>NW_008329320.1:1996870-2021610 GCF_000622305.1 Nannospalax galili
GAGAGCGGGGCCGAATCCAGAGGCAGTACTCCTGGGGCCCAAGGAAGGCACCAAGCCAGTCTGGGTGAAAAGGGTCAGGAAGCAGCACTGGCTCTCCAGGTGTCTGGGGCCCCAAGGCTAGGAATGGCACAGGGCCCAAGCTTGGAGTAGAGAACAGCGGTGGAGATGGAAGCGTGAGCGTCACTGTGGGAGTCAAAGGCACGGAGGGCTGCACCGTAGACTTACCCCAAGAGAGGCCTGAGGGCATGAGAGTGGGCCAGGAGAGTTACCCAGTGGTGCAGGTCCGGGAAGCAGGGAAAGGTGATGGCGGGGCCAGGTCCTGTGGAAGCAGTGCTCCTGGAGCCCAAGGGAGGCACCAAGCTGGCCTGGGTGAAAAGGATCAGGAAGCAGCACCAGTTCCCCAGGTGTCTGGGGACCCAAGACCAGGAATGGTGCAGGGCCGAAACCAGGAGCAGAGAACAGCTGCGGAGATGGAAGGGCGAATGAGGCCGGGGGAGTCAATGTGCGGAGGGCTCCGCGATGGACCCACCCCGAGAGGCCTGAGGATAGGGTAGAAGGCCAGGAGAGTTAGCGGGTGGTGCAGGTCCGGGGAAGCAGAGAGAGGTGAGGGCGGGGCCGGGTCCAGAGGCAGTTTTCCTGGGGCCCAAGGAAGGCACCAAGCCGGTTGGGGTGAACAGGGTCAGGAATCAGCAGTGGCTCCCCAGGTGCCTGGGGCCCCAAGACTAGGAATGGCACAGGGCCCAAGCTAGAAGTAGAGAACAGCGGGTGAGATGGAAGGCTGAGCGCAGCTGGCGGAGTCAAGGCGCGGACGGCTGCACGGTAGACTTACCCCCAGAGAGCCAGATGTCCTTTTTAAAATAAGGACTTTGAGTGCTTGTTGATGAAGGGCCACCTGGCTTTCTTCACATGGTCAGATTTTTTGTTTGTCTCTCCAAATAAATCTACATGTGCCCATACTGCTCCTGAACATTCCCTGCTTACTGGTACACTTAGAGTGACTTGTGTTTATGAATAAAAACCTATTTTGTTTTTTTTCACATAGAAATATATAAATGCTTAATGTTGACATAACAGACCAGCTGCTTAAAGGAAGTAAGAAAATAGTTCATTTTGAGCCAAATATGAATAACAGTGATCAAGGAATCAAGTTATACCAAATGAAACACCCCACCCTAGAACAGGTTGCATGAATTTTATTTATTTTTAATTTTTATGTTGGGATTCAAACCCAAGGTCTTGTGCATGTCACTTTACCCTTGTACTTAAATTCCCAGGTCTGAATTTTTATAGTCATAGAAAAGAAAGTCATAAATCAATGTGATTAAAAATTGCACAGATGGATCATCAGGTAGACAGGACACATATAGGATTTTGGTGTTTTATCACATTCCCAGTTTTGGGGTTAGTGGAGGCCAATGATCAAACTTACAGATATATTTCAATAGTTTTATCTAAAAGTCATGAAGATGTTAGGTCAGATACAGAAAGAGCTAGTAAATGGATATTAAAAGGGACTAAATATAGCCTAAGATAATTTGGCTCTTGGCCTTCACAACTGCAACATTCTACTCAAGCAAACATGGGGAGTCAAGATCTTTATTAAACATGTAACTTCTTCAGAGAACCTCAGTTCACATTAATACATATTTTTTGAAATAGCCTCTGTATTCATGACAGTTCTTCAGCAAAAAGTATTCAATAGGACATGGGAGTTTCTTCAAGGTTGATTGGCTGATTAAAACATTTGTGACTGTGGAATGTATGTTCAGAATCAAATAATCTTGCCCTATCATTAGCCACCTAATAGCAATTTATTGATCATGTCTGTGTTTAGCCTATACATCCTTGTGGCTTTCAGTTAAAATCCTTTTTGCAGAGCAGAAACAGACTCAACCCAAAAGCTAAGAATGCCTTCAGTTTGCTTCTGAGTTCTGTCACAGAGATTTCCCTGCTTTATGGTAACTAGCTTAACTGATGTTTCCACCAATGCATTTTAATATTACCTTGATTTATGAATTTCTTTGTCCTATTACTGTAAAAACTTTATAAAACTGTTGAGCACATTGGAGCATAGTATTTAGAGTAACCTGAATCTATGTTGCTAGGCCATGGTCACTCATATTTGACTCCAGAATAAATTATTATTCCCTTTGAAATAAGAGCTGTGTTTTGATGTTAACATAACACACACACACACACAGAGAGAGAGAGAGAGAGAGAGAGAGAGAGAGAGAGAGAGAAAGAGAGATTTATTGTAAGTATTTGGCTTATGTAATTATAGAGGCTGAGAAGTCTTAAGATTTGCAAATGAGATGCCCGGTCCTGGCCTCCAACTACCAGAGGGCCTGAGAACCCAGGGGACAGCCTGACAACCCCAAGATCCTGCCACCATGTGGTGGCCAGCTTCCCCTAATTGCACCATACCATCCCCCTACCTGGGATTTTGTGAGGCCCCTCCCAAGGCCCCAGGGCAGATCTGGCTTTCCTAGGCTAAGGGTGGGAGCTCAGCAGATCACCAGAGAATGCTAAGTTCTGGCCCCTCTCTCGCCTCCCTCTGCATAGGGTTGACAACACACAGGACTGCCTGAGAGACCCTGGATCTTGCCACCATGTGGTGAAGGAAGCCTGAGTGCACCTGACTAGAACCTGAATTGGTCTTCTGTGGGTACCCCTGAATAGCTGATCTGAAACCATCAGTTCCCTGTAAAATAAACCTGAAAGAGCCTGAACCCTGTACCAATCAGCTTTACATAACCAATAAAGAAAGGATCTAGGCACCCGGATAATACAAACAGAAGCATACTTCAATTTAATTTTCATATCAGAATCATAAACAACAAAAGAAATTCACATGCCAAAACCACAACGAAAGAATAATAAAATGGAAAGCCAAAGAACCATGTCCCCAGCAAAGCCTACCAATCCTGTAGAAGAGTTCTACAAGGAGAACCCCCTAGAGATAACCGAGGACACTGAATTTAAAAGAACAATCATAAACATGATCAAGGAATTCAACGAATTTAAAGAACACATGAACAAACAGAGCTAAACGAAGATAGGGATAAACGTCTGAATGAATTCACAAAAGAGATAGAAACATTGAAAAAAAAGAAGATTATGAAAAATTTAAGAAATCACAAGAATGGAATATGCAGGAATTGCGTGACACCATAAAAAGACCAAACTTACAAATCATAGGTATACAGGAAGGAGAAGAATCCCAAGATAATGGCATGGACCAGATCCTTAACAGAATCATAGAAGAAAATTTCCCAAAATTAAAGAAAGACATGCCCATACAAATACAAGAAGCATATAGAACACCAAAAAGACAGGACCAGAACAGGAACTCTCCACGGCACATCGTAGTAAAAACACTGGAAGACCAAATCTATGACTCATAGGAATAGAGGAAGGAGAAGAATTTTAGGTTAATGGTGTTGAGTAGATCTTAAACAGGATTGTAGAAGCTAATTTCCAAAAATTAAGGAAAGATATCCTTATACAAATACAGGAAGCACACAGAACATCAAATAGACAGGATCAGAAAATAAATTCTCCATAGGAAAGACATCCCCACACAAACACAGGAAGCACATAGAACACCAAATAGACAGGATAAGAAAAGAAACTCCCTACAACATATCATAGTAAAAACACTAAATGTACAGAACAAAGAGAGACTACTGAAAGCATCAAAAGAAAAACAAGTCACATACAAAGGAAAGCCTATCAGAATTACAGCTGATTTATCAATGCAAACTATGAAAGCCAGAAGAGCCTGGACCAAGGTATTTCCAGTTCTACATGACAATAGATGCCAGCCCAGAATACTATACCCAGCAAAAGTGTCTATTATAGTTGAGGGGGAAAGAAAACTCTTCCAAAACATGAATAGCCTGAAAGAATACATGTCCACAAAACCAGCCTTTCCAAGAATACTTGAAGCAATAGAGAGAAACAACTATACCTTGGGTCAACAAAAGAAAATAAAGATATAATCTAGGAAACACAAAATTACAAGGAGAACACAAACAGCAATCAAAATGATGGCAACTAATATGCACCTTTCAATAATAACCTTAAATATCAGTGGACTGACCTCCCCAGTCAAAAGACACAGGCTAAGCAAATGGATTAAGAAATAAAATCCATCTCTTTGCTGTCTGCAAGAAACCCATCTCACCTTCAAGGACAGACGCTACCTTAAGGTAAAACGATGGAAAAGAATATTCCAAGAAAATGGCACTAAGAACTAAGCAGGGGTTGCAATTCTAATATCTGACAAAATAGACTTCAGAGTAAAACTAATCAGAAGAGGTAAGGAGGGTCACTTCATTCTGATCAAAGGAATAGTTAACCAATAAAATATTACAATCCTTAACATATATGCACCAAATTCTGGTGCACCCAGATTCATAAAAACAACACTACAGGACTTTAAGACACAGATTAACCCCAACTCAGTAATAGTAGGGGACTTCAATACCCCACTTTCTCCATTAGACAGGTCAACTGGATGAAGAATAAACAGAGATGTCTGAATTAAATGATACCATACATCAAATGGACCTAACAGACATCTTTTGATTATTCCACCCAAATACCAAAGAATACACTTTCTACTCAGCACCTCATGGAACTTTTTCAAAAACTGACCACGTATTGGGCCATAAAACACACCTCAACAAATACAAAAATAGTGAAATAATTCCATGCATTCTATTGGACCACAGCAATAAGGCTCAAAATCAACAATGGACACACCTCTATACAGTATTGTATTTGTTTAATTTCCTTATTTGTTATGGGTCTCTTTAGGCTGTTGATCTCTTCTTGGTTTAACTTTGGTGGTGTCTGTGATTTTAAAAATTCATCCATTTCATTTAGATTTTTTAATTTAATGGAGTATAGATTTTTAAAGTACTCCCTTACAGTGTTCTGTTTTTCTGTTTTGTTTGGTTTGGTTTTGTTTGATTTGGTTGGTGTCTGTTGTGATGTTTCCCCTTTCGTCTCTGATTTTGTTGATGACCATTTGCTCTTTCTTTCTTTTGGTTAACTGGGCTAAGGGTTTGTCTGTCTTGATTAACCTTTCAAAGAACCAGCTCTTAGATTCACTGATTTTTTTTGTAATATTTTCTTTTTTTTCTATTTCATAAATTTCTGCTCTGATTTTTGTTATTTCTTTTCATCTACTGGGTTTGGGGTTGGTTGGTTCTTGCCTTTCCAGAGTCTTGAGTTGTACTGTTAAGTCATTTACATGTGCTCTTTATGATTTTTTTTTTAACTGTGGGAACTTTAAACTTCCCTCTTAGGAACGCTTTTAAGGTCCCCAGAGGTTTTGTTGTGTTGTATTCTCATTTTCATTTTGTCCCAGGAATACTTTTACTTCTTTTTAAATTTCTTCTTTAACCCATTGTTTGTTAAGGAGTGTGTTGTTTAATCTCCATGAGTTCATGTAGTTACTAGAACTTCTTTTGTTGTTGAATATAAGCTTTTTTGCATGGTGGTCTGACAGAATGCATGGAATCATTTCTCTTTTTTTTGTATTTGTTGAGATTTGTTTTGTGTCCCAGAATGTGGTCAATTTTAGAAAAATTTGCATTGGCTACTGAGTAGAAAGTGTAGTCTTTGGTGCTTGGGTAAAATATTCTTTAAATGTCTGTTAAGTCCATTTCATGTAAGATGTTACTTAATTCAGATATCTCTGTATTTATTTTTTGTCCAGTTGTCTTGCCTATTGAAGATAGTGGGGTAGTAAAGTCACCTACATTACTGAGTTGGGGTTAATCTCTGTTTTGTAGTCCTGGAGTACTGCTTTTATGAAGTTGGGTGCTCTAGGGTTTGGTGCATATATGTTCATTATAATAACTACTTGGTCAATTGTTCCTTTGATGAGATTGAAGTAACCGTCTTTATCTCTTCTAATTAGTTTTAATTTGAAGTCTGTTTTTGTCGGGTGTTAGAATTGCAATACCTCCTTGCTTCTTAGAGCTTCTTAGAAAAATTTTTCCAACCTTTCACCCTAAGGTGGTGTTTATCCTTGATGAGATGAGTTTCTTGAAGACAACAAAAAGATAGGGTTTCTTTCTTTATCCATTGCACTAGACTGTGTCTTTTGACATGTGAATTGAGGCCATTGATATTCAGTGTTATTATTGAAAGATGTATATTGGATTGGATGTCATTTTATTTTCTTTCTGTTTGTGCCCCTTTTTGTGTTTTCATTATTGTACCTTTCTTTGTTTTCTTTCCTCTTGGTTATGCTCATTCCTTTCTGTGGTCCATTGTATTGCTTTGCATACTCTCCATAGGACATGAGTTCTTTCAGCCTATTTGTGTCATGGAAAACTTTCTATTCCACTTAGATTATGATGGATAGTTTTGCTGGATAAAGTATTAGGTGTTGGCATCCATGGTCATTTAGAACTGGCAATACTTTGGTCCAGGCTCTTCTGGATTTCATAGTTTGCACTGAAAAGTCAGCTGTAATTCTGCTGGGTTTTCCTTCATATGTAACTTTTTGTTTTTGTCTAGCAGCTTTCAGTACTCTCTTTGTTCTGTACATTTAGTGTTTTTACTATGATATGCTGTGGGGAGTTTCTATTCTGGCCGTGTCTAATTGGTGTTCTATGTGCTTCTTATATCTGCATAGGTATGCCTTTCCTTAATTTAGGGAAGTTTCCTTCTATAATTGTGTTGAAGTTCTGATCAACACCATTAGCCCAAGATTCTTCTCCTTCCTGTATGCTTATCTATGAGGCATAGATTTGATCTTTTCATGGTGGCCCACATTTTATGCATGTTCCATTCCTGTGTTTTTAAATTTTTTTTCATAGTCTTTTCTCAAGGAGTCCAGTTTTTAACTTTGTCATACAGTCTTGATACTCTGTCTTCCATTTCATTCATTCTACTTGTGAGGCTTTCTCCTGTTGTTTCAAATTGACTTATTAAGGTTTTTCAAATCCATCTTATTTCAACTTGGATTTTCTTCACTATTTATATCTTTTGTGAATTCATTTTGGGACACCTATATTAAACCTCACCCACCCACAATTCAGGGACCATTACAGAAGAGGGGGGCAGAAAGATTGCAAGAGCCAGGGTTGGTGCAGAAAAATAAGGAAACAAAGGTTTTCAGACCACTGGAAACTTATTCATATGAACTCAAAGCAATGCCAGTTTTGATGTTCTGTTTTCCATTTCATTCATTTTTCTTGTCAGGCTTTCTCCTGTTCTTTCTAATTTGCTTATTGAAATTTTCAATCCCATGTTCATTTCCATTTGGGTTTTCTTCACTATTTCTGTCTCTTTTGTGAATTCACTTTTCAAGTCATGAGTTGTTTTTTGAGATTTCATTAAGCCACATATTTGTATATTCTTGGGCTTCCATCATGTTTATGCCTTTCCTCTTTGAGTTCTTTGTTTGTGTTTTCTTAAATTCTTTGATCATATTTAGGATTATTCTTTTAAATTCTATGCCCTGGGGTTCCTGAGATTGTTTTTCATTGTAGTGCACTTCAGTACGACTAGTGTGTTTTTAGGGGGTGTTATATTCTCTTGGGTTTTCGTAATATTTGTGTTTTTGAGTTGCTGTTTGTGTGTATGGATGTTCTTTGTTGGTTATGTATCCAGTAACAACTTCTACTATGCTTTTGTTCAATTTAATTTTGGTTCTGTTTATATTGTTTATGTAGCTTGTTTGCTTTCTTTTTGAAGATAAATTGATGGGTGTTTCAGGT
This sequence comes from Nannospalax galili, assembly GCF_000622305.1. NCBI lineage: Eukaryota > Metazoa > Chordata > Mammalia > Rodentia > Spalacidae > Nannospalax > Nannospalax galili. The sequence continues at coordinate 2,004,613 of NW_008329320.1, forward strand.
TCTTGCAGGGTAGTAGACTGGTCTGCGTGGATAGTGGGACAGACTAGTAGGCTGGTCAGGTTAGTAGGAGGACTGGTCTGCGTCAGACAGATCTGGAGCCAGTGGAGTCTATGCTAGGGTGTTTAGCTAGTCTGGGTTAGGAAGCTAGTCCAGGGATCTGAGGCAGAGGAATTATACTTAGTCTTTAAAAAAATTACATGTATTTATTTAGTATGTGGGTAAGAGGAGTGTGCATGTATGTTAAGGAACAACTTTCAGGAGTCAGTTTTCTCCACCAAGTTTTCAGGCTTGATAGCAAGCACCTCTATCCAGTGAGTAGTGTTGCCAGCCCTCATCTAGTATGTAACTTTCTGAAATCACGCAGAGTTCATGCAAGCACCTTGTTTTGTGTAAACATAATTGGGAATAGAATTTGAAAGACTGGTCCTTCAAACATTGCTTTGAGTCATCCATTTTTTAACATGAGCACTTGACTTCAAGGGACAGAAAAACAACTTAAGTTAATTTAAATAAAACAGGCATCAACAGATTGAGGTTTTGTACAACTTCAGGCCGATCTATTTGCTTCCCTTTGTGCACCAGCCTAATTTTTCATAATACTGTATTTTTATTTGAGAATTTCTTGCATGTGTAAACATGTTTTGATAACATCCACCACTCCACCTCCACCTTCAATTCCCCCCAGACATCCCCCAACACACCCTCTTCTCAACTTTGTGTCGTCTTCTTTAACACACTATGTTCAATTAGTGCTACCCATATTTTTTGACATTTATTTATAGGGGAGGGGATGCCACAGCATGGGCATGGAGGTCAGAGATGAACTTGCTGCAGTCATTTTTCTCCTTCTACCATGTGGGTCCAAGAGATTGCATTAGTGCTGTCATACTTGCATGATAAGCACTTTTACCCACTGAGTTATTTTTAGAAAAACTCTTTCCACATGGGAGGAAAAATGGCTATAGGCTACTTTAAGTCTATATTACCTTTATGGCATTATCGTTCAAGATCCTAGAGTGCTATAGTTTAAATTTAAAATGTCCTCCTTAGGATCATGTAATTGGACACTTGGTCCCCAGCTGATGGCACTGTTTTGGGAAGTTGGGGAACCTTTGGGACTTGGAGCCTACCTGGAGAAAGGTCACTATGGGAAGGCCTTGAAGGTTACACTGACTTCTCGTTCTGACCTGCTCTCTGTCTGCCTCCTGGTACATGCCAGGTGAGGAATCATCACCACATGTTCCTGCTACCCTGAGTTCCCCCAAGCTATACCCTCGATGATTGATTGAAACTTTGAAACTTTGAACCAAATAAGCTTACCTGCCCTTAAGTTGTTTCTGTTAGGCACTTTGACACAGCAGTAAGAAAGGTATACACAGAAGATAAGGAGTCAATATTTTGCAATGACCACAGTGGGAAAGTCCCCAAACCAGTCACTATAAACGGGGAAGAAAAACAGGATTGGCCAAGCCTAGGTAGTGAATTCACTGCTGCCTGAGGGAGATTAGACTAGCCCCACTAAAATAATGCAGAATGGACATAGGTGGCTTCCTAAAGGAGAATGGAAAAAAGATGTCCAGAAAGTGTGTTTTCCTTTTCCACAATTACATTCTCTTTTCTTAAAATTTCTCATTCTTTACTATATGTTTAAAGGGTATTGGCAATATGATACCAATCCTTGCTTAATTGGTTGTAGATAGATGGCTAGATTTATAGGGTCGATAATGTTCTAGGTGCTGGGGCTGCAAAAAGGGAGACCTGGGATTTCTAGCCTCATAGAAGTCATAGGAGAGGTTAAACAAGTAGACAGACATTACAAAGTGATGGAGTAACTACTAATAGGAGTAAAATCCTTTGTCTTTGAGGGGCGTTGCTTCTTGTCGTGTGTGTGTGTGTGTGTGTGTGTGTGTGTGTGTGTGTGTGTGTTGTGAGGAACCAAAGGAACGTAAACAACCAATTCACTTGTTTTGGAATCATTAGACTGGTAACTTCTCCATGTATGGCCTTACATAATACATTAGTTCTCAGTTTTCCCAGGCACAAAATGAGGTTAGACTAGATTCCCTAGATTCCTCTTAGCTCTAAAATTCTAAATATTTGACTATTGTAGTAGTTACTGTAGTACTGCAGTAAATGGATTGTAGTGGTGGTTGTTTATTGTTATTGGAGTGGTACTTGTCAGAGTGCATGTGAATTAAATGACCACTAGATGGCAACCGTATCACAGATCATTTTGCTATACAGACCATTCTAAATGTCAAAATATTTGAGAGTTGAGTAAGACCTTAACATTTCAGTCATGTGAGTTAATCATTAGAAAATATGCTATTTGGACTAGGTAAATAAAATGACTAAGTTCCCACAGTTATCATTAACACAAACTTTTGGTTTTTATTTCATTGGATTTGCCCTTCTTTGAAAGAATATTTGTAAACTCTCTCTCTCTCTCTCTCTCTCTCTCTCTCTCTCTCTCTGTGCGTGTGTGTGTGTGCGTGCGTGTGTTACTAAACTTGATAATGTTACTTTTTAATTTTTCTTAAAGTGTCTTTGGGAACTGATTGTTCAAAATTTCTCTGATCTAATATAGTTGAGCATAATGTCGTACATATTACAGGTGTGTGGGATTACAGTCCAGCACTCCAAAGGCTGAGGTATAGCCACCAGTTTGAAGCCAGGTTGGATGCATAGCAAGGCTCTGTCTCAACCAAACAAATCAAAAAACAAAAAATATCCCCACTCAGATGAATGAATCAGCCAACAAATGAATGAATAAAACAAAAATAAAAATAAAATGACACAAACAATGCTGGACACAAAAGTAATATCACCCATGGATTATTATTATACTCTGAGATCTGCTTAAAGGAAATTCACTTGAACATGTTAGAAACAGGGTGGATTGTAGATTTCAACACCCACTTCCATTCAAACACATGGCTAATCTGAGGTTCAGACTTTAGCAGCTTCACGTTTTCCTGAAGGCCCTGGCTCAAAACCTGGAAAGGGCTTTCTCTAAGAAATTAAATATCTTTTGTAGTATTTCTGCATCAAACTCCTTAACATTAATATCTATGCCATACATAAGCCTAATTAATAGTAATAATACTTATTAAATATGGTTATCTAATTTTTGGTTCATAGTAATTAGATGGTATGAGGGAATTTGAGACAATAACAGTACTAAGAGATGGAAGTGACAGCCGATAGCCCATGGACAAGGGGAGGTTTTTCTATACTCAAAGCAACAAAACTATTATAGCATTTAAAGAAAACAGATGTTTATAATTACAACCTTGTAATTCCAGATATGTATGCAAGAGCATGTTAAATTATATTGACAATCTTTTGTGGTATGCAAGTTTTTATTCAGAAGGATTTTATACAAAATGCTTTGATGTCTAAAAGCAGAACGTTTTGCTTATTTGAGAGAATCACTTATGTCATGCTTATAAGTGAAAATTTACAGTAAATCCTTTTATTGAGTGGAGTTAAGAATGGACCATGTAATATAAATAGTGAGTGTTAACACTCTCGTTTTCTTAGTAAGCTGAGAGTAAATTACTGTAGTATGTGGTGGTAGAGTTGTAGAAAATGCAAAGTGCTGTATAATTGAAGCAGTCAAGATGATGTCAGTTAGGAAAAGAGCATGTACACATCCTCCCCAAAAATCTCTCCCTGTGGAGATGAGCTGAGAAACCAAAATGCTAGAAGGTGAGAAGTAGAGGAACATAAGAACATGAGAATAGTTTGTTTCCCCCTCCCTCAATTTTTTCCTCAGCCCCACCCCACCCCACCCCCCGCACGCCTCAGTGCAATGGTCTCTCACTCTGTATACCAGGCTGACCTGGAACTTAATAGGTAGCCTAGGCTGGCCTTGAACTCACGGTGATCCTTTTGTCTTCACTTCCTGAGTTCCCAGATTACAAACATGAATCCGCAGGCCTGGCTTCCATCTGGCTAAATTCTCTATGGGTGGTGAAATTCAAGGCAGTCTTCCATGGATGTCAAAATGGGAACCCTCTCTGAGGCAATACTGAGATGTGATATACAATAGTGGCTCTTCATGAATGCATTTAAAAACATGGCTCTCCAATGGGATGAGGTTTCCTGAGTCTAAGGGACCAGTTTCTGTGGCTCTCTCTCTCTGTTTTGCTGTCCCTACCTTGTTACAACATGAAGGAGCAGAGTTCTGTATAGTATCTTCTTCAGGTTATTTTCAGTTTTATTTTATATCTGTTCCTAAGGGGGAAACGGAGATATTCAACCTTTTTTTCCTCCTGTTTCATATGGTCAGGCATTAGCACTTACTTCCTCTCCCTTTAATCTTCTTGACGAACTTATGCTTTAAAAACATAAGTTGCTTGTTGCAGGAATTTCCCAATTGGTTTCATAGGGAGCAAAACAAGTTTGCTAACACATATCCACATCTCTCACATGTGTGCTGATTGAATTTCTATATTCCCTCAAGCCAAGCTCATGCTTTGCAAAATTGTTAATGGAGTTAGAGTCAATAAATAACCAGAAAATGTGCTTTACTTCAACATGGGAATTTCAAATTCACATGTCCATTACTGGAAAACAAAATCCCTATTTCCCACTTATTTTGGTTATGTTACAGGGTCATGCTCTGGTGTTCAGATGGTATGAGCATTCTGGTATAAACTTCGTCAGTCAGGCTTTTCTAACTCCAGTTGTAAAATTGTGTCTCAAGTTTTATATTTCCTCTCAATCCCAGAGGCATTTAGGAAAGAAAATTAATTTATCTTAAATTGTATAAAATGTTAAAGAATCAAAATAGCAAAAGCCTAATTGTGCAAATCTGTTAGCTTTTTTCAACTCCAAATCCCGAAGCATAATTTGTAAATTTAATAAATTCTCTCATTCTGGGCTTTTAGTTTCATTTGGAACTTTACCTTCAGATGAGAAAAACGGACATTTCTGTCTCTGTAATTCAACAACTGGGTGAGAAAGTTACATATTTTCAAAAGTTTCCTATTTTAACAAAACAGTCTCTAAGGTTTCACAGCAGAAGGCAGAAACGCCAGCCTGGAGGCCCAGAGGAAACTCCTAATGCTTATTCCAATTTTGTCTATTTTTCATTCTGAGAAATAGACCCATAGATATCAGTAGATTTTACTTTCTGAAGTTTCTGCTTTTTATTTTAGTATAAAGGATGTTCTGGTGGTAGAAGTGCACAGAGCAAAGCTTATCAGTGAGAAGCCAGGGCTTTGTAGAAGTGAAATGCTTTTGCATTTTTAATGTCTTTCTGGAAACCTTTAATTTGCAAATGCCACTTTGTCTGTATGCCTCCGTTTTTAACCTATCCATTCAGTGATAACTTGGGTGACCCTGAGGCTTCTACTGAAACAGAGCCCTCTGGGGATATTTTCTACTCTCTCTGACTTCAAAGGAAAAGGAGTTCAGAGGGAGTGAGGCATGTTGGAACTAGCTGGGCCAGGTCCCCCCAGGAATATTTTGAGGTAGGAATTTGGTATATATTATGAATTACAATTTCAGAACATTTGATTCTACTTTTAACGATATTTTCATATTTTGTCTGTGTATATACTGTGAAACTGAATGTTATGTTTCATACAGATTTACAATTTCTTTATACAAGAGTAAATTGAACTTGAAAAATGAAAATAAAAAGAAAGAAAGAAAACTCCATTCGAATTGAAAGACAATTGCATGGAAAAAAAAAAAATGTGATGTGCCCCTTCCCCTTCACCAAGCTAAACATACATCCTGAAAGATGATGTTGCACACTGTCCTACTGGCATAGAAAGGAATTTAGGGTGGGAAAGGGTATGAAAAGCCCACCACCACCTCCTTGGCGATTCTAATTTGGTCTGAGAGTCAGTTTATAGAAGTTTCTTTCTACGTAAAAAATAATTAAAACCCATTAGCACGTTTTTATTGTCTAGTGCAGGAATTGGCAAACTTTGTCTGTTGCTTGTTTCTTTGAGTCAGGGTTTTACTCTATAGCCCAGGCCTCTCTAGTGTGGGATAACAGTTATAAACCGCACTAGACTGACAAGATATTTCTGGAAAGAGGCAGATAGCAAATGTGCTCAGGTTTGCAGACCACTCTCATAATAATATTCAGCTCTGCTCTTGCGGCATGAAAGTAGCCAGGTACAATATGTAAATAACTGGGCGTGGCTATTCCAGAACAGCTTCTTCTACAAAAACTGTTGGTTCACAGGCCATTGTTTACTGACTCCTGGTTTATTGCATGCTTGTATTCTTTTCTTTTCTTTTTTCTTTTTTTTCTTTTTTTTTTTTTTGGTCTTTTTGAGACAGGGTCTCCTTGTACCTGGAGCTCACTAGGTAGACCAGGCTGACCTTGAATTCACAGAGATCCACCTGCCCTGCCTCCTGAGTGCCGGGACTAAAGTTGTGCACAACACACCTGGTTATGCTTGCTTTCTTAATACATCCCAGGTACTCATGTCAACTGCTTTACCTATATTGATACATCTAATGAGTAGTACCATTACTGTCACCAGTTAATGGACTAGAGGAAGAAGCCAAAGGTCAGAGAAATTAACGAACCTATTTAAAGATACCAGGTAAAGGCAGAACTAGGATTTGGCTTCAAATCCATATGCTTCTGGGTGTTACTCTATTCTTTGAACTTGTCTTCCTATCTAAGAGCTTCCATGAGGATCTTGGTGGTAAACACTAGGAAATATAAGTACATTTTATCACTCTAACTGATGAGTGCTATAGATTAACAATCAAAATAGTTTGACAAAGATTGTTTTTCACATGGTTTTTAGGTTTATCTAAATAACATGACTCAAAATGTTTCTAAAATAATTTTCTGGGTGCTGGAGAAATGGCTCAGTGGGTAAAGAGTAATTGCTGCTCTTACAGAGGGTTGGAGTTTAATCCCCATTATTCACATGGCAGCTCACCACTGCCAGTAACTTCAGTTCCAGATCTGATGCCCCATTTGGCCTCCGTGGGTATTGAATGCATATGGTGCACTCAAGTACATGCAGGCAAAACACTCATAAAAATATAAAATTAATTAAGTAAAAATAAAAATAAAATAATTTGCTACTTTTTATTTTATTCATATTTTGGCTTAAAAGATGGTATTTTCCTACTTTGGATATACTTTGCATACCTTTTTACATTTTGCCCTCTCCAAAAGCAAAAGAAAAACTTTGTATTAGTTACTTTTCTGTGGTGTGATAAAACACTGTGGCCAAGGGAACTTATAAAAGGAAGAGTTTATTTGAGCTTATGGTTCCAGGGGAATTAGAGTCTGTCATAGTCAGGTGGCATAGTGGCAGGAGGTGGCTGGAGCAGGAGCCAAAAGTAGAGGCTCTCGTCTTTAAGAAAGCAGAGAGCTTGGCAAGGCTTAATAACTCTGTAAGCCAGCCCCTAGTGACCTGCTTCCTCCATCATGGCCACACCTTTTAAGACCTCCCAAAACAGTACCACCAACTGGGGACAAAATGTCTGAATACTTGGAGCCTATGAGGGACATTCTCATTCAAACCATCTTGCCACATTGTGTACTTAAACCCAGGTCTCTGTCTCTGTCTCCCTCTCCCTCTCTCTGTCTCTCCCTGTTCTTCTATGTCTCTCTCCTTTCTCCTTCTCCCTCCTTTCTCTTAAAAAAAAAAAAAAACTCAAAGCATTTTTTTCTCTTCTCATTATCTTTCTAAGCAGTAAAACCAAAAAGCAATGTTTTACAAATGGAAACAATGAGAAGGCTTTGGAAAATAGTATTGATTGTGAATTATCATGCAACATCAATGTCATTCCCATCCTCTGGGAGTTGACAATCTCTGAAGGGCTTTATCTTCAGCTGGAATGTGCTCATAATGTGGAAAAATGTATGCATTTTTACAATAAGATTGTTGGATTGTTATTCAGGCAGAACCACTCATTTGATGAGAAAAATATATCGACAGTTTACATTGGTTTTTCTCCACCAGGGAGAGGAGACTCCTTATTCTGTCTGGTCTTCCACCTGGCTCTTCCTGTCTCCTGGGGCAGACCTAGGCTGAATGGGAAAATAACAGACTAGAGGGTTGCCCACATTTTCAATGTCAAGCTTTTCTATGATGCATAAACCTTTCACAACTCCTCTCTTATATGTTCCAGGACAGAGGGCCTCTGAAAGGAAAAAACTGAACTCAAAGCAAGGACTTGAACTTGTCAGATATTTCCAATGAACCTGACTAAAGCAATAAGAGCTTCTCAGTTCAAAGGTTCCCTCTTAATCACTCAAAATAGTACAAACATATCCCAAGTAATGCGCTTCCAGGACAAAACCATGTACCCACATATGTGGACTTCTGTGACTGAGACTCCTGTGGCATCTTTACAATGGAGCCATTTTACTTCTAAAGTTCATCCTGGTTGTAAGATTGAAGTCACAGCTCTTTTGGTATGGATAATAAAACTTCTCATTATGTCTCTGAATGACTTTGGGATAAACTCCATTACTGATCTGATGCAGCCAAGCTAACTGTGGTGGTTTGAATGAAAATGTCCCCCATAGGCTCCAAGTGTTTGGACATTTTGTCCCCAGATGATGGCCCTGTTTTGGGAGGTTTTAGAAGGTGTGGCTATCCTGGAGGAAGCATGTCACTAGGGGTGGGCTTAGAGAGTTCTTAAGGCTTGCCAGATCTCCAGTCGGTCTCTTGCTTCCTGTGCCTGCATGATGATGTGAGAGCTTAGCTTCTGCTCCTCCTCCAGCCACCTCTGCCACCATGCCTCCCTGCCAAGATAGACTGTAATTCCCCTGGAATTGTAAGCTCAAATAAGTTCTTCCTTTTATAAGTTGTTTTGGTCAGTGTTTCTATCACAGCAGTTTATTTTGGGGAGTAGTGATGAAGGAGTATGGTTGTCACCAACATCACCATCACCAAGACATGTTTAGTTTAGAAATCCGAGGACTACTCTTTGCTAGGCATCCATCTCTTTCCCGCAGCTCTACTTTTAGAAACCTCCACATCCTGGCATCCCCCGTATTCATCTTATTTTTGTCTACCTTTCAAACCTGACCCCTCAGGGCTCTCTGTATCTTATTCTTTGTCTAGCCCTGGGGTTCATATGTCACTTGTGTTTGAATATTGCCTTGCTGTATTGTTTTTAGGAAAATTAATCTTTTAATTGTAATTAGGTCCAAATGAGGGGAAAACTGGATTAAATTTCAGATACCAGGTTGATTTACAGTCCTCTAGGACAATCAATTAATATATATGCTGCTAAGATACATGACATAAAAACTAAAACTTTGGAAGACCAAATGTTTCAAGGGGAACTCCTTGCAAATGTACCAGAAAGTGTACACATGTGATAATGAAAAAGAACAAGCTACACATGCAAACCATTTCATCCCGTTTTAGAGACAGCAGAGTCAAAAATGTGATGTCTGAATCCCTTAATTGTCTAGGGAGTGAATTAATTACCCACTTACTGATGTAGAATTGATACTCTGGGAAACTATAGAGCTCATTTTAATTGGTCTCAGAGAGAGATAATTACAGTCTTCTTTATCATTCCTGCCAAAATTCCCTTTTCTGGAAAGAGTAGAAGACACAATAAGATTAAACATGTGATTACAAACCAGCAGTAATCTGTCAATTCTTCTATAGTTTTTAAACTCATTTTTATTACATTTTATTTATATTTGTGTGTGTGTACATGTGAGTGGGTATGTGTGTGAGCCCCAGCTTACCAGAGGAGATCAGAGAATAACTTGAGGGAGTCTGTTCTTTCTCCACAATTTGGATTGGGGAATCACACTCAGGTTGCCAGGCTTGGCAGCAACAGTCTTTGCCTGCAGAGTCATTTCTCCAGCCCTTGTACTGTTTCGTAGAAGCACAGGTCATTTCAGTCTATCATTTTTGCCTGGTAAGCATAAAATATTCTTCTTGGTATTTTGCAAGACCATTGTTTTCCCTAGAGATTCACACTTTCCAAAGCAAATTAGTGACTACAACCTCCTCACCTCTGACCAAAAGTACTTGTTTTTATGTTTATAAATGTCATATGTAGTCACTCTAGGCCATTTGGAAAACAGGTAACAACCCCTGAAGTTATATAAAAATACCGTTCATCATCTTACTGGCCATAAATAATCATTGTTACCATTTTGAATTTATTTTCCTTCAGTCCCCATTCATTCATGTATGCATTAGCATGCATATACAAATGAGGTCACAGTAAGAATACTAACCAAAGTATAACTGGCCTATTTCTTTACCTGCTTAGCTGCAGCCCTCCAGCTCTACTTGATCCCAGTTATTTCTAGGAATCCTAGGGATATCCCAAAGAAGCCCCTAGTTTCTCAGATGCTGCTCTATTTGTTATTTCCACTTTCTCCCCTGCCTTGTGCTCACTGCTGCATCCTCAACATGAGGACTGGGTTGCACATAAGCTGTTCAACAAACGGTTTTTGAAATACTCAACAAATAGAAATGAAATACCCATTATAGTTGGAATATAAAATGCACCCCATCAGCTTGTGGAAATCTTGGTCTACAGCTGGTAGTGCTGTTTCGGGAGGTGTCAGAAACAAGGAGTTAGAGTCTAAGTGGAGGAAGAGGTCACTAGGGGATGCTGGTTATCAAATATCTTTCTTTAGTCCCTCTCCTTTTCCTCTCTGTTTCCTTGTGAATGTGACGTAAACAGCCCCACACTCTCTTGCCACCATGCTACTCTGCCTGGTGTCTGACCCAGAGTAGCAGATCCATCCAACCTTGAGCTGAAATCTTTGAAACTATGAGCCAAAACAAACCTTCCCTTCTTTTAATTGCTTCTCTTAGGCATTTGCTAGCAATGAAAACTCAGCACAATATTCAACTGTGTCCAGTGGCTGGTGCTATTTCTGAGATTCCGTTATTCCACTGAAGGTACTGAATACCGTCCTCATGTTCTTCCCGACAGCCTCACAAAGATGGACGGTTGCTTCCCACAGAGGGGTAGAGGCCCCACTACTATGCTTTTTGCCATCTTTTATTACTTAAAACATCAGTTGCTGTGCCTCACTGAAAACATTTTCTTAGGTCTGTAGTCCTTTTCTTGGCTCAGATATGAGTCTGCAGGGTTGGACTCAATTTTTTCTCCTCCAGGTTTTCAGCATGACATTCCTCTTTCTTCTAAAAGTTCTCATACAAGTGAAATTTGCCTACAGTGGGGAGAACTTACATAGCCGGTATTCAGCAAACACTTTTAGAATACATGAATAGGAAGTACAACATTCCAGTGCCCAGACTAGGTATTTTACTCAGGAAATGTCTAAGGAAGTGGGAGAAGGCTAATATTATCTTACTTGCCTTGGAAACAATGGCAGTGAGAGTAGTTGCTCTCACTATGGAGACCAGGCTGGCTTCAGTCTCACAGAAATTTGCCTCCCGAGTGTTGGAATCAAAGGCGTGCTCTATCATGTCCTACTGTGAGTTTTTAAAACCTCAGTTAGGTCTTCTAGCAGTATTGTCTTAATTTTTTTCCTCCTTGAATCAATGTCTGTCCTGCATCCCAGAATATCCTAGGCTGTTTTTTCCCTCTCCCTGACCCTCCCACCACCACTCCAAGCATATCTATATATGCAAAGATCAGAATTTTTACCTCCATAATTCATTCTCTCTCTCTTCTCTCTCTCTCTCCTCTCTCTCTCCTTTCCTCCTCCTCCTCCTCCTCCTCTCTCTCTCTCTCTCTCTCTCTCTCTCTCCTTTCTAGGCAATATTCTGAGAAGCTGAAAATATTATCAAATTTTCTACCTTACATTCTTTCTTGAGGAAGATGGTCAACAGAATTTTTTCAGGTGTTTGAAGAATTTGAGAAATTTGATTTCATATGATTTATTTATACAAATAAATCAAAGACAAAGGGATATACAATGACAATTTCTGTTCCATTCACTTGTCAATCATTGTTTCTGTTCCCAGGACTTTGATGTGGGATTTCATAATTTATATCATAAAGATGGGTGGATTCATGGTGACTGAGGATATGGGGATACAGCTCCCTCCAGCAAAGCTTCCCCAAAGGTCTCCTCTGGGCCAGGGGGAAATTCTGCAGCTAAAGATCAAATAGCAAAGTAGGAATGGTACCCAGGAAAGCAATCTGGTATTCTTCAGGATGATTTTGAAAATGATCCCGGATCTTATTTGTATTCTTTCCTGACATGAACTTGTTTTCTGGTTTGTATCAGGCACTTTGCTGCTCCTTGGTCTTTTCTCATGTCATTCCCAGCTGGCACGACACCCTAGCAAAGATACAGGAACAGTCCTCCAGGCCCTTTTCTAAAGCCATCTGTGTTCTTTAGGGCCTGGCTTCAGTCCTTCCTCTTTCTTGTTCTAACTATTCTGGCCCTTAGTGAGTCTCCTTTTACTATGAATACATCACAATATTTGGCAGTTAGCTAATATTTGGTATTAGATAAAGTCATTGACTGGGGATCAAGACACATGTTTTAGCTCAAACTCTATTTACAAGGTTATGTCTTTATGTTCTATCACTTGTCTGAATTCTCCAGGTCATTATATACATATATATATATTTTATCTTACTCTTTCTTTAATTTTTCAACTTGTTAAGAAAATCAGAATCACGTGGTTGTTAAAGCTTGAAAACCTTAGTATTCTGTTTATACATGTGATCATTTTCTATCACTCATGGTTAAGAATATTTCACAATTAATTGGTCTGATTCATAAACTTGGCAATTAAATTCTACTTTAAAATATATTTAAATATGACATGCTTTTTATATTTTAAATTTCTATTTTCTTTCTTTTTAAAAATTTTTTATTGCGCTTTTGTACGTTTCATACAACAGTTCTTAAAGTTAGACCACCTCCCCATATCCGTACTAGTTTATATGTTCTTAAAATTTAAAAAATTAATGGAGCTAGGTATGATAGCACAGGCTTGCCAGTACTCAGCAGGCAGAGTAGAAGGAGCCTGAATGTCAGGCCAGCTTGGGATGCATAGAGTTCAAGGCCAGTCTGGGCTATGGAGAGAAACTATTTCCAAAAAGAAACTCTCTGCTATAGAGAAGTAGGCAGAACAGAGGAAGTTTTTAATTTAATTATGCCACTTCTGCTGCTCAGCTAGATTTGTATTTTACACAGGATCCCATTTGAGATTTTTCCCCTTCAAGACTACCAGGAGCTGGGTACAAAGAAGAGCTCGATATACGGATATTTACTGGTTGATTCAAATCCTCAGAAAGCACTAATACTTTAATTTTTTCTTTCTAGAAATAAGGGAACTAATATTAAACATTTATTGCTATCTTTTGAACTCATTTCCAAATTACCCAAGGGCTCCCTGTATTTCCAACATCTAGTAGGACTATAAAACAGTAATGTCAAACTCTACAGTTTTTCAATGTATTTTTGTTGTTGTTTTAATATAAAACAAAGGTTTTTCAACTGGAGTATTTTTTCCTCCAGGAGAAGATATGTGTAATAATGTATAACTAAACATTTTCAGTTGTCACAACTGGAAACATGCTACCAGAATCTAGAGGGTACATGTCTCTATGGCGATGCCAGCCAAGGACTTCTTTCCTTCTTCCACCTGGCTGTTAAGCAATGGAACTATTGATAGACTTTTGGAGTTCCCTAGAGATCCCATTGGAGGGGTACCCTAACTGCCATATTCGATGACCCCACTCAGCTCAAAGAGACGAGGTAGATCACTACCACAATCCTCTAAATGGCAGTTATGGTCAACTCCTCTGAGGTGGGAATGATGAGAACAGGAGAGAGACACTAGACAGGCAGCTTGGGACAGGGACCCTGAAAGCAGCAATTCCAGAAATCTCCTTGCTTCTCTGGCCAGGAATGCCAGAAGGGAGATCTGGTTTAAATAAGCACCCTTGCCTAGAGGCTATAGTGAGGCTGGGAAATGAAAGTCCTGTCCAAACATTAATCCCTTTGGTGAACAGCTTTGGAACTGATCTCTAGACTTTCTTGCAAGACAGGGACTATATTGATTTCCCAACTTCAGCTCACCTCCTAAATGATTTTAGGGTTCCCCTTTAGAGGTAGGAATATTATGGTAGCCATGAAGGTCCACTAAGGGAAAACCATCGCCTTCTGGTCAAGAGAATGGAACTCTCTGGCCTGGGTGGAGACCTACCATTCTAATTGAGCAGGCTGATCCCCTAGCTAAGGCAGATTCACCTTCAAGCTGTGCTAAAGAGATAGGAGGATAATTACCCTTTAATGAGATAATGAACTTTTCCTTCTCCAAAGTCCTGCCTTCTTTGAAATCACTGACAGAGCATATTCATGGCACTTTCTAAGTCTGCTTGCTTTTATGGATTACTCAAAAGAGTGTAACTTTTCCTTGTCTTCTACCTCTTGTCTAAGCAAGCTTTCCCTAACATTCTGAGCTTCAATCTTTCTTTAAAGCCCCCCTCCCCAAACCCCTGGCTGCTTATCTGACAAGGCTGAACCCATGCCAGACTAACACAAACTGCATGACTTTTTCCTCTTTCTCTTCCATCTTCCTCCTCCAGGCAGCTTCCAAGATTTACAGCTTGCTGCCCTGGAGTTTTTCTTTTAAACTCTAGGAAAACTGTCTTCAAACTTTAAAAATAAAATAAATCTAAAGGAAGTAGAGAAATGCTTCTTTTCCTTATTGAGGGTTAAAATGATGGCTTACTAGTATTTACTTTTTCTGATGATCAATACAGGTTTTTCACATTCCTCCAAAACAGGCCTAATTTCTTCCCTCAGCATAGTATTAATATTAGTTACATTTTGTGGGATTAAAATAGTTTGAAAAGTAATCATCTATAGTTATCTCTTATTTTGTAATTAAAAAAACATAATTAAAATATTCAATTAACTAGACAATCAATTTAGCCATTAAGTTTGAGCAACAGAGCCTATAACACCATATTGTGCCTACAAATGTTATTCATCAAGTCATACAATCCTTCTATAGCAATTTCCCTGAAATTGATATTTTCCAATGAAGACAAGTTTAATTACAGTAAATGACTTGCATGCATATATGAGGCACATGTCTAGACATGAAGATGAAAGAGTGATGCCATCCAGTTTCTCAGAAATTATCTTACTAGTGAAGAGAAAAGCAGGGACTCATGGTGTTCATGTAAATTGTACACATTCACTCCTATTTTAATTTTCCAAACTCTAGCTTTAAGAATAATATTTTTAAAAATGACTTGAGATTCTGTTGTTTTTGCAAACAATGGTACAGACATTTAAAATTTGCAGTTCCTAGACTGACTCATCTGTTTGATTGACACATCAAACACCTATATGTCTCTCTCATGTACCAAGTCCCCCATAGTAAAGACCGGAAAACAAGGATTTTGTTCATTCGTAGTATAAAGGTGATTAAAACAGATAAGGCCAAAACTGACAGAGAAAACACATCTATATTTCTTTATATAGATCTGTCTGTCTGTCTATCTATCTATCTATGTATCTTTCTCTAATACTAAAATAGAATTGCAAAAGTTTCAAGCGCATACAAATAAAGAGTTCTCATGTTTCAGAGGAGGAAAACAATTGTTAGTGATTGTGATATAGGGCAAAAATTCATTTTCTGTTGTTATAGCAAAATACCAGATTTTGGATATTTGTAAAGCAAAGACCTTGATTTAGTTCACAGTTTTTAAACCTTAAGTCCAATAGATAGCTCCTCTGTTCAGCCTATGAGTGCCCTTCTGACTGTATCACAAATAGTGGATAGTTTTATGGTGGCACATGTAAGAGAGATTGATCACACAGTGAGACAGGAAACAAAAGAAATTGAGGAGTTAAGCTTGCTCTTAAAACAAATTGCTCTTGTGGCAACTAATCAAGGCCCCAAGAAGACTATTCTAATCTGTTCTAAGTGTGATATATCATGTTTGAATTCCCATCTGCCAGGACCCATTCATAGAACTTCTATCACTTTAATTTTTCTTTTTGAATCATTCATTTATTTATTTAAATTTATCTATTTATTTAAATAAAATATCACACTATTGCCCAGGTTGACCCTGAACTCAAGTCAATTCTCCTATTTCAGTCTCCCGAGTACTGAGACTATAGGAATGTGCCATCATGCCCAACTTTTATCATCAGTTAATACCATCCCAGTTCTAGCACATGAACCCTTGGATGATAAACCACATCCAAACCATAACACTGACCATTAACAAGACCATTTTTTATTGTGTCAAGGACTTTGCAAAGCTTTTGATATGCTAACTAAACATCCTTTGAGGAGATATGCTGTAGCCTACCCCAAGTTCATTAGCATATGTGTCATTTTATTTGTCAAGATTAGACTTCTGGAGGGTACACTTTGTAAAATGCTAGTCAACTCTAAAGGAGTAGGGTGAATGTGGACGACGACAGGCCTATGGAAATATTTGACATAACATCAGGGAAGAAGAGAGAAATATAATTCTGTTATTAAAAAAAAACTGTGTTGTGTCTAGTATGTAACCAATCTCACGGGGCACCAAAAAGCTCCTGCCCAAGGAAAGGGCTGCTTTGGAGATTATGTTTGAACAGGCTGCTGAGCATTCTGTATGGCTTTGCAGTGTTTCGTGGTGGCTTCCTCCATGCACCAACCAGGAATCTATTTAGTGCCATATTAACATGCAAACTGGCTTACTCATTCAGCTTGTTCCTTTCCTGTAATTAAACAGCAACTGTACATGAAGAATAAATCCCAACACAACTTTCTTCCCCTCCATTTTTCAGGATCAGGAATTTAATCTGTGGGCTTAAATCCCATCCACCTTTTAAAACAAACCATTGTGGCAGTTTTGAAAGCAGTATAGAATAATTCTTTAATTATAAATAATTGTTTCATGTATTTGGCAAGGAGGCCTGCTTGGAATTGAGAGGTCCCCAGGTCAAAACATGGAACTCATTCAGACATCAAAGCTTCCTCTGTCCTCTCTGGGGGGCAAAGAGTAGACACATCAGTTTGATCCAACACATGCTTCTCTTGCAATCAACGAGTTATTTATTGTTGAACA
>NW_008329320.1:2022034-2028355 GCF_000622305.1 Nannospalax galili
AAAAAGAAAGCTAAAACCACCAGGTAGGGGCCAGGCATAGTGGCATGCTCCTCTAATGCCAGCACCCACTGAGGTGGGAGGATCACAAATTTAAGACCAGCCTAGGCTGTATAAAGTTTTTGAGGCCAGCCTGGTTACACGCTGATACCCTGTCTCATCAAACAAACAAACAACAACCCAAAGACTGCCAGGTGGGAATGTGTTTGAGGTTTTAGAGAATTCATAATATTGCAGAAGAGTTCAAGAATTTGGATCAATCTGCTCCAACTAATTGCTTGACTTACTGTTTAAGACTACAAGAAAGTTTGAGGAAAACATTGGAAATCGGTTCAACCTTCGAATATCCCAACAACCCACCTACTCAAGCCATGTGAACCTGTTCTCTTACTCTCAGTGTAATCACTGAGCAAGTTGCTTCAAGCCAGGGGTTGGGAATGGGAGCATGGGCTTTTTCCTCCAATAGACCTGCTGTCCTTTGTGTCATCCTCTCACTACAAATGTTATGAAAGAGACATCCAATTGTGTAGGCTTAAGTCTCATGCCAGTCACTATTCCCTTTACTAAAGAGCCAAGGAAGAGAACACCTTCTCTGTAACTCCAGCTTCTGCAATGGAATGGGGTTCCCACCTCCCCAAAAGAAAATACCTTTAGATTCTAGGTTGATTCAGATCACAAAATCACTAACTCATGGGGCTCCATCCTTGTGTTTTTTTCTTTAAATTCATGTATGCATGAATTTGTGTGTGGTTGAGCTACCCTTGCATGCACATATGGAAGCCAAAAGTCAATGGCTTGTTTCCTCCCACTCCTCCAGTGCTGGGTTTACAGGTACACACCACCACACCTTTTACATGAGTTCTGGGGATTTGAACAAAGGTTCTCATGTGTGCACAGCAAGCACTTTACCCACAGAAATGTCTCCCCAGCCCTCTACCCTCATACCTTTACTCTATGTGCTTTGCCTCTTGGTACCATTACAATGGGTCTTAGATTCCAGTATGTAAATCTGCGGAGAGCATACCTCAAACCATAGAACTTATTCTTCCCCTCCCCTTCCCTTTCTTTTTCTCTCCTCTCCTCTCTTCCCCTGCTCTTCTGCCCCTCCCCACCTCTCCTCTCCCTTCCCCCCCAACTCTTCCCTCCCCTCCCCTCCTCACCGCTCCTCATCTCTCCTCACCTGCCTCTCCTCTCCCCACCTCGACCCTTCCCTTCCATTTCTTCTTTCATTCTCATCTTTCTCGTACATATCTCTGGGCAATTTTTAAAGAATATTTTATTTATTATTTTATTATATGTGCATGAGTGTATTGCGTGCGTGTATGTAAGTGCACTCGTGTTGTGCAATGTCTGTGGAGGTCAGAAGAGGGTGTTACGGACAGTTGTTAGCCTCTCTGTGGGTGCTGGGAACTGAATACTGATCCTCTGCAAGAGCAGCCAAGTGTCCTTAACCACTGAACTATCTCTCCAGCCCCCTCTGGGCATCTTTTTTATTCCTAAATTCTGATTATTGTATTTTAGGCATTATTTACTGCCATTTTGTTATATTAAGGATTTAGCTCAGAAGCATTGACTTGAATCACCATACTCCCCCCTAACAGGAATGTGGCACTATTTTGATTATTCTGTTGATTGTGCATGTAATATCCAGCAATAATCGCTCTTGACTTCAGAGCTGTAAGATCAGATTTAAACTTCTGCTTCTTCTCATTGGTCCTTCATGTTTACTTTCTCTTTCCAATTTCTGAAATCTATGCTTTTTATGTTCTTCAGGTTGACAACATCTCTGCTTAAATTAGGTTCATTAATTTTTATTAATAACTGAATGTTAGGTATAAATTGATTTGACATTTAGCTAATAGTGTTTAGAGTATAAGAATAAACATATTGTATACTTTGATACACAGGAGACCAAGTGTAACAGATCCTGTTGTGACACAAGGCTTATTTCCTTCACAAATTTTTTGGTTTGTGACTTGTTGGCCATAAAGTTTCTTTTGCAGCTTTTTACCTCTGCTGTTGCAGACTGAATGCAACCAGAAATAGCATATGAATGAATGTGCATGACTGTTCCAATAAAACTTTATTTATGAAAATGGGCAGTGGACTGATTTGTTCAGAATGCTGGGGTTTGCCAACCCTGATGCAGAAAATTCTAGTTGCCCATTCTCTCTTTACTGTCCACTGTGTTCCATCCAAATCTTGTCAAATGTCTTTAAGAAACTGCAAAGTATGTGGGATTCTCCTTTTTGCTTCACCATGTCCCTCTAATGTCTACTTTAGTTTCTTCTGTGATTAGGGCTTTTGATTTCTTCCTGCATGCTATCTGGCTGTTACTAATTCATTTATTTAATACCTTCTTTGTGAGCACTTATTATGTATTAGGCAATATTATATTTCAGTGGCAATCTGGGTAAGATTACTTTACAAAAAATGAAATGCTATATGTTTGCATACTTATTTTGTACAAACACCAGTTGTAATAAAGCTAATATGAAACTATCTATAAACCATATACATGTATAGTAACAATGGCCACCATCTATGGGCTTTTGATTACAGTGTGCTAAGTGTTCCACATGGATTATCATTTGATTGCCTTCCTTTTTTTTCTTTTTTGAGATAGTCTTAGTGCTGGGATTAAAGGCATGTACAACCACAAGCATGCTTGGCTCTGACTGCCTTTTTTGTTTTATTTTGTCTTTGAGACAAGATATCCCTTTGTCATCTCAGCTGACTTGGAACTGAGTATATAGACCAGACTAGCCTTAATCTCACAGAGATCCACCTGCCTCTGCCTTGAAATGCTCGGATTAAAGTGTTGTCTTGGCACTTCAGAAAAAGCACTGGATAGATGGTAGCTCCTGGTTTTGAGGATAAAGTTCAAAGCAATTAGTGTGAAATTCTTAATTGATTTTGAAATTATTTTTATATTTCATAATTCCTAAAGAATAAAGAAGACAACTAAATGATCTCCTCAAATAAATGGGACCATTAACTTTAGAAACTACAGAGTTGGTGGACCAGGAGTAAGATGACTACATTGGTTTGTAACTTCATCTAGGTGGCCTTTAAGGCTGGAATGATGTGGAGTTAGAAAGTGTTATCAACAGTAGTGAACTGTAATCTCTATGCCACCCTTGGAAGGTGCTTTCTCTAAAAGCTCTCTTTTTATCTGAATTTTATTCCTAAGTGTTAACTCAGACAATTATACTGCAGCTGTCAAATCTCAGCTTTTGTCTGGATAACCCAATCACCAATTGCTTAACTGAAGATCTATTTTTTTTTTCATATTTTCACATGACTGGATTTTGAGCATCATGGATACATCTCCAATTACCTGCTCTCCAGGTAATTGGATATGTCTCCAATTACTTGATTTTCTGCTCTTGGAAGGAATACGATTCCTCTCTCTTCCCCAGTCTCCCCTTAAATTCAGAGAGCTCAGCCTTAGAGCAACTCCAGTCATTCCACATTTGAAACCTATCACTTGTATTCTTGAGCTTTCTTCAAATCACTGAAAGAATGTATTCCTGAGGCAATTGCTCTGGTGATTACACTGATTTTGCCTTTTATAGTGACAGGTGTTTGAACCATAGCAATTATGACTCATTGGAAAAAAAAAAAAAATCCTAAATCAGACTCTGCTGAGGACAAGGCCTCCAGGCTATCTGCTTATTAATGCTACAGGAAGATCTTGTTTTCTCAGTCACTGTCTATTTAGCCATCTGTCTGTCTTTCTGTCTGGCTCCCTGAGCATCACTTTGTAAGATGGACATTTGATACATTCATTTAGATCCTTCCTGGTTGTGAAGAGCAACAGAGATCGTGAGTCTTCCCTGGCTCAGCAAGCACCACAGAGCAGGGTCTTGATCATAGCCACACCTCTTTTCCTCCTTCAGTTCCCCATAGGGCCCCATCATCATCACATCTTCCTCCCAACTTCATGTTATTATTTATTCATTTTAACCCACTTAATCCAATCAATGCTACTCATTTGTTTGTGGTATGGGGCCATTTATTGGGGCATTGGGGACCTCAGTGGCCACATTCCTAAAGAAAAGTGCCTCCCCCTCCCTCAGCAGTCATCAACTGCCAATAGCTCCTCAGCCAGAGGTGGGGCCTTCCCCCTCCATACTTGAATTCTTTAACTGGCTTGATCTTGTGCAAGTCTTGTGCAGGTACCCACAGCTGCTGAGTTCAAATGTGCAGCAGCCATGTCTTGTCTGGAGGACAGCATTTTACAACACTCTACCATATCCTGCAACTCTTTTTTAAATATATTTTATTTATTATTTTTATGTGTATGCATGTATTACCTGCATGTAAGTAAGTGCACCTGTGTCAGATTTTTACCTAGGTGCCGGGACTCGAACCCAGACTTCCTCACTCGGGATTACTAACCCAAGACCAGACACGAGATGGCGACTCTCACTTTATTCTGGATTTTACAGACACAAGGGGGCAACCCTCAAATTACACTGTCCTGTCCGGAGAAAAGAAACTGCCTCCGTTCATCCTTTGCTCCCCCAGAAGCCCCCTCCGAATCCCGGATGAGCCCCCAAAATGTTAGGGTCCATGACTCGGTCCAACATCCTGCAACTCTTACATTGGTTCTGCTCCCTCTTCCATGATGAGCCTTGGGAAGTGGGAGGGGTGATATAGATGTCCCATCTATGACTGATGTTAGGGTCTGTGACTCGGTGGGTCTCTTCTGGAGAACAAATGCACAAGTACGGAGATGCAAAAATCAATCAGAGTTTTACTAAACCAGCTAGTTTGGGCCGACCTTCTTTCCAAGACACGCAGGTCTGGTTAGAGCAATTGACCCTGAGGCAATTTTAGGTAAAGATTATATAGGCTCCCACAACCGTTACACAAAAGCCCGCGTTTATACAGCCAATAGTTTCAAAGCAAGCATTTCACAAACCAATAACTTTAAAACAAGAAAAAATGTCATAGCTCCCTTCACAACTCCCTTCATGTGTCTCAATTGGGGCGGGGTGGGGGGTATTGTGCCTGACACGACTCTTTCTTTTTATCTTGTGTAAGCAGACCTGTCTACGTGACATGACACAGATCAGGTCAGGCTCCAGGTGGGGGAGAGCTGTAGCGATTGCCCCTATCTCCGGATGCCTGTGTCTCCAGTTGAGTTAATTGGTTACAAGCAGTAAATTTAAACAAGTAAATTCAGGCAGTAAATTCAGACAAGCAGTATATTCAAACAAGCAGTAAATTCCTCTTTCCCTAACACTGAGCACTCACAGTCCTGTATTCTCAGAACTTTAAACAGTTAGGAGCCTCTGGATTAACCACTACCCACTACAGTAAGAAACTTCTCTGACCAAGGTTGGAAACAACACAAGTCTATGGATGTAAATAGAAGTATTAGAAGCTGTTTGAAGCCGGGCATAGTGGCACACACCTTTTTATCCCAGTAATTGGGAGGGAGAGTCAGGTGGATCACTGTGAGATTCTGGTCTGCAAAGTTGGTTCAAGGCTAACTGGGGCTACAGGGTGACCCTGTTTCAGAAAACCAAAAATAAATAAATAAAATAAAAAACAGAAAGCACTTTGACAACATGATAATTTAGGAAACGTCAATAGGTGCTTCCCTAGGGTCTATGATTCCCCTAGCCATGGGCTTTAATTATTTGTTGTAGGCTTACATGCTAGGCACAAATTCCTTCTTGAGCAAGCCTCAAATCCAGTCAAAGGAGTAGCTGGTTACCCCCATAAACAGTCTTGCCACTATTACACCAGTGGGCACATCATTTTTTTGTGCTGCTCTACCTAAAGATCCACAGACTGAGTACATTACAAAATACAGACATTTCTTTCTCATAGTTATAAAGGGTGGAAAACTCAAGATCAAGGTGCCAGCAGGTTTCTGATGAGACCTCAGTTTCTAATTCCAAGATAGCATTGTGAACACCGTGGTGTTTCTTTCACGGTAAGCACTCTGCTACTGATCTATGTCCTTAGCCCCTCATGGTAGAAGATACAGAAGGGTAAAAGGGGCCTAATGTAGGTCCCTCTGAGTCTTTTTATGAGATAATCAATTCATGAAGGAGAAACACCCCCAAAGGCCTCATTTCTTGATACCAACAGGAGATTGAATTTCAATATGACCTTTAGAGAGGAAACAGCTATTCAAATTACAGCACCCTCAGGGCTAGGCAGTTATCTGACACTTAAAGCCAGGTTTTGTCTTCTCCAAAGCCTTCCCTAACTTTGCCCCAGTCTCCCAAATTTTTGTCCCCAACTTCTTTTACTTTTTGGTTCTTCTTATTTCATTATCTAATTATATTATTATATTCAGTT
>NW_008329320.1:2028465-2030039 GCF_000622305.1 Nannospalax galili
AAAATAAAACAAAGATTTTATTTTTAAAGCCTTGTTTTTGTCTGGTAACATGTTCCATAAGTGAGATTCACATGTGCATTTTATCTGGGTTTGTTGTAAAGATTTTTTTTAATGTATGTGAATCAATCAATCCTTTTTTTCCCTTCCTTCATATACACATAGGGCTTTGTGTATATAGGAAAAATATTCCACCATCGAGCTTTCTCCCGAGTTTCTGTTAATTTTCCTGTTCTTATATATGTAGAGATAGAGATGTATTTGAAGTCTTTTATGATAGTCCTGTGAAGAATAGAAATAGACTTTAAACAAGTATGCATAGAAAATAAAAATAGACTTTTAAAAAGGAAGTCACTGATGAGATTTTTCTCTTGAGTAATATGTATTGAAGTTCTTATATGACAGAAAAGACTGTGGGTTCAGAATTTTGTTTTTTGATCAACCATGGTGAGGAGCCTGATCAGTAGACAGTCAGGTGTTATCTCAATATTGAACCTAAACTATGGCCTGAGGAATACATCCAGAAATCAGCTGGGGAATAGAAAAGCAGCATCTCTTTCATTAGGGATTTAAAAGGGGAGATGATGATCACGGATACCTCCAAACAAGATCACAGTAACTGGGCGTCTGGCAGAGGTGCATCCTGTTACTGCGTGAATGTTGACAGAGACAGAAAGGAAATTACTGGATTTGAAGTTTAGAGAAATGGATGTCTCAATCAGTTCTTGGCTTCAGTATCTGGATGTCATGGTTTGGACTGCCCCTCCCTCTGTCAAGTGGAAGCATGACAGATCAGTCTCCAACCCACAATCCTCTAGGCTTAGATGGAGGAACTACCATTAAAACTGTCCAATTAAATTGTCAGTTGGTTTTAAATTTTCCAGTGAAATGACCATAGTAGGAGCAAGTGATTTCTCTACCAACTTAATTCACAGATACCAGTGAAGAAACTGAGAAAAGTAGATGGAACTTAGTACACAAATATCACATTTAACAGTAAAAACTCCTATGAAGGCCCAGTATTACTTATTTTTTAATGTGTGTGTGTGTGTGTGTGTGTGTGTGTACACATGTGTGTATATGATTACATAAGGAGGCCAGAAGGTAATATTGAGACTCATCCTCAGGAATCCCACCCACTTTCTTTGACACAGGGCCTCTCATTGACTTGTAGCAAACCAAATTAGGATAGACTAGCCAGCAAGCCCCACAGATCCTCCTAGGTCGCCTCCTCAGTGCTGAGATCACAAGTGTGCCAGCACAGTTAAGGGTGTGGGATTAAACTTGGGTCCTCAGGTTTATGTGATAAAAACTTTCTTTACTGAGTTATCTCCCTGTGGCTCCCTTGCCCCTAGGGTTACTCTTAATGACCACATCTACTGAGAAGCCTTCCCCTTATAAACTCATATGTGACAGCTTCTGAGGAGTTAGAGAAAAATGCTAACATTTCCATATCTAATTACCGAAATATTTAAAATTGGAATAAAATCATTGTAAATTGCAATCATTCCTGGTTATTGGTTGTCATGGTATTCAAGAGCTTTTTGTTTTTCTGGTAGCCTAGCAAAAATTAACAA
>NW_008329320.1:2030302-2034716 GCF_000622305.1 Nannospalax galili
TCCCAGGGGATGTCTGATATCCCTACCCGTCTTCAGGAAGAACCTTGTTAGGTCAGTTTAGCCAGAATCCCCATCATTCCCAAAGTCCCCTTTCAGCAGGTTTCCATCCACTGCCCCACAGGGTGGTTCTGGGCTATTCATCTCTACTTTGTTCCTGACTGTGTTTGGACTCTAGCATGGTCTATATTCCACTCTAAGATCCCGTTGCATGAGATTCCAAGACCTACCATGAGATTGCTGAACAAAGTCTACCTTACAGCATTTGACAAGTCTCATTGAACATTTTCTTTCTTTACCAAAACTAAAATTCAAGACTTAATTTTATTATTTACTAGTGAGCTATATATCCTTGGACAAATTGTTTAAACTCCTTGAATTTCAGTGTTTTAATCTCTAAAATGTAAATAAGACTTACCTGTGTCACTGTACAATTTATTATTTAACCTCTATCTTGTTTTGGTTTTATTACCATAAGAGGAATAAAAAGTAATTTTGCCTTCTCTGACACACTCTTTTACTATCTTTATCCAATATTTATATTCAGTACTTCATGTTCATAAGGGAGTTAGTTATGTTTCTTTACATGTTGGGTGTTCTTCAAACCACTGCACAGAGTTTAGTTTGGAAGTCAGAAATTGCTTTGGAAAGGAAGGGGACTTAAATATTATTGACTTTTGTCTATCTCAAGTGGGGATAAGATGAATTTCACTTAAATTAAAAATAAATGTGTGACAACATTGCTGTGAGGAGTTCTCATACATGTTCTGTCTTCCTGTGGGAATTCGTGTAGGGAATTCGTGAGAAAGTACCTAGTCAAGTGCCTGATGGCCTAGTTTCTCTTCTTTGCCCATTTATTTGTACTTTACATTCAAGCAATGACAGTATGGTAAGCCATTTGAGACCTTGTCTAGACCAGCTGTCAATAAATGTTTACTTTACTACTAGTATGCACAAGGACTCTTTGAGGGGTTCAGTGGCATGAGAAAAATTTAGAAAATTAATTTCTAAAGTTTAAGGCTTTATGTTTACTATGTTTGCATAAAATTGTTCATCCAGATGTAGATACTATGCTGTATCTTTTTTTTTTCCAGTTTCCCTTTTACAGTCATTGCTCTCCCACCTGACAAATGAAAAGCATATTTCTGGTCTTACCAAAATCATATTGTTGCTTTTGCCTGTAGAAACAAACCTCTTGGGTTCAAACAAAGGAACAATTTGAAATATTGGAATCTGCAGTTTTCTTTGAGCAAATCAGCATGATTTTGTGTCTTTTTCATTTATTACATTAATTGTATGTGTGAGTTTATTTTTTTTCAAGCAGAGTTATTTTCATTTCAGGGTTATTGAGGTGCCATATATGCATGTCATACAGTCAATAAATATCACTACATTTATTGTACAGCTAAATAAATTTTGAACAAATTTATATGCTTCATAACAATCACAATTATCAAATTACAGCACATGCCTACTATATCAAAACGTTTTCTCTTGCCCTTTACAGTCAAACCTCTCTCTTCTAATCAGTTCTTACCAACCATTGATCAAATTATTTATCTCATTTCTTTCTGTGACTTATGTCAATAAAATATGAATAATAAAATATGACTCAAGCTAAACATTTTGACCTATTTGGAAGGATTTGCATTCAACTCTGCAGGACAGTGGATGGAAAAAACAGTCTTTCTATTATTCACTTGGCACAAATCTATGAGAACAATGTGTAGACAGTATCCACAAGAAAATATTAATAAAAATGCATTGGCTTTGCTACAATTTAACTATTTAAGTTCCATGAGCACATTAATTTTCCCCACTTTTTGCAGCATCAGTGCTGCCTCCCCACCCCATCCTCCTTCTACCAGTTTGTTGTACTATCCAAGATCATGGTTGTGGCTAAATCCATGTCCTCTTCTACTGTGTACCTACATCAAATTGGCTAACAGTAGGCTAAGGACACAGTCTTGCTGACAGTTATAACTTCAAATTTGTGCCCATGAATTCCAAGTGTCCCCTTAAGACTTCATGATAAGTAGTTTCTAATCTTTTTAAAACCCTACTCTCCTAGACAACTATTTTATGATTTCTCTTGGCCTTCAAACCATTAATATCTCCCTTATTATTATTTAAAAAACAGACTTGATCTAGTGAAAGAAAATTTTTATAATCTCTTACTATTTCAGTGTGAACATATCTACTGGTATTATATTGCTGTATATTTTGCTTTTCTGTCACTGTCATTAAACTCTCCATGCTCAGATGAAAAACCAAATCTTCCTTAGGACCCCATCCTCAGTCCATGCAAAGATAGTACTCTAAGCATTCCCTCTTCTTTCACAGATTATTAGTTTTCAGATATCTAACAAACCATTCCCAATTAGTATGTAAACAGACAGCTGTTCCTGCTGTCATAAAGCAGAAACAAACTTCCCTCAAGTTTCTTAGTGTGTTCTGCCCTGCTTTTCTTCCCCCTACAACCCTTTATCAGAAGAGTATGTTCATTTCTTGTCTTCAGTTTCCTTTCTCTCATTCTCTTGAGCTAAACATGCCACTGAGTCTTTTCTTGTATGTATGTGGGAGCAAAAGTAGCATCTTTTCCTTATCCATTATTGTTGGCTGAGGTCCCAATAACAAAGAACATATAAGCAAGAGAGAAATCATGCAGACTTATTTGTTGTAAGTTTTAAAGACTGGTGAGTCTTTGGAAATGACCCCAAGAACAAAGAAATTTGTGATTTGTGATTTTTTTTTTAACAATAGCAGCCACGGTGGTATTTTTTCTTCTTTCTTCCTCCCTTTTTTTCTTTTTCTCTTTTTCACATTTAGAGTATATATAATAATATTAACAACAATAGAAGCCAGACTTTTCTGTGATAACATCTGACTTGACTGATTTATTATGACGAGGTATAGCTTTGCCAAGTTGCTTATGACAGACTTTTCTACTTGTTGACTGGGTGAAATCTGCAAATATATTTAAAACATCAAGGAAGATTTTAAAAAATCATTTAAATGATATATGGAAATGTAACTTTGAGTCAACATTAATTTGATTTTCTCAGACCTTTTAGGTTTCCTGAAAGTGAAAGAAGATCAATCATCTGCTCGCTTCAAGTACAACTTTTTTGTTGTACTGCCCAGATTTGAGAAAGCAGATGATTCTGACAGATTAAAAAATTCTTTTGCTACTCCAGATGGTTGCCAATTCCTTTCTTTCAACAAAAGTAGTTCAGTGATAAACTGTTGAAAATAAAGTCTTTAAAGATGGACCCTCCTGAAATTTTTATTTTATTTTCTAAAAGTTCAAATAATTGAATTATATTGTTTTAATAAAACTCCTGTATATTTTCATGATTGCTTTCTTGGTGCTTTCATTTATAAAAATTAAAAAACACAGGACTCAAATTGATTCCCAACTTTCTTATTAAAATAATGACTAGTATTTAATAAACTTATTGGAAGATTTCCCTTCTATGGTATTGAAGGTATGTGTCTTTCCCCCCTGCTGGCTGGTGTTCGTTGTCCTGGAAAGTGCTGTGCAGGCTGCTGGGGGAGAAAAGGCATTTTGGGTCCTCCACAGTTTACCTCATCCTGTATTTCTTTTTTATTCCTATAATCTCAGCACCTTCTGACACTGTAGGAGGACTTCAGGGGATAGTATGTGCCAGATTAAGACAGACAAGAGAAGAAAGGAGGTCACTTTTGATAGGGCAATCAAGGAGTTTTCCAAAAAAGAAAGACACTTGAGTTGGTTTTTGATTTGTTCAACTTTAAGGTGTGGGTTTAGAGCAAAATGCTGAACTGTGAAGAATTAGTAATGGCCCAGCTTTCTATGAAAAGTACTCCAATGAAAGACAAGAAAACCAGGTACCATTTGATCTGGTCTTCCCTTATGGCTTATTGCTCCAAAACGATCAAATATCTATTTTTAGCTATGTTCACATGCCTCTTCCCATGTGTAAAATTGTATACCACGAGCTATGTACAAGACTTTGTGTTGTGTAAGTTCTGTCTAGTATCCTGTTCACAGTTCTTTGCTCATTCTGTAATTACAACATGATAGTATTTCTAGGTTTTTGCTGCAGCACTTTCATGTAGGCATTATCTAGAAGAAACTTCTAGGTAAAATGGTGATTCAGGTCTTTGTTGTCAAATGGAGTACAGAAAGGAAAAAAACAAAAAGCTGAAAACCCAAAACTATGACGAATCTCTGAGTGCAGATTCTAAATCTGACAATGCCACTGAGTAGTTGAATGGTGGCAAAAACAAAAACAACTTTTCTCAGCCTTAGTTCCCCACCTATGAATATCTATCTATCTATCTATCTATCTATCTATCTATGTATCTATCTATCTATCTATGTATCTATCTATCTATCTATCTATCATCTATTTGTCATCTATCTATCTATCTA
>NW_008329320.1:2034799-2059963 GCF_000622305.1 Nannospalax galili
ATTTGTGCATTAAGAATTAAATCTTTTTATAATAAAATTTTCCCAAGGAATGAAAAAAATAAAATCTGATGTATCAAATTCTAAAACTTCATTTTTATGAGGGCGAAGTTAAATATTCTAAAAAACACAAACAATCATGAATAATAAAAACACTGCTGGAGGTATCACCTTCCTGATTTCCAGTTATAAATCAGAGCCATAGTAATAAAAGCAATGCAGTACTGGCACAAAAACAGGCATATTGATCAGTGGAATAGAATTTAGGACTCAGCTTTAAGTAAATGCACCAACAACCACTGGATTTTTTAAAAATGTATTTTATTTATTATTTTTATTTTATGTGTATGAGTGTATTGCCTGTATGCATATAAGTGAGCTCATGTCATTCAGTGCTCACGGAGGTCAGAAGACGGCATTGGATCCCCTGGAATTGGAATTACAGACAGTTGTTAGCTGCCATGTGGGTGCTGGGAACCCAACCTGGAGTCCTCTGCAAGAGCAACCAGTGCTCTTATTCACTGAGCCATCTCTCCAACCCCCATCACTGGATTTTTGTCAAAGATGTAAAAAATAAACATTGGAAAAAAGGCAGTATCTCTTGCAAAAGATGTTAGAAAACTGGATATCTACACATAAGGGAACGAAATTTGATTCTTGTCTCTCACCTTGCACACAAATCAATTCCAAATGGATCAAAAATATCAATGTTAGACCTCAGACTCTGAAACTTTTAGAAGAGAGATCAGGGAGTACAAACAGGATGTAGGCTCAGGTAATGACTTTCTGAATAGGCCTCCAGTCACTCAAGAAATAAGACAATCAACAAGTGGGACTTCAATGAAATTAAAAGACTTCTGTACTACAAAAGAAGCTGTTCTTTGACTAGAGAGACAGCATACAGAATGGGAAAAATTCTTTGCCAGCTCTAAGATGGTATCTGGACTATATAAAGAACTCAAAAAACTAACCACCAGGAAAACAAGGAACCCAATTAAAAAGTTGACTGTGCAGCTGAACAGAGAATTCTCAGAAGAAATCAAAATGGCCAAGAAATATTCTAAAAAGTGTTCACTATTCTTAGCCATCAGCGAAATGCAAATTAAACTACTCTGAGATTTCATTTTGGCCCAGTCATTCTAACTAATGACTAAGGTTGAGGAAACGAAAGATAACAAATGCTGATGAGGATGTGAGGGACAGGAAACCCTTATGCACTGTTGCTAAGTGCAAATTAGTGAAGCCACTAATTCCTCAAAAAAACTGAAAATAGATCTACCATATGACTCAGATATACCCAGTCCTGGACATATACCCAAAGGACTCTATTTCCTATTACAGAGAAAGATGCTCATCCATGTTCATAGATGCTCTATTCACAATGGCTAGGGCACAGAAATAACCTAGATATCCATCAGCTGATGAATGGATAATAAAAATGTAGTACCTTTACACAATGGAATCTTACTCAGCTGCAAAGAAAAGTAAAATTATGAAATTTGCAGGTAAATGAATGAAACTGAAAAGCATTATACTGAATGAGGTAATTCAGACTAGAAAGACAAATCTTAAATGTTCCCACTTGTATGTGAGTCTTCCATTGAACCATCAGATTTGTGTGTTTTACTTGAAGTACCTGTAGAATCCAGAAAACTAGAAAGGGACCATTGGTGTGGAGGAGAGGAAAGATCTTAAAGGAGGAGGATAGTAAAACACAGAGGAGAAGAAAGGGAAAGGGGAATAATGGGGAGGGAGGTTTAGATTGGAAGAGGGATGGGAAGATAGGGCAGAAGAGAGTCTGAGGACGGATAACTAACAGTGAAGATGTTTGGAAAAGCCACATGAAAACCTATTATTTTATTTTATTTATTATTATTATTATTATTATTATTATTATTTTGTCTTTTTGAGACAGGGTCTCCCTGTAGCCCCAGCTGGCCTGGAATTCACTATGTAGACTAGGCTGGCCTTAAACTCACAAAGATCCACCTGCCTCTACCTCCCAAGTGCTGAGATTAAAGGCGTGTGCCACCACACCCAGTGAAAACCTATTATTTTATAAGCATATATATACATATAAATACATATACATACATATAAATTAATTTAATTGGCATTACTCTACACAGGAGACTATGTTTCTTCCAGAAGCCATAGGTTGCCAAATAAACAGCTCATTGCCAGGTGTGGGACACCTTCCCTTGAGTCAAGGGCCTCCTGAAGACCCCCCCAAACAATCCAGACTATTGCCGTTGTTTTTGGTTGCCCACAAGAACTTGATAGTAAGACTCTATTGCTGAATATCTCTCACGCTATTGCTGAACACACCATATATTTTGGTCACAGGAAATGAAGAAATCAAGTTGGCACTTCATCCTGGCTAATTTTCATCATGCTGGAAGTTGCTATGTGGGTGGCTAAGGGAAAAAAACATCAACTTTCTTACCCAGCTATGAACTCTGTGAACTACAATGACTGGTGTGGAAAGATATGCCCATGGGTGCAATAGTGACATGAATGTTGTGTGTGTCGGGGGGAGCCAATCAGTGTTTGATTGGATTAAAGCCCACTCCACAGAAGGAAACATGTACCTAATACTGTAAATCTGGCCCCAAATCCATGCTTGGGGAGCTGACAGGTCCCAGAGGTGAACCTATATCTATGGTTCTGCTATGGGACATAGTAGCAAAGTGTCCTCTAGGTTTGTACCTCTATACACATAGATCAGAGTAGCTCTCAGACTTTGTCAGAGAAGTTTCTTTGTGCAGTGAACAGTGATTAATGAAGAAGTTCACAACTGATCAAAGTACAAAGAATAAGTATCAGTGGAGTGCTCAGTCACAAATAGGCATCTATATCATACCCACTACCCAAGGGACCATTGTAGAACAGGGGCCAGAAAGATTTTAAGAGCCAGAGGTCAAGGGAATAATAAGTACTATTCAGATGTTAGTCATTCATATTCTATGTAGCTTGGCATTTTCATCTTAAAAATATGAATGCTACAGAAATTCTCTTCCCAGATGAGAAAACTCAGACTTCTGAGAGATTAAATTACCAGCCCCAGGTCACAAAGCCAATGAATATAGAGCCAGGACTAATTTCAAAGCCCTTGAATATTTCAAATGCCACTTCAGTGCCATTTACTACACAGCATCTAAACTCACATCATACTCAAAGAGGGAAGAGATATAGCCAAAGAGGAATATGAATGACCCTAAATTACAGTCCCCACACTATTGGCAGGTCACTGTCATGGGCACCATCCAAGTCTGCAGATAGAAGTTTTGTTTTTAATCCAGCACACATTATCTAGTTCCAAGTTCACCTAGCCAATTGCTAGGCTACTTCAGCAGCTCTGGAACTACAACTCACTCTAGTGCCTTAGGACTAGAACCGCAGAGAAAGATTGATATAATTTCTGCTACAGACAGAGCAGGCAGAAGACAGCAGGGACAGAAGCCTGTGTCATACCCTATGAGGGTCTGATTTTGAAGCTATACTGTGTCATAGGCCAAAGAATTTGTGCTCTAGGTATAGCAACTAAAGAAGAGTCATTCTCAATTTGAAGATTCAGAGCGAAGACAAGTCTCAAGAGGACAATCCTCACTGAAAAATATAAGAAGGTCAAATGATATGGATAATCCTCACTCATGGAACTTCGGACAAATTAAGTAAAGCAATGTGGTTTAGTGAACTAACCTGGCTTTGAAGTTAGATATTTTTTAATTCAAAAACTAAGTCTTCTGCTTATTGTTTTCACAGCCTGGCTCTGGTCTCCAGTAACACAATACAGCAATACTTCCTTGTCCACCTCAAGTTAGGTGGTGTCATAAAACTAATTCTGCTCAATGCATTATGAGAAGAAAGGCCATATGGCACTTCTAAGTCAAGTACGTATTGCTGGAATGCCTCTCCAGATATGTCTTTTTCCCTGGCACAGCAACACTTATGAAGGTTGCTATTCTACAACCTGGATCCTAAGTGTGAGGGCCCTCTGCTGATTCTGTGTAATATGTGACACAAGTCAGAAATAAATGTGTGTTTTAATCTGTGAGGGTTGGTTATTATTGCTACACAATATAGCCTATCAAGCAGGAAGATTAGCTGTATGATTTTTGGTAAGTGACTTAGCCTCTCTGAGAAATGAGTTTCTTATATGTATAATAGGGTTATGTATTTGTTCAGGGTTGTAAGGACTACCGACAGTTTCAGTAAATCACCCCATGGATCTTAGCACATATTTGGTCCTCAAACAATGTTATCAAAACAATCAAGGAAAAAAGTAGATGGAAGCAGGATATCCTTAACTAAATAAACAGTGTGCAGACTCATTCAGCCAGTCACCTAGGCTCAGAGCTTTGGCAGCCAAGTCACACAGGCAGAAGGACTGCCCAGATTGCTCCATTCACATACCTATTTCTTCTTTCCACAAATATATACAAATACATTCTATTGACAGACACTGTTCTAAGCACTGGAAATACAAAATAGTCCTCCAGACTTTACCTTTATACCTAATACATTTGACTGGCTATGTTTTTTATACATTTTAAAAAATTACAGTATTTTTGTTAATTCTTTGAGAATTTCATACAATGTATTTTGATCATATTCAACCCCCACTCCTTCCCCCTAACTCCTTCTAGATCCACTCTCCAACTCCCTACTCCCTTTTAACTCCATCTTTTAAAAAAAATAACATACCAAGTCATTTTTACATAGCTTATATAACTCATGGGGACCATCCACTGACCTACCAGAGGCCACACCCTTAAAGAAAATTGACTCTCCCTCCCCCAGAAACCATCAGCTGTTCCATAGCTCTTTAGTTAGGGGTAGAGACTCCTGGTCTCCTCTCTCCTTTGTATTAGAATATTGACTGGCTTGATCTTGTGCAGGTCTTCTGCAGGCAAAATAGCTGGGGAATGTTTATGAGTACAGTGGTCCTGTTACATCCGCAAGACTGTTTGCTCCAGTTCTCGCTGACCTCTGGCTCTTAGAATCTTTCTGGCCCCTGTTTGGTGATAGTCTCTGAGTCTTGTGGGGGAATGATAGATCAATTAATATTTTATGAAGTGTTTCTTTAAATGTTCTGTTATGTAAATCTGATTATAGTAATGAAGGTTCTCAGTTTCACAGGATCAGGTGAATTATCCAAGGTCTTACAATGAATAAATACAGAAATAACACCTGAACATAAGTATTCTGTCACAAATCATGACACTTGTTTCTCTGGTCTGAGTCAGTGACTAGTGTGGCCATAGGGTATGAAAAAGAGAAATAATAAATGACAGTGTATGACAGCAAGAAAGCAGTACAAGGCTTTGATCACTTAATTTGGGTCTCAGTTTTGCCACTTATGGTTAATAGACTTAAGCATCCACTAATCTTTTTTCCCACTGTTTGGCAAATATAGCAGGGATGATAGATCTTTGTATACACTGGCACAGCCAGATTGCTTATTAAAATAATGAGATCCTTCTGTTGTGTTCAGCCAATACCCATTCCATCTGACTCTTCAGTTGACATTTCATTTCACCTCCTCATATCATTATCTTCTGCCAAAAAAACCATCTCTCTTCCTTTCTCTGTACAATGCCCCCATCTACATGTGTTTTAATATGTGCTCAGTTTCCTTTCTCATTCAAGCCTGTTCTGATCTCCATGACTGGATTTACTCTTCATGTAAGTCATTGTCTTCTTCAAAGCACAAGGTGCGATTGAAGTTTTCCACTTGTTTGTCTGATAATTTGTTAGATCTTTTCTATTCTGCTGTATTTTATGCTTTAGGAAGGCAATGGCCTTATCTATTAGCACTGTAAACCCAGTGTGTGACAATAGTGTGCTCAATAAGTATCTGTGACATTAATATATAAATGTGCACAAGAAATGAAATATTAGCACAGTGATTTGAAGCATAGATTTCAGAGTTGTGGTGTATCAGTTAGAGTCCCTGCAGGGAATAAGTGGGGTCTACAAATGGGATTGTTAAGGATTCTTCTCATAGCTACTATTCCTGCTGCATCTGTCAAACTTTGGTGGCTCTTTTTTATTCAATAAGTTTCCAAGCTGTCCTGTGGCATTATCTGCTGTAACAACTCTTTTAGAACTTGCAAAAGGTGTAACTAGGTTCAAGGGAACATAACAAGGGATAGCGAAATACCCTCAATAGGGAAGAGAATTTGGTATCTCTAAAACTGGACAAGAGAGCAGTTTCATAGTAAGGAGGATAGCTGTGGTCTTAGAAGAGAGCTGTGGCCACTGTAGAGGAACCCACTATAGAAGAGGCCGCTGTAGAAGAACCCACTACAAAAGTTCTCCAGTGTCTACCTGTGGCAGAATATAAGGACAAAAGAAACATCATTATCATCAACAGTGTCTTTCCACCCTTGCTCTCCATCCAGTGCCTCCCATTGGCTACACTGGCCTGAAAACCAGACGACAGGAAGCTACATGATGTAGGTCATAAAGACTTGCCTTAAGAGCATGGAGTTGAGTGGAAAATAGAGCTAACAAACCTGACAGAAAAAATTAAAATTATCCAATCATCGTCATTGGGACAATTTTCAATTCTAAAATAAAATTTAAAGCAGATAATGCTGTAGTATCACCTGGAAAGTTTTAATTTAAATTGTGAGCCACTGAGGTTTGACATTTATATTTGTACCAGAGTTGCAAAAGTTTTCTTTATCATGAAAATTCCATAAGAAGTATAGATTAATGAAGTATGCATGAGATTTTAGCTCACTGTGGGATCATAGCTTAGCTCTTCCACTTCCTAGATTGCTAACTTTGGTTTTCTTGTTTGCAGTGTAAGGATTATAATGTTTAAGGCATGGGGCAACTGTAAGAAACCAGTGTCTGGCACATATATTCATTAAATGATAACTATTATGAGGAAACTATGCAGTTATCACCTTTCAGAGCCTAGCGCTGTGATAAAGTCTCCCCCTGGGAGACTGATATAATTAGGAACATATAGCCATCAGGATGAAATGCAGGTCAATGGGCTAGTAAATAATGAAAATTTAGTTATATGTTAAAAAAAAATCACCACCCCAAATCAGAAAGTCCCAATCTCTGGAAAATCTCTAGTGCATATAGATTACTCCTTAGCTTGACCCCTTTCTCACCCTGTGTCCTCTCACAGCCCTAGATCTTCCAGTCTTACAAAGACTGTGTCTATCAGTGAACTACTGAGTCACTCAGCTACGTGGAGCTAAACCATAGGTTGTCCATGCCAATAAAAGGCTGGAGCAGTATAGAATTCCTTAGTGAGTAGTTAGTATTACATTCAGACTGTGGCAATATCATCTGTACCAGCTCAGGCACATTGTGTGAAAGTGATAACTTTTCCTCTTTTTAGTAAAATGTCTGTTTGCTTGCTTACAGGGTGCCAAATTGTTCACATATAAATACTGAAAGACAGATTAAACACTACATTGTGCTTTCTTTTACCATTGCCTGGAGGGCATTAGTTTCCACGTTGATAAGATCAGGAGGGAAGAATAAAGTACAATGGATTTTATTTTTACCGTAAAACCCTCACTCTATCCACAGAATGCTTGGAATTCTGCTCTGCTATTCTTGTTCTTAAGATTCCTGTCATTAGGAAAAGTGAAATCAAGTGACTCAATTCATCCCAAGGGGGCTGTACAGTGTCCTGGAAGCTCACTGGGAAGGGCTGAGAAGAACGACTTAGAAGCAGGGTTGGAAGGCCTAGAGGACAAACTGAAGTTGGTCACTGTTGCAGCAGCTGTGGGACCTGACCCAGAGGAAACAGCCTGCACTACTTGCACTACCATGCACAGAGGGAAGCGTACCACCAGCATAGATTGGGAGGTTATTCACTTCATTTAGTAGCCTCCTTTCATCTAAAAAATCCTTCTTGCCCGCAAGAGGGGACATTTTTACAGCTGTGAAGGGCAGGGAGAGAATGGAGGTGTTGCCCTCTGTACTTCACTTCCTGTTTACCGGAACAGAGGGCTTGCAGGAGAATAAAGTAAAATCAACCCTGTTTCTCTCATTTCTTGGGTTCCCCATCCATCTTCCTCTCTCACGTGTGACCTGCTTCTGTTGGTCACTTTCTTTCAGAAGCATCAAAGTGTTGCCAGGAAGAGGCTGGTGGATTTCCTAGCTCTTGCCGGAAATAGAGGGTATATCACTACTGACGGAAATGACTATGAATAGTTCTCAGCAAACATTTCCATTGTATCCAGGCCTAGTTTCAATGAGGAAATTGACACTTGAAGATATGTCTTTGTGTCCTTCTTTGGGGCAGGAAAAGACAACAACATGAGGTCTGCATTGAAGGAAGGAACTCTCAGGTCCAACATGGCCCTGGTAAACTCAGCTTGACCTAGGCACACAGACCTTGGGTTTCTGAGATTGAGAAGGCATCCAGAGAGCCATGGCCTCCCTCCTCACAGTCTGGACTGTATATGGAGACATTTTATTAAAAACTAGCTAGAAGCATATAAATGCATTGCCAGAGACGAGCTGGTCTGTGATTTCAAACTATGTTCCACAAGGTTCCATCCATGGATGCATTTTAATTATTCTGCAAATGTTTGTTTTGAATTTCATAAAGCAATGTGGACAGTTCTTAACTCTGGTACTAGTCCTTATTTTAGTTTTCTTCTATAATCTCTCTCTCTCTCTCTCACCAGTTTTCAGTGGATTCTTCTAAGCTAAATAATAAATTAGTTTCATGACTGTCAAGAGATCTCTGAAATAATGATTTTCATACTGCGATGGAAAAAGTACACATTCTAGGAATCTATTTTCTTTTTTCTTTCTTTTTCGATGAGGTCTCACTGTATTCACCTGGCTAGACTTTGACTCTCTGTATAGCCCAGGCTGGTGTTGAACTCATGATCCTCCTGCTTTAGAATCACAAATGCTGGGATTACAGACATGTGCTACCATGCCCCACTCAAAATACTTACTTCTGTGAATCTCAGTAAACTAACCTTCTGTAAGGACCTTCTTGTTTGTGGATCCTGAAATCTGAGAAAGACCCATTTTGGAGTTAATGTTTACACAGAGTAAATTTGGATTTTATTTGTGTATATGTGGATATAGTAAAAGAATTCATTAATTCACTAATTAAACACAAAAATAACATTATGTATCTTACATGGCAATATACTTCTGTATAAAAATGTTTTTTAAGTGTCTGGGAGGGAACATAGCTAATCCAATCACAGTAAATTTGAAGCACACAGAGAGGAAACCAGGATTAGAGAGGTGGGTAAAGAGGACTTTGTAATGTTCTGATTTCTTTTAAAGAATGATTCATTTAGATTTGATTTTCTTTTTTAATTATATTTTTGATTTACTTGTATTTTATATGCATGAGTGTTTTGCCTACGACGATATAAGTGCATGTGCGCAATGCCCATGAAAGCCAGAAGAGGGCATCAAATCCTCTGGACCTGGAATTATGGATGGTTGTTAGCCACCAAATGGGTGCTGGGAATCAAACCCAGGTCCCCTGAAAGAGGAGCTAGTACTCTGAACTGCCAAACCATCTCTCCAGTCCATATATTTGATTTTGTTAATTTACTTGGAGATAGTAATGTGAAGATATGACTCAAGGACATTAAATCACATGTGAAATGATTTTGAAGGCAGTAAATATTTTTGAGGTAGTTGGTATATGGTAGTCTTCCTCATTTCATGCCCCTCTCTTTTCATGCTTCTCTCTTACTCCTACCACAACCTCTGATTCACCTACCACTTCTCTTCACAATGTAGTTACTCACCTTGACCTTGGCAAGAACTTGAAATGGAAAGGTAAAGAAGCTAGCCACTGTGGTGCACACAGTGTGCCCAGAAATGCTGTCACACAGGTCTGGAGGCAAATCTTGCCATCTTCATTGGCTACATTTGAGCTGTGAAAGAATTACTGAGCTTTTAAGATTTAGTTTCCTCATTTTTGTACTAGGAATTGACCCCAGGGACTCCACATGTTAACCATGTGCTCTACAACTGAGCAATATACTGAGATCCTTAAATGGATATAATTTTACCTTCTTTGTAAATCTCTCTCTAATATAGTAAGATGTGAACCTTGTCTTGGAGGTACTACTGCTCATTAAGTGCAGTGAAGTGGTTTGATTTTTCTTATATGAGAGTACTGTGAGGATCCAAAGAAAGGAACAATACTGATAAAAGCTCCAATTTATTAAATGTCTACTGTGAGTTTATCTTTTTGCATCCTATCTTATTTAATCATTCCTTTAGCCCTGTATATGATGGGCTACATTATCCCAGTTTTATAAATAATGGATTGCAGTTCACTCATGTTATATTTCTTGCTCATGGTCACATATATCTATCTACTCAATAACAGAATTGGGGCTTGATTTTCGAGGATTCTGACTTATTCAAAAACCTATATTTTAAAGCTACTTCTTGGGGTTAAGAATGGAGATCAGGAAATTTTGTAAGACAATTTATTAGTTCATTTGTTCATCATCATTGACATCCTTCTATCCACATATTTCAGAAAGTTTTAAAAGTGGTTTTTGAGATGTGTTATGTGTGCTGAAGTTTTTGAAAGACATGAGTCAACCAGGTGAGGAAGGTTGGAAATACCTTTCTTCGTAGAGGTTAAAATATGAGGAGTCATAGAAAAGGATCCCTTAATCAGCAGACTTTTGTGTCCACAGACTGGGAAAAAACGAAGGCTATTCATGTAGGTTTATATGGATGCCTTACATGCAGTGTTTCAAAACTGAGAATTTGATCTGTAGGCAAAAGCAGTTATCAAGGATAATGAACGCCACAGAAAACTAGTTTCCTTAGCATTGAACCATAACCCACCTTGTGGTCCCCAATGAAGTCACTCTGTGTGATCATTTTCACTTATTTGACTTAATGAATAACACATGGCTGTTTTTCAGAAATGTAATCAAGTCTCCAAGGCTGAGTACTTAATTCTACAGAGGCTACTAGAAGGAATGTTCTTAACAATCCATTCCCAGGGAGGGATTTTTTAAAAAATGATTTTTGTAGTGGCAGTATGACTGACTACAATGTCAAGAGTACAGTTGTCAGAAGGAGCAAACTGAATACAGGATGCCCAATTAAATTTGAAATTTTTGTTATGAAATCTTTGGGACATCCTTGTATTAAATATTTGTTGTTTGTATGAAACTCAGATTTTTTTGAAATTCAGATAAATGTTATCCTCTGTTTCATCTGATGACTTTATTGAATTGGTTAATTATCTGATATTTAAATGTTCAGATTTATTAATTTGTTGTGACTCTTCCTATTATCCTTTTCCCAAGGTGCTGAGGTCCTTCAGGTCTTAATGCCAGGAGAAACACGGGCTGTACAGTGCCACTGCCACTTCCCATACATGCTGACCTCAAAGAGGTTGACCTCAGGCCAAGGAGAAACAAAAGAGGAAAATGAAGGCTCCAGTCCTTGTGAATTTCTTTCAAGGCTGGTCTTGGATGTTTTGCAAACTCCCAGTGATCTGGCTTGAGGGGTTAGTTCTGAAATTCTCTTAAGTGATTGTGTTAGTTTCCTTTTCATAGACCTTATCTCTTCCTCGGAGTGTGTTTTAGTTTGTCTGGAGAGAGTTGAATAGTCCCTGGGCTCCCTGAGTCCTCACGTCAAGCTTGGTTTCTGTGGGATTTCTTTCTTCGC
Organism: Nannospalax galili; assembly: GCF_000622305.1. Lineage (NCBI taxonomy): Eukaryota > Metazoa > Chordata > Mammalia > Rodentia > Spalacidae > Nannospalax > Nannospalax galili. Next base: position 2,046,464 of record NW_008329320.1, read on the forward strand.
TTATTTGTTTTAGGAAGAGGCTCACTGATAAAAGAGGGCAGCCATCTGGGGGCAGAGGATCCACTAGGACTGCTGCCTGTCTAGACCCTTCTAGGGTTGCAGGGAGTATATTTGTAATGTTTAAACTGTAATGTTTTAATGTGATGCATGATCATGGAACATTTAGAGTGGCCTTATTTTTTGAGTGTTATATATTGGAGGCAGAAGTTAGAAGTAAGTTATAAAACCAATTCATTGTTATATCCCTGGATCATTACAGTTAAAAAAATTTAAGACTGGAATTAACCATGATGACACATGCCTATAATCCCCAAACTGAAGCAGGAAGATCATATGTAGATGGTCAGCCAAGATCCTATCTCTAAAAACAAAATATAATATAAAATGTGGAAAGGGAATTCAGGCTCCATTTTGACCTTCTTGTTGGGATCTTCTTTACCGTTCTCTATCAGTACTCTCTCTCCTTTATCTCCTGATTTATGTCAAATAATCTAAGATCAGTTTCTAAAAAATTTCCTACAGTTAATTTCCCCCCATGACTTGGCCTTTTGTTGCCTTTCAGAAGGGTCCTGAAGCTTGATCCAGAACAGGTAGAGAAAAGACGGCACCTGCTCTATGGGAACCAGCCACAGTTGGAGCAGGAACTTTTGGTAAAGAGACTGTCCAGGCACAGGGAGAAAAAGTCTTTTCCCTACCAAACTGACAAAATTAGAATGAGCGCACCATTCTAATTTGAAGTGCATAGAAAATAATGGGCCTGAGGGTCTAATGTGGACGGCTCGCTGCCAATAAGACCTCTGGAGATTGCTGTGTGCATGCAGTCCAGTTCTGCGCCGTCTCTCCAGCTAGCTTTTCGTTGTTGTTTTGCCCTCATTTGACTGCTTTGCCTATATCTAACTCTTTTCTTATGTGTGCTCACTTCCAGTTTTCATTTAACTTCATTATTTTCTCGTGGTAAGTGCAGTAGAACCTGCCTACAGTCCCAGCCCTTGGGCTGCTGAGATAGGAAAAGTGCCATAAATTCTAGGCCAGCTTGGGCTACATAGTAAGTTGTAAGCCAACAATGACTGCAGAGAGCCTATTTCAAACCCACAAAAACAAAGAGATCTACTCTCAACAAACTTTTAAGGGCATGACACAGTATAATCAATTATCAGGTGTTTTTATATATTAGATCTTCAGAACTTATTTTACATAACTGATAATCTATATCTCTTTATTTCCCATGAGGTGTTTGTCCTTCTGTCACTGGCATATTTCATTTAGCATGTCTTCTATATTCATCCATGTTGTCACAATTGCTAAGATTTCTCTCTTCATAATGCTGCATAATATTCCATACATTAAAAAAAAAAACTTCCCTTTTTTGAGACAGGGTCTCTCTGTAGCCCCAGCTGGCCTGGAACTCACCATATAGACTAGGCTGGCTTCTAGCTCACAAAGATCCGACTGCCTCTGCCTCCCAAGTGCTGGGTTTAAAGGTGTGTACCATTGCACCTGGCCATGAATACAATCATATCAATTACTTTGGTGATGGTATGACCAAAACACATAACAGAAACAACTTAAGTTTAAAAAATTCTATGTTGGCTTACAGTTTCAGTCCACCAAGGTGGGGAAGGCATGCTGGTAGGAGCAGAGCCATCTACAGTGTTTAGAGTATATGACAAGAGTGGTGGACCAGGGAGCAGAGTGCTAAGTCAGAATCGAGGATGTACACAACTTTCAAAGGACTACCACTGCTGATTTCCAGAAGCCAGCCCCTACCTCCTAAAGGCACTATAGCCTTCAAAATAGTGCCACTAGTTGAGAACCAGAATGTTCAGAGAATGAGCCTCTGGGGGTACGTTTCATATCCAAATCATAGCAACAATTACTGAAAGTATACTTTAAGGACTGGAGGAATAGCTCAGTTATTAAAGTATTTGCCATTCAAGCACCAGGATTTGAGTTTGGTCTATAGAAGCCATGTGAAAAAAAAAAAAAAAAGCCAAGTGAAAGTCAGGCATGGTGGTGCTTGCCTTTAATCCTATCAGTCAGGAAGCAGAGGCAGGTAGATGTCTGAGAGATGGAGGCCAGCCTGGTCTACATAGCAAGTTCCAGACCAGCTGGGTCTACAGGGAGACCCTGTCTCAAAAAGACCAAAAAATGCCAAATGAGGCAGTAAGCAATCCTAGTGCAGGGCAGGTGGAGATAGGAGGATCCCTGGACTTCACTGACCAGCCAGTTTAGCCTATTGGGTTAGCTCCAGTCCAGTGAGAGGCCTTCTCTCAAAAATAACAAGGTGATGACTAGGGAAGTCATAGGCTCGAGTAGAGAGTCTATTGATGCTGTTTTTCTAAATGGTTGTATTCTCAAGCTGCCTTTTTGTGCTGCTCCACACGGTGATCATCGAAGATTCTTATTGCAATGGATAATGGTTAATACAGAGACTCTAAACTGCTCATAGTGCTGAGAATAAGTGACTGAGTGTACTCAGTCATAGACGGGATATCTGTATCAACCCCATCCCCCTGCCCCCAAGGCTCAGAGACATCATGGAAGACTTGGGGGAAGGATGTAGGAGCAGAAGGATGGGGAGGAGTGCTGTGAAATGCTGTCCTCTGGACATGACCTGGCCATTGCACACATGAGCTCACAGCAGCTGTGGTTACCTTCGCATGACCTGCACAAGAACAAGCCTGTTACAAATTCCAGCTTGAAGGCACGAGGCCATGCATGGAGAGGGGAGTGTTCTCCTTGAGGTGCTATGGGCAGTTAATCGCTGCTGGAAGAGGGAGAGTCACTTTTATTTAGGATTGTTTCCATTGATAAGTTCCCATCTTACCAGTGATGATCCCACACCTGGGCAGCACTAATTGGACTGAGCAGATTAAAAATAAATAAATAAAATCATAAAAGGAGGACATGAAGTTGAGAGGGAGATATGATGGGGAGTCCTAGGGAGAGCTGGAGGGGGAGAGTGAGGGGTAGGTGAGATCAAGATACATTGTGTGCATGTGTGAAAAACTTCGAAGAATGAAACACCAAACCAAGGTGAATGTTGCTGACAGCTGGCACCTGAGGTTGTCCTCTGGCCTTCGCACTCACATATACACACATGTGCACCCACAGGCACACACATACACAGTGTATTTTAAGCTTTTTTGCATTATAAAAATTTCAAGCCTTCACAAAATTAGTAAAAATAGTGTAATATGCTCTAAATATCTTTTATCCAACTCCAGCAGTTATCACCATTTTGTCGACTCTGTTTCATTTTACCCCCCCTTCTCTCTTTATTTTGGTCAGAGCATGACAAAAGAAATCCCCAGACATCAAACCATTTGATATGCAAATTGTTCAGTGGGTGTTTCCAACTGATAGTGTTCTTTTTGTTTACAATGACAGTGTTGTCATTAGTTCAACAAAATCAATGGAAATATTTTATGATTTAATATTCAACAGTATTCAAATTTCTCTGATTGTCTCACACTGTTTTTTCATCTGTTTCTTTTTTGTGATGCTGAAGATTGAACCCAGGGCCTCAGGCATCCTGGGGAATTATCCCACCACTGAACTATACCCCTCTCTGGAAGTTTTATTAACCATTTGTTTAAATAAGGATCTCCACAAAACCTATGCATTGTATCTGATCCCTATATTTCTTATCTCTTTTTAATCAATTAGTTTCTCTTTTCTCACTTTTTGAAGTTAAAATTTTTTTTATTATTATTTTTAATGTGTATGAGTATATTGCCTGCATGTATGTAAGTGCACCCATGTCATGCAATACTTATGGAGGTCAGAAGAGAGCATCAGATCCCCTGGAACTGGAGTTACAGATAGTTGTTAGGCACCATATGGGTGTTGGGGAATCAGACCTGGGTCCTCTGCAAATGCAGCCAGTGCTTTTAACCACTGAGCCATCTCTCCGGCCCCTACTTTTTGAACTTAAACAGCTCAGACTGTGTTTATTTTAAAGAAGCATTGTCGAAGCTGGAGAGATGGCTCAGAGGTTAAGAACATTGACTGTTCTTGCAGAAGACCTAGGTTCAAATCCCAGCACCAACATGGCAGTTAACAACTGTCCATAACTCCAGTCCCAGGGGATCCGACAGCCTCTTCAGTCCTCCACAGGCATTGCACGACATGGGTGCACTTACCTACATGCAGGCATAACACTCATACACATAAAATAGAAATAGTAAAATATTTTAAAGAAGCTTTGTCTACATTTTAAAAGTATGACATATGTGTGTATAGATAATAAATCAGAGACTTTATTCAAGATGAGATAACTAAAATTAACATGGTAAGTTGACGTCAATCCAGTCCTAAAGCAATTCAATTTAATATTTTAGTTAATTTGTGTGTCTTTATCTATTCCAGGGCATATTTCCATCTTGGCCCTACAAAATAATAAAATACCTTGGGAAGTTATTCCTAAAATATAAAGTTGGGACCTAAAGATATTTAATATGAAAGACCTTTGTTTCTGTCCCTCCTGCCTTTTTTTCTTTCTTGCTCTTCCTTTCATCCTTCCTTTCCTACTTTCGTTCTCTCTTCCCTTCTTTCCCTTTCTTCCTCCCCCACCTCCTCCTCCTGCTCCAGTGCTAGGGATGGAACCCAGGTTCTTACATGCTAGGCATGTGCTCTACATCCTCAGTCCAGTACTTACTTCGCAATACCTACAATTAAGTATCTCTCTCAACAGCCAGACTCTTCTTGTTTTGGCTAAGGATGCTTTCCTGCTCTTTGGGTCTCAATTTTTGCCTCTGACAAGTTCATTGTTTCTCTCCAGCACTGGCAATTTTCCATGAACCTGGACAATAGAGGGGTAAAGAGGATACTCTTAACTGTTTTGAAGTTAGAAGGAGGGAAGGACATGAGATCAGTGGAGAGGGAAACGTGGAAAGAATCTGATACAGAAACCCTAAATGAAAAGGAGCCTATAGCACTAAGTTGAGAGGAATGCTAATTAACAGGAAATTTTAACTTTGGTGGCTACAGAAATTCTCTCATATTTGGTCTAAAAGTAGAGTGAGGGATAGCCATTCATCTTAGTTTGGTGTTTTATTCTTTGAAAGTTTTCATACAAGCACACAATGTATCTTGACATATCTACCCCTACTCCACTTTATAACCCCCACCTCAATTTTACATAAGAAATACTGTGTGATACCTGGGTTAAATGAACATATTTTTAAAAGCCCCAAAGCAAATTGTTTTAATATAAAACTAATCAAACTTTTAAGAACTTGTTGAATTACCTGCTAAAGCCTTGACAGTTCCAGGCAGTTCCACTAATATGTGGTTGTTGACTAACTGGCTGCACATTAGGAGCTCTGCAATCTGTTGAGGCTGGGTCCTACTGTCTCCCTGGCTCTTATCCAGAAGAGGCTGAGATCCAGAAATTAGTATTTTTTAAACGTCCCGGGTGATTACATCTGCCAGCATTCGCGATGAATTTTTATAATTCTTAAATTTTTGTTCACTGTTTTTCCAATTTAATATAGCAATTTATTTCAAAATACCTGTGTGATCCATTACTCTGTTTCTTCCATAAGATCAAGTATTTATTTTGCTATTTAATATATGTATACAGTGTTTTCTTTTTATAAAACTACAGGATACTATTCATTTTATGCTCTATCTTTAGACTCTAAGCATTGTTTTTATTAAATTACTCCCATAGGAAAATAAATCTTATTTCAGGTTTATAGAACTCGGGTCGTTTTTAGTTTGGCTGAGCTGTTTTAGTCATTCTTTCCCACTGGCTAATTTTCACACTTAACAACATTGTAAGCTCTATGGGGGAGATCAGGCTTGAGTCCAAGTGATCAGAAAACCCAAGAAATAAGTTTATTGCTGTTTTACATGCAGATTAGGAGAAAGAACAGATAGAGCTGGTCCATGATGCTAGAGATTTGTGCTGCTTCTATTTTGCTGCTCTGCTCTGTGAAACTTCTGCTGTCATGGTTATTACATAGTTAAGATGAGTGTAAGGGCTCTGCCCATAATGTCTACAGTTCAGAAGTAGGAAAGGAGAAGAGTAAATACAAGAAAGTTCTTTTCCTTCATTCTAGGTGCTCTAAAGCCATAGAGAAGTCAAGGTTTCTTTACTAAGGAAGAGAGAATACTAGATATTAAAGAGAGAAGTCAGAAATCCCCATGTAAGAGGAATGACCAACTCATACATTCTTTGTACTTGATGTACCTACATCAGTTGCATGCACTTAGGTGTCCAATAGTTAGCCATCAATTGATTCCAGCTAACAGATATTATTACATATTATGAAATTTTTTACTCAAATGACTTATTGGTTTTTGTTGCCAAATTGAGCTTTTTGTAAAGATAAAGTCCCATTATATAGCCCAGGCTAGACTTGAACATGCTCTCCTCCTGCTTTAGCATTCTCAGTGGTGGGATTACAGATGCACCACACTCAGCTCCTAGCTTGGGAGTCTAATGACCATTTTATTATATAGTTTCCTTACAGCATCTCATGTTAAATTCCAAATATCCATCCAATGAAATGTCTAGATCTTGAATGATTTTAGTTTTGTATATTTCTTCATTTATTTTTATTTTATGTGTATGTTTTGTCTGCATTTATGTAAGTTCACCCATGTCATCCAAAGTCTGTGAAGGCCAGAAAAGGGCATCAGATCCTCTGGAACTGGAGTAACAGATGATTGTTAGCCGCCATGTGAGTGCTGGGAATCCAACCTGGGTCCTCTGGAAGAGCAGCAAGCGCTCTTAAACACTGACCCATCTCTCTAGTCCCATGACTTTAGCTTTAAAACAGCTCACAGATCAGAGTTACTGTGTTAAAAAACAAAGTCTTTCTAAAGTTGATCTGTATACTTGAAGGACTATAAGCCACCATATTGCAGAGATATTCACACATCTATATTTATAGCTGTTCATATTATTATTCATAATAGCCATGAAATGGAATCAGCCTAGATGTCCATCATCAAATTTATAATGGAAATATGCTGTATACACACAATGGAATTTTACAGTCATAAAAAACAAAATCATGACCTTTGCAGGAAAATGGATGTCACTGAAAATAATTAGGGTAAGTGAAATAAGCCAGATGAAGAAAGATAAATATGCATGTTCTCTCTCAGACGTGGAGCCTAGATTTAAAATTATGTATTTGTGTGTACATATGTGTAAATGTACGTATGTACATTCCTGGAGGCAGAGGCTGGTTATCAGCATCTATGAGATTCTTGAAACATTAAGAACCATTGATATAAACTAGAAAGGCATATAGACATTTTAATTCCTAGCTAGTGACTTTACTGAGTCATTATTATTGCCTCATTACTTTAATAATCTGTGTTTTAAGCTATTAAATAATTAAAAGTTTTTATAAGATCTCATGGAAAGAAATTATTTCAAGTTGAATTATAACATTATTGTTTTAGAAGTTTATGCTTTAATATTTTGTTATTTATTTTTTATTACTGTGTGCGGGGATGTGGGTGGGTGTATGATAATGTGTGTGTGGACATGCATGCCATGGTGCATGAGTGGCGGTCAGAGGATCATTTTGTGGAGTTGTTTCTCTCCTTCCATCTTCATGTGGGTTCCAGGGATTGAACTCGGGTATCAAGTTTGTGCAACAAAAACCTTTACCTGCTGAGCTAGCTGACTGGCCCATTTTGATATTTCTTAAAATGAATTTTAGCTAGGTATTTGGGAGAAGGGGAATAGTGATATTGATGTTATATAGGATACAAAGGGAAACAATTTATATTACATTTTATCAAATAATTGTGCTAGATCTTAATTTTGGTGGCATCCAAGTTTGAGTAGAAGTATTTTTTTTAACATTTTCTGGATATATGCAAAGTCAATTTAGATGTATCACAACTTTAATTTTTCCTAATAATGGAAAATTAAGCAAGTACTTGAATATGTGGCAGTCATGATGTTCTTATAAAGAACTCTGAAGTAAACAGTCACAATTACAAAACAATTGCAAGTGGCATTTACAGCTACTTTGAAAAGTTACAAGAGCAAGACAGTAAATCAATCTTTAGGTCTTTCTTATTAAAATTTGTTTTTGCTGTCTTAATGTGAAGTCCTTTTAGATTTGGAGGTATTTTTATTCATTTATTTTAAAATTTCATTTGTGTGTGTGTGTGTGTGTGTGTGTGTGTGTGTGTGTATACGCGCGCACGCGCAGGTGCCCCTGGAGGCCAGAAGAGGCTTTCAGATCTTTTAGAACTAGAGTTATAAGTGGATTTGAGCCACCCAAGGTGGGTGCTAGAAACTAAACCCCAGTCCTCTGCCAGGACAGCAAGCTCTTAAGCATCTTCAGCTCTTGAATTTAGTGACATTGTAAATTAGTTGGTGGTGTCAAAATTTTCCTTAAAATATGCTAAAAGATACCAATTAAATGCTTTCCATACCACCAAAAATTGCCAGGAGAAGTAGTTGGCTTAAGTAAAATCTAAGATTTTTTTTTTGCTTTTAAATAAATTCATTTTAATTAGTACATAAAAACCTAGAAATTGTATACATATTAATGGGGTATTGTGCAATGTTTCCACACATACATGTTAAAATAGATAGTGGTGCATACCAAATTCTGTATAACACAAGTTAAATGACCTACCAGTTTTAATTACAATATTAGAATCATGTACAGTATGCTAGAATTTTTTTTGAGTTTTTAATGTTTAAAAAAGATCTCCACTTCGTTGTTAAAATACACAGTTTCATACAGAAAAATTCATTTTAAGGCAATTGACATTGAGATGTTTTAACATGCATTTCTAATCTCTATATATATGACTATTACTGGTCACAGTCGCTTACTTTCTGAGTTCCTTGGCATCTGAGCATGGATATAAACTCATCAGATAGACAGCCTTCCTCTCCCACTAGAGCCCCCACACTCTCCCATCCCTGCCACTGTCCACTGTGCTGTCAGCACCCCCATCCATTCCCCCCTATCTTGTTCCTTATCAACGGCAATCCATTGTCAGTATTCCTTTGGATAGAATTGGGGTCTGCTGTTAATGTTTCCAGTAGTATGTTGGGTTACTATCTGGAAGAGCCTTTATCCATCCTGGCCAACAACTCAACTGAAGGTATCGCCTGTCTGGCTGTGCTGTTGTCAAGTAACTTTTAGCTATATATATGTATGCTCTTATGAAATTATATTGGCCCCTTTAAATCTAAGATATTTTTATTTTTAGTTACTGTTTACTATGTCATTAGGAAATTTATAGAAATACACAAGAAATTATGAGAAGTCAGTGGGTGGTGATGAAATAATATACTGTCTCATGCAATCATTACTTGAGTAAAGAATTGACATTAAGAGTTATAGACATCCATCTTGTGGTTCCTGATACAGCTGTTAAATTAGTTCCCCATCCTTTATCTTTCTGGATTGGTTATTTGGTTATAAGCCAAATTCCTCCTACCACATATTAGAAATTCCATCTGTAAATTTTATTCGAACATTTTCTTCCTTTTCCTAATAATGAAATCCCACCCTAGCTACCCACAAGAGAATATAACACAGAATTTTTTTGTTGTAGTGATGGAATTTTAGAACAAAACATAATTTACAGTAAACTGAATATCTGGATGGCTACATGATGTAGTAATGATTTTGGACAGGAATTTTGTGTCTCTATCTTTTAAGTCCAATCCACGGGCTTAAAAATCGGTTCCCTGGCAGAATTCTGACTTTAGATGGAAGTGGGAAGCTAAAGCAACAGTTCCAAAGGGTTCTTTCCCAGTAACATTGAATGGAGGCGAAATGATTTAACTTTCAGATTATTTAAGAGACATGACCTGTTCAAGCTACCATGTGCATGCCAGTTGCTGTATCATAAAGCCTGAGGTCTTTTATTCACCAGGCTAGGTCAGACTGTAGTAACAGTCACACAAAATATAAATGGTTTCAAACAACAGATGAGAACTTTCTGCTCCCACTACCTGTCAGCAGAAGGCTTTACTGCACTGCGTTATTGTCTGTATTCTAGGATCTAGCTTGACAAAGTAACTGCCATCTTGGAACACAGCTGGTCAAAATTGCAGGAGGGCAACAAAACAAAACAAGAAATAATACCTCTCCAAGGTCTAACATCTGCTTCAATCTCTGGCTTGGACGTAATACATGTCAATCTTGACCGTTTAGGATTTAATCGATTTTAACAAGATAAAACTTCATTGAGATAAACATAAGATCTGATGTTTAGGACTTCGGTTTCACTATCTAAAATGGGAGAGTGCACCAAAAATTTGAGGGCTCCATGTAAATGAGATGACAACATTGTAAAACAGCAAAATAACTAAGCTAATCAATTCCAAGTTGTAGTAGTAACATCCACAGTAAAAGAGGTAATGGTCTCTAATTCTCCTATTACACTATCTACCATCTAAGCTGTTTTAGAAGTATCTATTAAGATTTGGAAGAGAGATTTTTTTTTTTACAGAAAATAGTCTACATGAAGTGTCAGGGTTCTATGTGATTTTTACCAAAGTAAGAGAAGATAGATGCTGTCCTGGATGTCTCAAAGAATGTGGAGATGTTCAGACTGATTGTACGTGTGCAGAGGGTAGAATAAGACCAATGAGTGGAAGTTCTAGATGGAACTTCAACCCAATGTGAAGAACTTAGAGATGATGGGCACCATCCAGTAGTACTGTGGACTATAAGGTAAGGTTCTTATCACTAGGAAAGGTCCCATCAAATATGCTCTATCAGAATATGATCTTGTCTCTGGTTTCTGTTCTAGTGTAGTTGACTACATTGATGTTTTATGCAGTTAGGATGCTGTTTGTATCTTGTTTTTTTCTTTTTTATGAGGCAGAGTTGGAGTTTATGAAAGATATTTTAATATAGATTTTTAATCATTAAGGTTAAGAGAAACAGGTTCTGGAAGAAAGAATACAAGACATACCCATATGTGAGTGTGAGATTCTCAAGAGAGGGACACAATGAAGTGTCCTAGCAGTAGACATGTAGCTGGTAATAGGGACAGAGGCAAAACTCCACTCCAACCCCCAACAGGAGGTGGAAGACTTCCCTTTCCCTTCAGGGACCTCCATTTAGGGAGAAAGCAGAATTCATGACTTCATCAAAGAAAAAGACTTTCGGGAAGAACTTATTTGGAGTTTCTGAGACTAGCTGGTCTTTTTTTCTCTTGTGGAGTGGATGGTGGAGCCCAGCATCTTCTGCATGCTAGATAAACACCCTACCACTGAGATATATCACCAGCCATAATAACTGGTCTTTGGTAAAAAATATTTTTGGTAAATAGTGAATTTTTGAAGCTTTTGGTGATCATTAAATTATATATGTTAGAGTCAGGTTGGCTTGGTTTGTCAATTTAGTCACTTAATGACTGAGTCTTTGTTGAATGATAACAGTGCTATTCAGAGGATTACATTAATTGAGCTTATGTACATAAAGAGCTTTTCAGAGTAGTGGCATGGAGTAGGCACCCAGAACATTAGGCTATAGTGTGTGATACTTTGCTTTGCTTTTCCTTTTCCTCTCTTTTATCCCTTCCTCCCTTCCTCCCTCCCTTCCTTCCTTCCTTCCTTCCTCCCTCCCTCCCCCCTCTTTCCTCCTTTCTTCCCTCCCTCCATCCAGTCCTCCTTCTCTTCCTTCCTTCCTTGCTTTATTCCTGTCTTTATTTTACTAAGGCTAATATAGTACTTAATGGTGACTTTCTGCTTCCTAGTCTCAGCTCTATCACCATTCATCTTGAATCTTCAGACTTCATGGTTCAGTCAAGAATATTGTTGGTTCACTGCAGTTTTATTAATGGATAAATTCCTAACATTTACCATTGAATGTTTATGTTTCATATTTTTAAAGCAAAATGACTAAATTAATTGTCATAATACCAAGACACAAAATATCTCTGCTACTTCATAATTATACACTTTTACAAAAATAAAAATGACTTTGTGAATACTTGGGGTAGGACCTTGTTTACTTAATGCTTTTATCTCTATTCTTTGATTCCTATGAGTTTTCAACTTCACAGACCCCAAAAATGTATGAAATATAAGGGTGGCATATGAGTTTGTAATTTCCTCAAGATGATGGAATAAAGAAAGGATGCAGTTTTCCAAACTAGAGGGGGGGAAAGAGAGGAGAGAGAGAGAGAGAGAGAGAGAGAGAGAGAGAGAGAGAGAGAGAGAGAATATCATTGATTTTACTGATTGTTTTGTTTATTTAATTTCCATGCTACTTAGTTTTGAATTGCTGTAACCAATATACTTGAATCCAAAGGGTTACAATCCATTGCTCATCACAGGGAGGGAGACCTGACAGATTGGCTCGGTCTGTTGCAATGAGAACATGAGGGGCTGGCCACATCATAGACTAGGAAGCAGAGGCAGCATGTCAGCACCAGGGGCAAGAATAGCTTTCAAAGGCCCACACCGGGTGATCTGTTTTCTGTTTTTATTTCCTCTAGTCTCTCTCTCTCTCTCTCTCTCCCTCTCTCCCTCTCCCTCTCTCCTCTTCTCTGTGTCTCTTTCTCTCTGTCTCCATTTCTCTGTTTCTCTTTGTCTCTCTTTTCCCTCTCTCCTTATTTTATACAATGTATTTTGGTCATACTCATTGCAACTCCCCCAGCTCCTCCCAGATCCATACCCCTTCCCTATCTACCTAATCCACACCTCTCCCAGTTCCTCTCAGAAACCACACTCCCTTCCCTAACCACTTAAATTTATTTTCTCATTTTTTTTTGTTTTAAAAGTCATCAAGTCCAATTTATATTGCCCATATACTCTTGGGTGTGGGTGCAATCAAAGGAGTGTGGTTAACCTATCAAGGGCCCCACCCTTAAAGAAAACTAAATCTCTATATCCAGCAGCTGTCAACTGGGAATAGTTCCTCAGCTAGGGTGGGACTTTGTGCTTACCTCCTCCATTCATGCTAGGATTTTGCCTGAGCAGGTCTTAAGCACATTGTAACAACTGTTGTGGCTCATATGTGCAACTTCCCTGTTGTATTCAGAAAACAGTTCCCTTATATTCATCCGCCAGCTCTGGCTTTACAATCTTTCCACTTCCTCTTCTACAGTGATCTCTGAGCCTTGGAAGGAGGGTGGTGTTATAGATATCCCATTTAGACCTGAGTATTTTGTAGTCTTTTATTCTTGGTACACCAGTTAGTTGTGGGTCTCTGTGTCAGTTTCATCTATTCTTAAAAGTCTCCATCCCCAAAAGAAGGTATCTCCTATCTGGCATTGTTGCTTGTTATGTAGCCTTTAGCTATGCATATGGACTCTTAAAAAATCATATTGAGCCCTTTAATATTTGGTTATACTTTCCTTTTGGGTGTTTAAGGCCATAGATGTGGCTCATATAAACCAATTTATTTTTACTCTTAAGGTCATTTGAGGATCTGTTCCTCAGGGGTCACATGGGCTTGGAAGGAGCCCCTGGCTCTTTTCTTCTACCAATTCCACCTATGTGAAGATAAGTCAAAGGTCCTACTCGACCATGGTTGGCTT
>NW_008329320.1:2060066-2061092 GCF_000622305.1 Nannospalax galili
CTTTCTTGATTTTGTTGTAAGCTCTAGTTAGTAGACCTCAAATTGTTCTTTTTCTTTGCTTAACAGTTTAATCCAGTCAACCCCTCCTTTGAGTGTGTAAACCTTGACCCTTTTAAATAAAATTCTATCACAAAATAAGATTTCAGATTTCATTGCTCACTGTATATGTTTTCCCTTGGATGAGTGATAATGTGGGTATCTTTCATGACTTTTTCTGTTCCCTTCCTTGTGGGATTGGCATTTGGGGCTAACTCATCCCTCTGCTCAGAAACTGCAGAGCTTCCTGACCTCCTCTTCCATTATCAAAGCAGAACTGCAACTAGATTAAGAAATGTTAAAACTAGCTAGGCATTATTTGTCTCTCACATTGTCTCACCCATCCATCATGGTTTTCCCACTTAAGGTGTCCCCATTTTCCCCCCTTTCTCCTTTAATAATGCCCTTCTCCTACAGTCCTACTTCTCTTGAGCTCCTTCTTTCCCTTTATCCCCAAAGTTCCTTGTATACCCTTCTCTCCATCCTCCCTTAAACTAACCCAATTTTTATCCATACCTCCCTTATTAAGGCCTGTTTCCTCTTGTTCTTCTCCTTCAGGTTCTCTCTTTCCCTTTACCTCCCTGTTTCCTTTCCATTATCCTGGTTCCTGTAGTTATGTCTGGATATATACTCACTTATCAGGGTTTGGTTCTAGGATCCACATATGAGGGAGAACATATGTCGATTTTTTTTTTCTGAGATTGTGTTACTTCACTTAGTATAACAGTTCCTAGTTCCGTCCATTTACCTGCAAATTTCATGAGTTCATCTTTCTTTACTGCTGAATAAAACTCCATCGTATAAATTAACTACATTTTCATTATCCAACTCGTCAATTGAGGGACACTTAGGTTGCATCCATCTCTTAGCTATTGTGAAAAGAGCAGCAACAAACACGGATGTACAAGTTTCTATGCAATAGGATGAGTTCTTTGGGTATAAGCCAATGTGTTGTATAACTGGGTCAAATGGTAGGTTCATTTGTAGTTT
>NW_008329320.1:2061600-2063666 GCF_000622305.1 Nannospalax galili
AAAGATAGGGGTTTAGTTTCATTCTTCTATAGGTGGAGATCCAGTTTTGCCAGCACCATTTGCTGAACATGCTGTGTTTCCTCCAGTGAATATTCTTGGGCCCTTTGTCAAATATCAGGTGGCTTTCAATCGCATTTATTCATATTTTGGTCTTCAATTTTGTTCCATAAATCTATGGGTCTATTTTTGTGCCAGATGGAAATGCTGTTTACCTTATTTGATCAATACACAACACATGCATGTACATAAGCATCCCATTTTATCCCACAAATACCTTTAATTATTCTGGTTATTATGGGGTAATTTAAATATCCTAAAATGGTTTTAGAACACGTATTTGTACAATGATATGTCCTGGTTACACAAAATATAGTCTTCATATCAGCATCACCTGAGAACTTGTTAGGAATGCAATATATCTGACCTTTCCCCATACCAATGGTTTCAGAATCTGCATTTGAGAAAAATGACCAGATGATTTCTGTACACATTAAAGTTTGAGGATCGCTCTGTAAATTTCTCCCTTTTAAATCATCTCAAGAGTTGAAAAATTTACAGAGCTTCTGGTTGTATGAATGTAAGATATGCCCTGGACATAGTTTGACAAGAAGGGGAAAGACCAGATAATTACAATAATCAACTAAATTAGAGAATTTTGGGAGGTAAAAGTAAAACCCAACATTGTCTTCATTGTATAATAATTTGAAGAAGTACTTATATTTGTTATAGTGAAGCCTTCATAAAACACAAATGAAACTAAAAACAATATTTGTAGTAGGAATATTTTCCTGTGATTATATTTATACTCCAGTTTATCAAATTAGTAGAATGATGAGGAGATGAGACAGTAATGGTGGTGTTGGAACATGGGCAGAGGCTTAGTAACTAGACACTAGGAAGTAAGAGAACACAGGGACTTCACAGCAAGAACTCACTATACAAACTAGTACGATTAGAAAGAGGCCAGTAAAAATAATTTCACCTTTAGAAAATCTAGGTTCTAGAAAACTACAAGTGAATCTGTTGTGCTTGCTTGACTTGTTAAGGAATACGTGTGTGTGTGTGTGTGTGTGTATGTGTTTGTGTGTGTGTGTGATAAGATGTATCTAATATTGACAAATCTCAGTTCCCTTCAAGTCCACTATGCTAAGAAGGTGATGATTTATGTAATGAACTATGTTGTGAGTTTGTTTTAAATAAGGAAATGCTAGAATAAGAACAATCTTTAGAAAGAGAACTCCAGTAGCATGTGGAAGATGGGGATAGTGGTGGAATGATGAGAAATTGTTAAACCCATTGGAAATTTAATTCTATAAAACAAGCAAGAGAAAGTGAGGGTCCAGGTTAAGGCAGTTATTGTACCAAATCAGTGAGGCAGATATTATTGTTGATTTTATAAATTTTTAAAAAAAACCTCTAAATTCTTTTGCTGCAGAACATTTAATAGCAGAAACTAAGTTAAAATTCTTGTATGTTTCTGTTTTAAATATCTCTCTAGAAAAATATATGAAACTCACTGTAATTTGCCAACCTTTCTGAATTCATCTCCCAAGCTTCCCATATTACAGAATCTGAACCAACATTGAATATTACTAAACATGTCATCATTATTGCTATTCCCTTAAGTTTAATTTACTTAATGTCTCTATACTTTGAGTATGTTTCTTGTTTCCAAGGTATCCTTCTTAAAAAATAACTTTGAATTTTTAAAATTTTTTTTAATAACTACTTGATTAGAAGAAGCATTTCACTACAGCTTTAACATACTCAGTAACACACTCCAGAGCAAGAGTACATCTCTTTCACAAGTGGCTGTATGTTTCTAGGTTCACAGTTGAATTAATACAGTTATACAGTATTGAACTCAATATAAGCCCTGTAAGACATAAAATTGAATGAGTTTTTAACCTTTAAAAAAATCTCCATTTCATTTTAGAATATATTGTTCCTTGAAGACAGACACGTTGTTTTTGCTACTAACACTGAGATGTTGGTGCTTGCATCTCTAATCTATATGTATCTGATTATTACTAGTCATAATCGGTTGCACTTGCATCCTTAGTACC
>NW_008329320.1:2063718-2082472 GCF_000622305.1 Nannospalax galili
GTGTATATCACACAGAACATCCCAAATCATCTTATTCAACTATAAACCCACTTCCCAGATGGCACCCTGCCATAGCCTCCATCCCCCCACTAGAGCCCTTATACTCTGATATCCCTGCTACTGTTTTCTGTGTTGTCAGCACCCCCAGCCATTCCCCACTACTTGTCCATCTGGTGAATCTAGTCAGCCTATCTAGAGGTCTTTGTTTTAGGAAGGTCAGCTGTTCCTCATCTAGCAGCAATCAATTGTCAATATTCCTTTAGATAAGATTGGGGTCTGCTGTTCATTTTCCCAGATCTATGCTGGGTCCCTTTGGCCACCCTGGCCAATAACTCAAAAGAACGTATCTCCTATCTGGCATTGTTGCTTGTTACGTAGCCTTCAGCTATACATATGGACTCTTAAAAAATTATATTGGCCCCTTTAATCTTTGGTTATACTTTCCTTTTGGGTGTTTAAGGCCATACAGTTGACCAAGATAAACCAATTTATTTTTACTCTTAAGGTCGTTTGAGGATCTGTTCCTCAGGGGGAGAGTATGGACTTTTAAGTGTATGAATGTATTGCCTGCATGTGTGTAAGTGCACCTGTGTCATGCAATGCCCATGGAGGTCAGAAAAGGGCATGGGATTCCCCTGGAACTGGAGTTGCAGAGGAATGTTAAATACCATATTGGTGCTGGGAACTGAACCCAAGTCCTCTGCAAGAGCATCCAGCGCTCTTAACATTGAGTCATCTCCAGCCCCAAGTCCATTTCTTTTGAATTCAACCTCACTTGAATTTTTAGAATATAGCTAGATTCTTTTAAAGTAACAGTAATTGTCTCTATTCAAAGTCCTGATACAATCTTTTTTTGCCAATTGATTCTTTATAAGCTCAGGTTTTACTGTGGGTATCCTTATAGACAATCTGGTTTCTTCTTCAAACTTTACATGTTCCTCCCACAAAGTAGTTTCGTGTGTCTATGAAGTACATGGTCATGCTTATCAAAGCAATCCCCTTATTCCTCTGCTACCAGTTTTCTATGTTCATTACTTTCACTGAGGAAAATACCAAAATACCTGACAGAAACAACTTAAGAGAGAAAAGCTTTATTTTAGCTTGTGATTTCAGAGTGCTTCCATCTATCAGTGCGAAGAAGGCACATCAGAGTGGATCTGTCTGTGGTGGTAGGGGAATGAGGTGGAGCAGCTGTTCCCATTGTAGTAGACCAGGAAGCAGAGTAAGCAGTCAATGCCAAGAGTATGGGTATCTCTTAAAAACCTACTTTCAGTGACCTGCTTCCACCATCTCCTTAACGCTCCACAGCGCTCAAAGTAGCACCGGAAGTCAGAGATCAAACATTCAAAAACCTAACACCCTGCTGGACATTTCAGAATCAAAGTATGGCACTTTTCTTAGTCTCAAAATGTTGCTGGGTGTGGTGGCTCACGCCTTTAGTCCCAGCACTCGGGAGGCAGAGGCAGGCAGATCTCTGTGAGTTCAAGGCCACCCTGGTCTACATAATGAGTTCCAGGAGAGCTGGGACCACAGAGAGACCCTGTCTCAGAAAGACCCCCCCAAAAAAGTCTAGAATCAAGGTTTCTGATAACCTCTGATGCTGTCAATGGTCAGACTATGGGAAAACCCATCCTACTGTCTCAAAAAGCTGTGTATAACTGGTCTTCCAGCAGTTCCTGCTCTTGCCTTGTGCCCTTGTCAGATTTGGAGGTCATAGTCCAACTCACATGTTCATGACCTGTCTTAACTTTATTTTTCCTTAAAGATTTTCTTTTACAATTCTCTGCACTATGAAGTTTGAATAATCCCTTTAACTTTTCCTTTCCATTAAGCCTTAGAAAATTCAGACATTTCACCTCTTTTGGGAGGAAAATATTTGGAAACAATGACATGTGTAAACACTGAAATTTGTGCTTTTTATTGGCTCATTTTTCCCCCTTGGCGTTCACCAAAGAATTGTTATATTATGAAGTCTGTTGGAAGCAATTGGATTTAAAAATCCTATCCTAGGTTAAAATATGAATAATAATAATAATTATGCATGTCCTGTTTTGTAATGCTCTCCTTCAAAGTCACTATTCAGAATTATTTCTGCACTCAGATGGCAGACCTGCATCCAGCTCAGGTACCAACTTGTCTTCATTTCTTACCATTCTACGCTTACAGCTTTATTCCTAAGGTTTGCAAAGTTTGATTCTGTACCTCTCCACAGGGACCTGTGAAATCTAACTACATTGTGATATGAAGAAGCATTAGGCTTTTGGGGTTTATGAATCATAGCAATCAGATGTGGAAATATTCATGCAGCCCTTCATCTGAATGAATGAGCATTCATTTCATGGTTCCAGCTCTTCCCTAGTGCCAGCTTGTACATTAGTTAACAAAATGTTCACAAAGTCACTGCATAAGGAAAGTTATGCTGTCAAACACTTCAGTGTCATAGACATTTATTACCAAACTGAGCAAAACACTTCCATAAGTGTTTAAGACTTTTCTTTAGAACAGTCCTCCCAGGGATCACTGGATACGGCCTCTCCAGTCGCCAGCACACTCACTAGTGCGCCCTTGACTAATTGGTGTTAAAGTGATAATGGAAACGGGATTATAGATCTTTAGGAGGGCCTTCCATTGTTTTTGGCAGATGGATTTCTCAATTTTCCTTCACAAACTGGAAGTGACTGTACTAGCATTCATAAGTAGATCATCTTCATTTCAAAGGGGGAAATTAGTGTTTTAATTTCCCAATCTATGTAGTCACTCTCATCTTCTAGGTTATTAGTAGAGAGAAATATATGTGTGGCTTAATATTAATAATTTTCTCATGTAACTTACTGATAGTTTTAGCCTCTATTTCCTTATTTATATAACAGCGAATAATAGTACTATCTTCTAGAGCTGTGAAGTTCCAAGCAGCTTGTACACTAAGCATTTAGCCCAGTTTATCTGGCATTTGTAAATGTTTGATCCAGATAAACTTGTGAGCAAGAAGGCCTATTGTTACATGTGCTTTACAAGTAAAAAAAACAAAACAAACAAACAAACAAAACACTAAAATTCCTGTAGGATTTATGAGAACTTGCCCATGGTTACATGGGCAATGTATGGTTGAAAACTGTGTAGCCTAAGATTCTTAACTTGTAGTCTTACGCCCTTTCATAATAGAAAGGACCAGGGTGTCGTTAGATTCTGGGATCACTCTACACTGTCTTAAGTAGTATTTCTTTTTTCTTTACTTTTTGTTTTTGTTTTTATGAAACAGAACCTTATTATGCTGCCCAAACCAGACTTAAATTTTCAATCTTCACATTGCAGGTCTCAAGTGCTGAGATTACAGCCTGTACCAAAGTGCCCATCTGGTGGTATTTCACTAGAAAGACATTAGACGCATAGGTACACTTTGATGCCAACAGTAGCCCAGCTCTGCCACAGGGCCTAGAAGCTCTGTGCTATCCTTGGCTACCTCCCCTTTCTTGTCTGTTTTTTGTTTGTTTTTTCTTTTTTTTCCACATTTCTGGAACTCCTTTTTGACATGTGCTGGAACTTTCTCTTCTTTCAGGTCTATATGCTTTCATTATTTTTCTTCTTTAAATTTTTGTGTGGTATTTTGAGAAAAGTTTTTTCCTCTGTTCATGTTTTGTTTACTAATCAGCACTTATAAAAAACTTTTTAATGCAATGATTATGCCTTTTATAGTTTATTTTGCCTAATTGTCTTGTTTTGTTGTTGTGAATCTTGGGACCTATATTTTTAAAACAATGTTTTAGCCAAAGCACTATAAAATACAGACCTAACAAAACACTTCAAAGATGAACTAATTACACAAGGCTTATTAAAAGCAGTAGTTTTATTTATATTTCCCCTGCACTTTTGATTCCCACTTCTCAGTAGCAATTATTTTTCAATATTCCAGATATTTCTCTAACTTCCATATTTTTAAATAAATAAAAATTTTCTATGGGTGTAGAATAATCACATAATTCTGTGTAGCACTTGTGCTATGAAGTATTTACAACTGAGAATTTTTCTTATTTTTCCATGTTGCCAATAGCACAACATTCATTGTTTACTATGACTATGTAAAGATTATTCATTCATGAGTTATGCAGTACGTATGGAGCGTTCTTCATTTCGGAGCTTTTGTTTTCCCTAGAGTTAAGTGTCCTTTGGGAGAGGATTTGGTTAGTCTCTACCCTTTCCAACCTACTTAATCCTCATTTATCCTGAGATAATTCCCAAATTTACCACATCTAGGTTTATCCCTAAAATTTTAGTAATTGAATTGCAGTAGACGAAAATTCAGTATTTCATGGTGATGTTCCTGGATTCACTCTTCAGTGCTCTAGGCTGCTGTTGTTCCTGTTTCCTCGTCTATGCTTCTCTTTCTTGCTTTACTTCTCTGTTTTGCTGTATTATATTATCTAGTAGCCAGACAAAGTAGATACTTGGAAAATATGCACATCTGGAAATAACTTTATTTTACCTTTATATATGCAGATGTAGAATTCTAAGTTTGAGATAATTTCTCCATAATTTGAAGGCAGTAACTCATTTTCCTCAAATTTTTGTTCTTAGGTTAGAAAGCTAGAAACTATTCTGATTTCCGATTTTCTACCTTAAACCTGATGCTCTCTCCAGATGCTTTTATGACTTTACTAACACTCAGAAACTCAGACTGTGTGTTTCTTTCCTTTTCAATGCTAAGGATTAGACATTGGGCCATATGCATTTGTTGGTGTTATTGAGAGTTAAATGAGTTAAAAAAATTGTGAACAGGACATCATTGATCAATAAGTGTAGCTATTATTTTTGTTATCTCTTCTTTCAGTAAATTTCCTCTTACCTCAGGCTTTAGTCAGATTGCTATGAGTTTCCACCACCCTTGTTCTACACCATTTACATTGAGACTTCACTATTTTACACTGGCACACAATTATTATGTACGTAGTGGTCCTGCTGTAGCTAATATAAGCTCTCAAGGGCAGAGTCCATGTGAGGCCTTGCTAGTTGTGTACCCAGTACACATTTGAGTTCAAGGTGGGATTCGGCCTGAACCAATCAGCTGGCATGGCAATAGCTCACCCTGAGGACCGGGCAATGCTCATCAGGACATCTGCACATGCCCTCCAAGACAGAAGGTAGCACTGGCAGTTTTGCCATCTTTACCAGTACCAGAAAATCTATTATTATTATTTTTTTACCATTTTAGTAAGCAGCCCAGGATTTTACGAGTTCTTACTTTATGAGTTTTGTGATTACCGGACAGAATTACCCTAAAGTAAATATATAGCAAGCAAATGTGAAAATTTATAGTACTTGACTGCTCTGTCACCTCTAGGGGACCCTAAAGAAGACAGGAAAAGAATTTTATGAGTTTCCTCATTCATAAACAGTAAAAATTTCTCATCCGTGTTGTTCTTTTGGGCCTGTACAGTTTATATAGTTTATGTGACAACCTAAAATATATATATTTTTTCTTTTTCCAAACTCCTGTCTCCACATTACTTTCTGGCATCCCTATAATAGCTGGCTTTTTTACCCCGACAAGGGTCCTCTGTCTTTCCCAAGATAGAACTTCATGTTTGTTGGTTACCCAGGGGATGTTCTATCTGTTTCTGTATCTTCTTCCTGTATTAAACTAGTCTCCAGGTGTTTTCTGTGTGTGGAGGTGGCCAAAAACTGCTGTGGTCATTTGTGAATATGGTAATTCTCAGGAAGTATAAATTCATATCCTGTTCTCACTGTGTTTTTTATTAACTGTTAGAATTACTCTACCACCAAGCCCTAGCTAGAAGCTGACTTGGTGCCCAATGCTAGCAACTGTCTTTTAAAAGCTTGTGAAAATGGTCATAAACACTATTTACATTAGTAGAAACATGGACTTGTAGTATTTACATCACTCCTTTTCTCTCTTGATCACTCTCAAAATGAGTGCATAATTCTCCATACTTCCCCCATTTTTGGCTATAGGTGAATATATTTTTTTGTTTAAGCTATTTTTTTAATCAAGTCACTCTTATATACTAGTCTCCTGTCTTCAGATGACATGAATCTTCAGAGATTATATATCCTAAGTTTTTTCCCCTTGTTTTAACTACAGTCAAGCGATAAACCTGAGTCATTATGCAAGCAACCATAAAGTTAAACTATTACTTAGTGTGCATTAACAGAAGTTGAATTTCAACAGGGTCTCTTGTAGTAATAACAGGACCATGAATTCTTCTCGGGAAGCTGGGATACTAAATATCAACTTCATATCAGAGAAATATAAAAATAAAAGCAACTCATTCTTGTTTTATCCCCAGTGCTTTAAGGAGGAGATTGTTCCTGCTGTTTAAAGATGTGAAACTTATCTTGTTAAATCATGTTATTAGTTGACAAATCTGGAAAACAGACAATACCATGCAAGGATTACTTTGGTGGTGACTGACTTTGGACTAAAAATCTATGCTAATATGTATCATATATTATTCAGAATGCTTCCAAATACCTCTAGGTCAGGGCTTGAATTCATTTCAAGCAGACTGATGAGCATTCAGTCATTCAACATGCCAGACTCTCTGGTAGGTGATGATGTCAGAATAATTATACAAGAATTATAGCTGATAGAATTTGTCCTAAAAACACAATGGCAGACAAATATAAAAACCTGTTTTCTTTGTATTCATGTAGCAATATACAAAACTAAGGGAAATTTGTTGATTATGTACTAAATTTTTGTTCATAATCTCATTTTCTTTGACTGTATGTTTTCTATTCCATGTGCAAGAAAGATCATAGAACATTCTCCTCTCTCTGCTTCTTGGCCTGCCATGATGTGAGCTTTTCTGTTTTATCATGTCTTCTTGGCCATGAAGAACTGAATCTTCCATGGAGCAGTTTCTCCCCCGACCCCACCCCCCCGAGCTCCAAGGAAGCAATGAAACTCTGTCGACATTCTGACTTCAGCCAGACCTGCTGCTCGGCACCTTCACTCTGTCTCTCTGTAATGGTACATCCTGTCAGAATCAGTAAAGCAGTGCTTATGAGGTGTGTGTTCTGTGGACACCAGAGTTTATGAAACCCTGAACCAAGAAGAATTAGTAGGTATAAGTCAGGACAGCAGTGCAGCACAAGTGTGGCTGGGGAAGCTGAAGGTAGCAGTAACATATACAAGACCTGACAGTAGATGTTTGCAACTGTGCCTGCTATGGACTGAATATTTGCCCCTCCAGAAAATCGAGTATCAGAATCCTAGTCATCAATAAGACAATATTTGGAGGTGGAAACTTCAGGTTATAATTAGTTCATGGGGGTAGAGCTCTCATGAAGAGAAACAAAGAGTGGTGAAAGAACTTGATTCTCTTTGCCACTGAAGGCACAGCAAGAGGGACAGCCACCTGACAGCCAAGAAGCCATTTACCTGGCATTGGATCTCCTGGTTATTTGATCTTGGACTTTGATCTTGGTTCTTTGATCTTCAGAGCTCTGAGACATTCTATTGATAACCCATTCATTCTATAGTAATTTGGCTAGTAGCCGGAGCTAACTAAAATGCTACTTTTAGTAGAAGTCTTCGGAATAGTTTGATCTGGCTCCTTGGGGAAGAGAAAGGCACATTTTGGTAGCAGGGGTCTAGAAGAGGGCATGGAGTAAGATGAAAGCCCAACTTCTTAGGAGCTGTGTGGGCTCATTCTACACTAGTTTTCAGTTTTTACCACAACTCTTCAAGATGTTATTAGTCTATTTTCACAGAGGAGTAGTGGAAGGCCCAGAGAAATTCAATAATTTGGACATGGGTACACTATAAGGGACTGGTGAAATGGAATTTTTAATTAGCTAATTAAATATTTTTTTGCCTCAAACCCTCCAGATCAGAGTTTTAAATTGGGGCTGAAAATGCTTTAATTTTTAAAAATAACATTTATTTATATTTTTGTGTTGGGGGGGTCACACATGGCATGATGTGTGTGGAGGGGTGCGGCAATTTATAAGAGTTGGTTCTCTTCCACTATGTGAGTACCTAGGATCACACTCAGGCTTGGCAGTAAACATATTTATCTACCGAGCCATCACAATGACTCTAAAAATGTCTTTGAAACCTGTGTAATATTGCCACGAAGAAGTCTGATAACTCATTATTCTAATAGAAGCAGTTTTGGATAATGCTTAAAATACAGGTTTGGAAGTTAAAACTCATATCTTTTTCTTCATTTCCATTTTATTCATTTAAGCCCTGATTTTTAAAGATTATTTATTTAATAACCATATGATTAAAAGAAGCATTTCAGTATAAACCCTATAAGACATAAATGAGGTTTCAACCTTTAAAAAAAGATCTCCATTTCACTTTAAAATATACTGTTTCATACAGGAAACTTCTTTTTAATGCTACTAACACTTAGATGTTTGCACATGCGTCTCTAATCTCTATGTATTTGATAACTGCTAGTCACAATTGGTTATATTTTGAGATCCACCTGAGCATGGATATAAAATCATTTGGTAGATTTCAATGGTAATGTGTTTCACCTCTACTAATTAACATGGAGCAAATTTTTATGCTTCTTCCTCAAATATAACTCATTTTTTTATTTGTTGATTTTTTTGTGTGTATTTCATACAGAACATCCCAAACAATCTTATTCATCTATATACCCACATCCCAAATGGCACCCTCCCATAGTCCCCCTCCCCTCAGCCCCTCACTGGAGCCCATATACTCTTGTAATCTCTGTTACTGTCCACCGTGTTGTCAGTGCCCCCAGCCATTCTCCAGTGCTTGTCCATCCACTGAATCTAGTCAGCCTATCTAGTGTTCCTTGTTTTAAGGAGATCAGCTCTTCCTCATCTAGGAGCAATCAGTTGCCACTATTCCTTTAGTTAAGATTGGGGTCTGCTGTCCATTTTCCAAGTTCTATGCTGGATTACTGTCTGGGAGTCTCTTGGGCCACCCTGGCCAACAACTTAAAAGAAGGTATCTCCTGTTTTTCATTGTTTCTTGTTATGTAGCTTTTAGCTATACACATGAACTCTTAAAGAGTTATATTGATCACTTTAATCTTTGGTTATACTTTCCTTTTTGGTATTTAAGACCATGCAGTTGGCCCAGATAAACCAATTTATTTTTACTCTTAAGGCTGTTTGAGGATCTGTTCCTCAGGGGTCACATGGGCTTGGAAGGAGCCCCTGGCTCCTTTCTTTTACCTGTTCCATCTATGTGAAGATAAGTCACGGGTCCTGCTCAACTGTGGCTGGCTTGACTTGGAACCATGGAGGAAATGTTTCCTCTGTGTTGACCCTCCTCTTTGTAGACTGGACAGTGGTTCAAGTCCATTTGTTGGGGTCTCCATGGCCTCCTTGATCAAAGGGGCAGGTGACACACCACAGTTACAGGACATTTTGAGAGATGCTCATAGTCCCCTGGTGCTTAGTTGTCCTAGGAAGGCAAGGAGCAAAAACTGTCTTTTTTGACCCTGTGACCAAATTTGTATAGGCCTCAAAGTATAGCTGTTAGACATCCAAGAAGGTTAGTTCTACCAGTCTGCTACTTTTAATTACCATGTGGTATATAGATAAATCTTGGGCAAAGACCAAATGTTCTCAGATAAACCTTGCCTAGCCATCTATTATATTCCTTGAGCTAGATGTATGTATAATTTGTCAGTAGGTGTTTCAATTAATATGGTTCTCTCTGTTTTTTTTTTTTAAAACTAGCTAGGCATTATTTATCTCTCGCATTGTCTAAACCTTCCACTGTGGTTTCCCCATTTAAAGTGGGCCCATTTTTCCCATTTTTCCCTTAATAACACCCTTCTCTTATGGTCCCACCTCTCTTGAACTCCTTCTTTCCCTTTATCTCCAAGGTTCCTTGTATAACCTTCCCTCCCACCTCCCCTTAAAATAACCCTGTTTTTATCCACATCTCCCTTATTAACGCCTGTTTCCTACTCCTACCATTCTCTTTCAGATTCTTTCTTTTCCTTTACCTCCCTGGCTCCTTTCCACTATCGTGGTTCCTGTAGTTATGTCTGGGTACATACTCACTTCTAGGATCCACATATGAGGGAGAACATATGTCTTTTTTTTTTTTTTCTGAGTCTGTGTTACTTCACTTAGTATAACAGTTTCTACTTCCATCCATTTAACTGCAAATTTCATGATTTCATCTTTCTTTACTGCTGAGTAAAACTTGATTGTATAAATAAACAACATTTTCATTATCCACTTGTCAGCTGAGTGACACTTAGGTTCCTTTCATCTCTTAGCTATTGTGAAAAGAGCAGCAACAAACATGGATGTGCAAGTGTCTCTGCAATAGGATGAGTTCTTTGGGTATATGCCAAGGAGTGGTATAACTGGTTCATTTGTAATTTTTTAAGAGTTCCCCACACTGCTTTCCATAGGAGTTGAAGATGTTTGCAATCCCACCAGCAATGGATGAGCATTCCCCTTTTCCCACATCCTCTCCAACATTTGGTATCATTTGTTCTCTTGATCTTAGCCAGTCTGAATGGAGTAAGATGAAATCTTAAAATGGTTTTAATTTGCATTTCCCTAATTACTAGTGATATTGAACACCTTTTAAGATGCTTTTTAGCCATCTTTATTTCATCTTTTGAGAACTCTCTGATCAGCTCCTTAGCCCATATTTTAATTGGGTTACTTCCTTTCTCGAATCTTTGTTTTTTGGGTTCATTATATATTCTGGATGTTAAACCTCTTTCAGATGTGTTGATGGTGAAGATTTTCTCCCATTCTGTGGCTTTTTTCTTCACTTCCTTGGTTGCTTCTTTTAATGCACAGAAGCTTTTTAGTTTAATGAATCCCATTTGTTGATTCTTGACCTTGTTTCCTGAGCAATTGATGTCAGGCTTAGAAAATCCTTTCCTACACCTATATCTTGTAGGTTATTGCCAATGTTTTCTTCTAACAGTTTGCGAGTTTCAGGCTTCACATTGAGGTCTTTGATCCATTTAGAGTTGACTTTTGTGCAAGGTGAAAGATAGGGATTTAGTTTCATTCTCCTACAGGTGGAGATCCAGTTTTTCCAGCACCATTTGCTGAACATGCTGTCTTTCTTCCAGTGAATGTCTGGGCCCCATTTCAAGTATCAGGTGGCTGAAATTTAAAATGTGGTATAGTAATTCCCCAGTATCACTCTTAGTGCTCAGGGTTGCATTGGATATCTGAGGTCTTTTGTGCCTCCATATGAATCTTAGGATTTTTTTTTTCCAACTCTGTGAAGAATGTCATGGGGGTTTTGATTGCCATTTCATTGACTTTATAAATGGCTTTTGGTAGGATGGTCGTTTTCACAATATTAATTCTCCCAATCCATGAGCATGGGATGTCCTTCCATCTTCTGATGCCTTCCTCAATATCTTTCTTTAAAGATTTAAGTTTTTCATTATAGAGGTCTTTAATGTCTTTGGTCAGGTTTATTCCAAGATAGTTATTTTTTAGCTATTGTGAGGGGGAGTGTTTCCATATACTCTTTCTCTGATTGCTTGTTATTGGTATATAGAAAGGCTTCAGAAATTTGTAGGTTAATTTTGTAACCTGCCACTTTACTGAATGTGTTAATAATTTCTAGGAGTTTTCTGGTGGAATTTTTGGCATCTCTTAGATAAAATTTTATACCATCTGCAAAAAGGGATAATTTGATCTCCTTTTTCCCATTACTCCTTTAATTTCCTTATCTTGTCTTATTGCTCTTGCAAGAGTTTCAAGCACTATGTTAAAGAGAAAGTGGAGTGTGGTTCTTGTCTTTGTGCCCATTTATATGATTTATGACATTTATTGACTTACACATATTAAACTATCGTTGAATCTCTGGGATAAAGCTGACTTGATCATGATGGATAATGTTTTTGATGTGTGTCTGTATGCGGTTTGCAAGTACCTTGTTGAGAATTTTTGCATCTATGTTCATTAAGGATATGGGCTAATAGTTTTCTTTTCTTGTTGTATCTTTACCCAGCTTTGGTATTAGAGTGATGCTGGCTTCATAGAAGGAATTTGGAAGTTCTCCCTCCATT
This sequence comes from Nannospalax galili, assembly GCF_000622305.1. Lineage (NCBI taxonomy): Eukaryota > Metazoa > Chordata > Mammalia > Rodentia > Spalacidae > Nannospalax > Nannospalax galili. The sequence continues at coordinate 2,075,736 of NW_008329320.1, forward strand.
TCTATCTTTTTGAATAAATTAAGTAGTTTTGGATATAGATCTTCTTTAAATGTCTGGTAGAACTCTGCTGTAAATCCATCTGCTCCCAGGCTTTTGTTAGCTGGGAGGTTTTGTATTACTGTTTCAATTTCCTTAAGTGTTATGGGTCTGTTTAAGCTGTTGATCTCTTCTTGGTTTAGTTTTCGTGGTTCCCATGCTTTTAGATGTCCGTCCATTTCTTTTAGGTTTTCAAATTTAGTAGTGCATAGGTTTTTTAAAGTATTCCCTTATAATATTCTGGATCTTTTTGGTGTCTGTTGTGATGTTTTCCCTTTTATCTCTGATTTTGTTGATTTGGAAGTTTTCTTTCTTTTGGTTGTCTGTCAATCTTGTTTATCTTTTCAATGAACCAACTATTAGATTCGTTGATTCTTTTTATTGTTTTCTTTGTTTCTATTTCATTAATTTCTGCTTTTATTTTTGTTATTTATTCTTGTCCACTGGATTTTGGTGTCTGTTGTGATATTTTCCCTTTTATCTCTGATTTTGTTGATTTGGAAGTTTTCTTTCTTTTGGTTGTCTGTCAATCTTGTTTATCTTTTCAATGAACCAACTATTAGATTCGTTGATTCTTTTTATTGTTTTCTTTGTTTCTATTTCATTAATTTCTGCTTTTATTTTTGTTATTTATTCTTGTCCACTGGATTTGGGCTTCATTTGCTGCTGCTTTTCAAGTGTTTTAAGTTGCAATGTTAACTCATTTATTTGTGTTCTGATTTTTTAATGTAGGCACTTAGAGCTATAAATTTCCCTCTAGGGACTACTTTCAATGTGTCCTAGAGGTTTTGTTGTATTGTATTGTTCTTTTTATTTAGTTCCATGAATACTTTTATTTCTTTCTTAATTTTTCCTTTGACCCATTTATCATTCAGGAGTGTATTGTTTAATCTCCATGTGTTCATGTAGCTACTAGGGTTTCTTCCAGTGTTAATTTTAAGCTTTATTGCATTGTGGTCTGTTAGAATGCATTATTTCAATCTTTTTGTACTTGTTAAGGTTTGTTTTGTGCTCTAGTATATGTTCAATTTTGGAGAAAGTTCCATGGGGTGCTGAATAGAAAGTATATTCTTTGGGGCTTGGGTAGAATTTTGGTAGATGTCTGTTAGGCCCTTGATGTATGGTTTTGTTTAACTCAGATGTCTTTCTGTTAATTCTCTGCCCTGTTGACCTATTTAATGGAGACAATGGGTATTGAAGTTCCCCACTATTAATGAGTTGGGATTAATCTGGGTCTTAAAGTCCTCTAGTACTGATTTTTTGAAGTTGGGTGCACCAGAGTTTGATGAATATATGTTCATGATTGTAATATCTTCTTGGTCAATTGTTCCTTTGATCAGAATGAAGTGGCCCTCTTTGTCTATTCTGATTAGTTTTAGTTTAAAGTCGATTTTGTCAGATATTATAATTGCTATGCCTGCTTTTTTCTTAGTACCATTCACTTGGTATATTTTTTTCATCCTTTCCCTTTAATATAGTGCCTGTCTTTGAAAGTGAGATGAGTTTCTTGTAGACAACTAAAAGATGGGTTTTGTTTCTTAATCCATTCAACTAGTCTATGTGTTTTGACTGGTGAGTTCAGTCCATTGATATTTAAAGTTATTAATGAGAGATATGTATTGATTCCTGTCATTTTTATTTCTATTCACATTCTTGGTGTATCTGTTCATTTCCATGCTTCACTGTTTCTTTCTGCAACCCCTTGGGTATAGTTGTTCCTTTTTTTAGCTCTTTGTATTGCTTCAAGAACTCTCTGAAGAATTGGTTTTGTGGACATGACCTCTTTCAGCCTATTTATGTCATGGAAGATTTTTCTTTTCCCTTTGACTATAATAGACATTTCGCTAGGTATAGTAATCTGGGTTGGCATCTGTGGTCATTTAAAACTGGGAATACTTTGGTCCAGGCTCTTCTGGCTTTCATAGTTTGCATTGAAAAGTCAGCTGTAATCCTAATGGGTTTTCCTTTATATGTGACTTGTTGTTTCTTGTATTTCTTTTGCAGTTTTCAGTATTGTCTCTTTGTTCTGTATGTTTAGTGTTTTTCTTTGATGTGCTGTGGAGAGTTTATTTTCTGGTCCTGTCCATTTCATGTTCTATATGCTTCTTGTATTTGTATGGGCTTATCTTTCTTTAATTTTGGGATATTTTGTTCTATAATCCTGTTGAAGATCTGGTTCATACCATTGTCTTGAGATTCTTCTTCTTTCTGTATGCCTATGATTTGTAAGTTTGGTCTTTTTATGATGTCACACAATTCCTGAATATTCCATTCTTGTGTTTTCTTAAATTTTTCATAATCTTTGCTTGAGTGAGCCAATTCATCCACTTTATCTTCTGGTCTTGATATTGTGTTTCCCATTTCATTCATCCTATTGGAGAGGATTTCTTCTGTCATTTCTAATTGGCTTACTGAGTGTTTCACTTCTTTATTTCAGCCTGAGTACTCTTCAGTATTTCTAACTCTTTTCTGAATTCATTCAGAAGTTTATCCCTATCTTCCTTTAGTTCTTTCAATTCACTGAATTCTTTTATCATGTTTATAATTATTCTTTTGAGTTCCATGTACTGCATTATCTGTTCTTTTGAGTTCCATGTCCTGTGTTATCTCTAGGGGGTTGTCATTATACTCCTATAGAGGACTGATGGTACTTGGTGGGGGTATATTAGTTTGATTTTTCATGTTATTATTTTTTCTCTGTGACTTTGACATGTGTATTTCTTTTGTAGATTCTGGTTCTGGTGTGAGACTCAAGCCTTCCTTTGTTGAGGTTTGGTCTTCTTCCTTTTATAAACTTTATGTGCCTTTGTTGTTTACTTGATGGGCATGGAAAGCTGGTTGGTCTAGGCTTCAGGTTCTCTCTTTTGATTTTATATTGAAGTAGGAAATTGCTTTTGTGATGCTCAGTTTCCACAGAGGCCCAAGTAAGATGAAGATCAGATGCTCTCAGGCTTTCTACTAAGGCCTGGGTCCCTCCAGGAAAGATGCTGGCCTCAGGATTTTGAGGGCTGGGCTGGCCTGGGAACAGAACCCAGGAAAGATGCTGGCCTTCAGTGATGCAAAGGGAGGTGGTGGCAAGAAGAGTCCCGAGGGCACCTGGGGACTACAGGGAGGAACTGGGTTGGTCTGGACGCAAATGGTCAGGAAGCACTGGGGAATTCTGGCCTGATAGGTCAGTCCACGGGTCTCAGGTGTCATAAGAGATGGGCCAGTGCCCCTGCTAGGAGGAGAGATGGGGTGGGGGAGCTGAGACGGTGAATGAGCCTGGGGCAGTCAAGGCACAGTGGCCACAGCAGCCAAACTTACCCAGGCAAGCTTCTGGCTCCAGGAAGCTGTGGAGCTGGGCCTCTCAGAGATGCAAAGGGAGGAGCAGACTAGAGGAAGGAATTAGATTGGTCTAGGTGCAAAGGATCAGAAAGCAGCAGAGAGTTTGGGCCAAGAGGTCAGTCCAGAGGTCTGGGCTCACAAGACAGGAAATGTACCAGTCCCCCTGCTAGGAGGAGAGATGGGGTCGGGGAGCTGGGAGGGTGAATTATGCTGGGGGCGTTAAGGTGCAGTGGGTGCAGGAAAGCTGCTGGCCAAAACTCATATGTTTGCACTAGGAACATGAGCAAGTTCGTTATGACTGTCCACATTTTGTTGATTATAGAAGGAAAGTTAGAGAATAGTGTTATTAACCATTCCTTTTTTTTAAACTAATGGAATATGTCAAACATTTCATTGTTTAGTAACTTCTCTAGACTCTCACAATGTTTCCTTTATTGTTATTGTTAATAAAATTTGTGCTTTGACAGTTTTATTTATATATACAATGTTTGTTTGCTTTCTTAATGTTTTGTTCTTAAACCCTTTTAATAGTTTAGATACTAGTCCTCTAGAAGTAAGACATAGAATTGCCAAAGATTTTTCTCCCAGTCTATAGGCTGCCTATTCCCTCAATTAATATTTTCTGTTGCAGTACAGAAGCTATATAACTTCATGAGATTCCACTTCTGGATTGTTAGCCTTATTTTTTGAGAGGCTGGAGACCTACTTGGTTCTTACCTTTGTCTATATCTTTAAGTGTACGCCTTACTTTATCCTTTAGTAGTTTCAGAGTTTCAGGACTAACACTGAATTCTTTGGCCCATTTGGAATTGATTTTTGTGAAGATCTAATTCCTTTCTTTCTTTTTCTTTCTTTCTTTCTCTCTCTCTCTCTCTCTCTCTCTCTCTCTCTCTTTGCATGCAAATATCCATTTTTCCCAGCACTTTAGTTGAAGAGGCTGTCTTTTTTCCCAATGTGGTTTCTTTGTCAAAACTCAAGCAGCTGTCATTGAATGGACTTAGATCTGGGTTCTTTATTCTGTTCCACTGAGCTATGTCTATCTTTGTACCAGTACAATGCTGGTTTTGCAACTATTGCTCTGCATTATACCTTGAAATCCTGCATTGTAACACCTGTGTTCTTCTTGTTCAGGATTGCTTTGGCTACCCAGTGTCTTTTGTGCTTCCAAATGGACTTCTTATTTTGAGAGGGGCTCCACTGTGTATCTCTGGCTGACTTAGACCGCTCTATGTAGAACAAGGTGGCTTAGCATTTACATAGATCTGCCTGCTTTTGCCTCCCAAGTGCTGGGATTAAAAGAGTACATTGCCATATGTGGCTCCGTGTGAATTTTAAAACCATTTTTCCCCTTTCTGTGAAGAACTGAGTTGGCATTTTGGATGGCATTACACTGAATTTGTAGATTGCTTTTGGTAAGATGACCATTTTCACAAAATTATTCTAATGCCTGAGCATGGGAAGTCTTTTCAGCTTCTGGTGAGTTCATTTTCTTTCTTCAGTATTTAGTTTTCTGTTGTAATGGTTTTTTACTTCCTTGTCTGTGTTTATTCCATTTGCTTTTATTTTGTTTTGTTTTGTTTTGTTTTTTGGTGTTGTGAATTAATTGCCTCAGAGGTAAAATACTCAATTCTTCTGGAAAGCTCTTTAAGACATGGGTGTTCTAAAGAGAAGTAAAATATTTCATTCCACAGGAAAACTCCTTAAACTCAGGAAGTAAACAACTCAGAAGGCTGTAGGAAGTTGCTGAAAGTGACCAAATAGACTAGGTCCCTCCCTCTCCAAGTATTTTGAAGCAGGGAAGATGCTGAGAGACTCTATCAGACAAGCTCAATTTCCTAGAAGAGTCTCAGACCACCTGAGCTGTGCAAAGAGACACAGCCTTCAAGTTGTGCAATGCACTCCTGGCTTGCAGCTTTCATGGGCGATGACCCACACTGGGGTGGGCTTTAGGTGATACAGCTGTCTTTGAGTCATTTCTGCTTCTATAAGTAACCCCTTGCCCATATTCCTATATGTAACCCCAAACAATCTCATTAGTTCATCAAGTGGATTCTGGTCATAGCCTTACTTTGGTCTGTCATTGGTTCCATATCTGGCATTTAAGTTTCACCAGAAATAGTTCATACAACATGAAGATATTGTGAAAGGGATTGTTTCCCTGATTTCTTTCTCAGTGTTTGTCATTGGTATATAGGAAGGTTACTGACTTTTATTCCATGTTAATTTTGTAACCTGTCACTTTGTTGAAAATGTTTATCAGCTTTAAGAGTTCCTGGTGGAGTCTTTAAGGTAGGTCTCTCATGTATAGAATCATGTCAGAACTTTGACTTCTTCATTTTTTATTTGTATCCCTTTTATTTACTTTGTTTTATTGCTTTAGCTAAGACTTCAAATACTATATCAAATAGTAGTGGGGAGAGTGGACACCTTTGTCTAGATCTTGATCTTAGTGGGAATACTTAAGTTTTTCCTCTCTTTAGCATGATGTTGTTTATCTTTGAACATAGCCTTTATTAAGTTGAAGCATGTTCTCTCTTCCCTTATTCCCTCCAACGCTTTTATTAAGAAGTATGTTGGATGTTGCCAGAGGCCTTTTCTGCACTTGGTGAGATGATCATAAGATTTTTGTTGGTGAGTCTATTTATGGGATGGGTTATTCTTATTGATTTATGTATGTTGAGCCATCCCTACATGTCTGGAATGGGGCTAACTCGATTATGATAAGTGATCTTTTTGATGCTTTCTTGAATTCTGTTTACAAGTAATTTATTGTGAATTTTTGCATCTATGTTCATTAACAAAATTGATCTTTAATTCTCTCTTTTTGTTCTATCTTTGCCTGGTTTTGGAATCAGGATAGTACTGACTTCATAATATAGATTTAAATGTGTTACTTTTCTATTTTGAAAAATAATGTGAGCAGTATTGGTGTTAATTCTTTGAGGGTCTAGTAGAAGAAGGCACATCATCCATCTGGACCTGGCATTTTGTTAGTCAGGAGATTTTAAATTACTGCTTCCATCTCATTGCTTATTATGTCATTTTTAGACTTTTTATTTAATCTTGGTTTAAATTTATAAATCATATGCATCTAGAAATTCATCCATTTCTTTTAGATTTTCTAGACCATATGGAATAAAAAATTTAAAGCATGTCCTCATGATTTCCTGGATTTCATTGATATCTATTGTAATGTCTCACCTTTCATCTCTGATTTTATTAATTTGAGTGTTCTCTCTTATCATTTCAAAGAACCAACACTTTATTTGATACTTTGTATTTTTTTGTTTCTATTTAATTAATTTCTGCACTAAGCTTAGCTATTCTTATCTACTGATCTTAGGTTTGGTTTGTTATTATTTTTCCAATGCTTT
>NW_008329320.1:2082528-2108753 GCF_000622305.1 Nannospalax galili
GATGCATCTGTTTCAAAACTGACTGTAAATGCTTAGGTTTACAGTTGAATTAATATAGTTATACAATATTGTACTCAGTATAAACCTTTTAAGACATAAAATTAAATGAGGTTTTAACTTTTAAAAAAGATTTCCATTTCATTTTAAAATATACTGTTTCATACAGAAAAACTCATTTTTAATGCTACTAACACATGTTTGCACACGCATTTCTCTATGTATCTGATTATTACTAGTCACAGTTGGTTACTTTCTGAGATCCACCTGAATATGGATATAAAATCATTGGGTAGATTTCAATGGTAATGTGTTTCACTTCTACTACTTAACATGGAGCTAATTTTTATGCTTCTTCCTCAAATATAACTCATTTTTTATTTGTTGATTTTTAGTGTGTATTTTGTGCAGAACATCCCAAAAACTTTATTCATCTATATACCCACATCCCAAATGGCACCCTCCCATAGTCTCCCCCCCCATATACTGGAGCCCATATACCCTGTCATCCCTGTTACTGTCCACTGTGTTGTTGGCGCCCCCAGCCAATCCCCAGTGCTTGTCCATCTGCTGAATCTAGTCAGCCTATCTAGATTTCCTTGTTTTAGGAAAATCAACTCTTCCTCAATCCACTGAATCTAGTCAGCCTATCTGGAGTTCCTTGTTTTAGGAAGATCAGCTCTTCCTCATCTAGCAGCAATCAGTTGCCAATATTCCTTTAGATAAGATTGGGGTCTGCTGTTCATTTTCCCAGTTCTATGCTGGGTTACTGTCTGTGAGTAACTGTCTTGGTCCACCCTGGCCAGCAACTCAAAGGACGGTATCTCCTGTCTGGCTTCTTGTTATGTATCTTTTAGCTATATACATGGACTCTTAAAGAGTTATACTGATCCCTTTAATCTTTGCTTATACTTTCCTTTTGGGTGTTTAATACCATACAGTTGGCCCAGATAAACCAATTTATTTTTACTCTTAAGGTCATTTGAGGATTTGTTCCTCAGGGGTCACGTGGACCCTGGAGGAGCCCTTGGCTCCTTTCCTTTATCAGTTCCATCTATGTGAAGATAAGTCTAAGGTTGTGCTCAACCGTGGCTGGCTTCACTTGGAAGCATGGAGGAAATGTTTCCCCTGTGTTGACACCCCTCTTTGAAAATACTTCTAAATTTTTAATGTAGGCACTTACAGCTATAAACTTCCCTCTTAGGACTGCCTTCATTTTATCTAATCAGTTTTGGCATGTTGTTTCTTCATTTTAATTCAATTTAGGAATTAAAAAAAATTTGTCTTGATTTCATCAAGGACTCAGTCATAGTTCAATAGTATGCTGTTTACTCTCCATGAGTTTATATAATTTCTGAGGTTTCCCTTGCTGTTGATTTATACTCTTATTCCATTGTGATCAGATAGAATACATGAAAATGCTTCAGGTTTCCTCTATTTTTTGAGACTTGTTTTATCTGATAATATGTGATCTATTTTAAAGAAAGTTCCAAGGAATGCTGTGTATTCATTTGTGTTTGGTGGAATGTTGTGTAAATGCCTATCAGGACCATTTGGTTTATGATATTATTTAACTACAATGTTCCTCTGTTTATATTTTTGCCATTTGGTTTGTCCTGTGGTGAGAGTAGAATATTAAAGTCACCAACTATTACTCTGCTGGGATTAATCTGAGTTTACATCTGGCAGTACTTATTTTATGAAATCAGGGGACCCTGTGCTTTATGCATTTACATTTAGAATTATAATTTCTTCTTGACAGATTATTCCTTTAATTAATATGAAGTGACTGACCCTCTTTAGCTTTTCTGAATAGATTTGGTTTGAAGTTGGTTTTGTGAGATATTCAAATAGCAACACCTTTTTTTAAAATCCCATTTTCTTGGCAGACATTTTTCATTCTTTTGCATGTGTTTCTTGGAGGAAGCAAAAAGAAGGAACCTATTTTCAAATCTGATTTGCTAGCCTGTTTCTTAATAGAGGAATTGATACCATTAATATTCATAATTTTTATTGAAAGGTGTGTATTAATTCCTCTAATTCTGTTGTTTTTGTAGTTTGTGTGTTTTCTTGGTCCTCTTGTGTTTATCCACTGCCATAGACTTCTTTACTTTTTTCTCTGTAGCTTCTCGGGTGTGTCTCTCTTTTCCTTCAGTCCCTAGTATTCCTTCCAGTATCCTGGTTTGGTGGTAATAATTCCTTTAGCCTGTTTTTGTCATGGAAATTTTTTCTTTCACCTTAAATTATGGTAGTTTTACTGGATATATTAGGTTGGGTTGGCAAGTGTGATCTTTCAAAATTTGAAATACTTTTCCCAAGTCTTTTTGGCTTTTAAGGTTTCCACTGAGATGTTGGCAGCTATTTCAATGGGGCTGACTTTATACAGCACTTGGTGCCTCCCTCTTGCAGTTTTCAGTAGATTTTTCTTTGTTCTGTATATTTAATGTTTTACTTCTGATATGATATGGGGATTTTCATTTTTGTTCCTGTTTGGTGTTCTGTGAACATCTTGTATCTCTGGACATCTCTTTCTGTGGGTTTAGGAAATTTTCTTCTCTGATATTCTTGAAAACATTTCTTTTCTTTGCCATGGAATTCTTCTTCCATGCCCATAATTTATAAATTTTGCCTCTTCCTGTTGCCCAAATATCTTGCATGGGCTCATACATTATTTAAACTTGTCACTGACCTTGACTGAGTGATCCAGTTCCTCTCCCTTGTCTTCAAGCTCTGAAATTCTGTCCTCCACATCATCCATTCTATTGATGAGGCTTTCCACTGAACTTTTTACTTCACCTATTGTGTATTTCATTTTCATCATCATTTCGGTTTGGTTTTTTCAGTATCGCTTATTGAATTCTATTTTTGTATTATAGATTGATTTCCTTATCTCATTCAGGCTTTTGCATTCTCTTAGAATATATTTGTGTCCCGTTTCAATTGTTTGAACATATTTATAATTTCTCTTTTGAATTATCTTTCTAGGATTTTATCTAGTTAATTTTTATTGGAGAACATTACAATGGTTTTGATAATTTGGGGGGAAGACAAGTTGTCTTTTCATTTTCCTGCTATTTTGTGCTGAGACTTGTCCATTTGAGGTTAGATTGTTGGTTAAAAGATTTTTGTTCTTGTTTTGTAAACAAGTTCCCTTTCTTTCTACTTTTAGTGACAATTTCTGCAGCGTTCCAGGAAAATTAAGCTGTAGTATGGCTAAGTTGATGTTTTCTTCTTTCATTCTTTTATTCAGGGCACCAGGGTCTATTTCTATACCTCCCCTGCAAGTTGAACATTGTAACTACAATCATGGTCTGGCAATAAACCCACATCAGAAATCAAGCGTCAGTTAACTAAAAATGATTCATTATTTAAGTACCAATTGTTTTTACAAGTAAAGAGAAAAATATTGTGTGTACTAGTATATGTCATTGTATGTATGAATGGAAAAATAAAGAGAAAGAACAAAGAAATCACAGTGGGATTAGTAATCAGTATCAACTTGCTACATAAGAAGCAGGAAAGGGGAGCATACATAGAAAGAAGAGTGACATAAGCAACGATGAAAAGGGGGATGAGATGTGGGAGTTTGGGTTACAGCTAAACTGAAAAGAGATGCACTTGACTGCCTAGAACAGCCTCATCTCTCAGTAGGTTGAGTTACAGAGACTCTGTAAACAAAGGTAGCCTGTGCTATTTGGAAGGGGTAAAAAGAGAAGATAGGATATAGAGAAAAGGAAAAGTAATAGAAGAGGTATGAACAGAGGTGGCCTGATATGTTGGCCCTGAGTATTAAATACATCGGAAGAACTGGAGGGGAGAACAGGAGCTGGGTAGAGGCTGAGTGTGGAGCGGGATTCTCGACTCTCTGAGCTCTTACCTCACAGGGTGACCTGGGGTGGAGGCTGAAATCTCTGTGCACCCCCAAATGTTAAGCAGTGACTGAGAGTTGGTATTAAAATGTAGGCATGCTCTCTACCTTCACTAACAAATGGAACAGGAACTAGGGCCATAGTAAAGGCATGCACTCTAACTTCAAATAGAGTACCAGATCTGGGGCTAAAGTGCAGATGATTAAATGTTTGCTCTGTTATTTACTCAAGTTGAAACTTTCTCGCATTCTGTTGCTTGTCTTGATGTGCTTAGCTGTTAATCATGTTGCAGACATGGTGCATGATGGTATTGTAGACAATAGAAGTTATAACACCAAGAATTTGAATGCCACCCAGAAATTATGCCTCACACAGTAATGATTTGAAAACTTTTGAACATGAAGAATATTATGAAGTATCAAAATGTTGTATCTCCCCCTCTTCCTACATATATACACAGTACTAGCTTCCCCTTTAGTATTGTTTTTGAAGAAAATCTAGCTAGGCATAATGATACACATCTATAATCCCAGAACTTGACAAGTGGACATAGGAGGTTCAGCCACGCTAGGCCAGCTTAATCTAAACAGTAAGTCTGAGGCCAACCTGAGACTCTGTCTCTACGCAGCTATTATGATTATAATAAAGTACAGGGTATAGGAAAAGTGGAACCAAAAACCGCATGAAAAAAACCTGAGAGCAGAGAGTGATGACTACGAAAGTGCAACTGTTTGAATAGTTTCAGATGTCAACTTGACACACCTGGAAAGAAGGAACCTCAACTGGGGAAATTCCTCCATCAGACTGACTTGTGGCCATGTCTGTGAGACATTTTCTCAATTGTTGAATGATGTTGTAGGGCCCAGCCCATTATGAGTGGTGCCATTCCTCCACAGATAGTCCTGGGTTCTATAAGAAACCAGGCTGAGCGTAGACTAGAAGCAAGCCAGTAACCAGCATTCTTTGTGATCCATGCTTCGGATCCTGACTCCAAGTTCCTGCCTTGAGTTTCTGTTCTGACTTCCCTCAATGATCAACTGTGCTTGGGATACATAAGCTAAATAAAGTCTTTCTTCTCCAAATTGATCTTTATTAATATTTTATTATAAGAATAGAAAGTTAACTAATCAGCAACATAGAACTAAACTCAGGAAAGGTCTAATTGCATCTACTCAAGACTTAAGACTTAAGATCCATCAACTCCCCCAAATCCTTCAAATATTCTTCACTGGGCAGATGAGAGAGATTTGGGTATGTTTCATCTCCTTGCTAGTCAACCTTCAACAAAATTCCTTTAAAAATTAGTGATGTAATATTAGCTTCTCTAAGCATCAGGCAGCAATCCCTTGCTTGGCATCAGTAATACTATGCTGACTAATTCAAATTAATAATATATTTGTTATTCAATGAATATGAACAGCAATAATCTTGACCTCTATCTTTTTTCCCAGATAGATAATACAAAAGCTTATTATATAGACAATAGTACAGTAAAAATACCCTTTTCTTGAACCTTGCTATACTTTTTTCAGTTATCAAACTAGTTCAAACCCAATGTCTAATGATTACTTTTTCATGTTCCAAAGTTGAGGTAGCAGAATCTTGATCAAGTGCCATTAATCCAATAGGCAATGTGGAAGAGAATCAGTAGCCTCAGGTAGAACAAATTCCAGCATTGTGTTTGGAAATAAACCCAAATTCAAATAATCACACAGACCACAGGGTACAAATGTGTGCAGAGGGGGTCCCCTCTCTCCAGAACTCAACTTTCTTCTACCTGTTTAAAGCAACCAAGGAAGTGAAGAGAAAATCCACAGAATGGGAGAAAATCTTCATCAACACATCTTACAGAGGTTTAACATCCAGAATATATAACGAATTCAAAAAACCAAAGAATCAAGAAAGGAAGTAACCCAATTAAAAGATGGCTAAGGAGTTGAACAGAGAGTTCTCAAAAGAAGAAATAAAGATGGCTAAGAAGCATCTAAAAAGATGTTCAACATCACTAGTAATTAGGGAAATGCAAATTAAAACCACTTTAAGATTTTGTCTTACCCAAGTCAGACTGGCTAAGATCAAGAGAACAAATGATACCAAATGCTGAAGAAATTGTGGAGAAAGGGAACACTCATTCACTGCTGGTGGGAATGCAAACTCGTGCAACCACTATGGAAAGCAGTGTGCCAGGCTGGTGGAACTAACCTTCTTGGATGTTTAACAGACATACTTTGAGGCCTATAATAATTTGGTCAGAGGGACATAAAGGACACTTTCACTCCTTGCCCTCCTAGGTGGACTAGTTCCAGGGGACTATGAGCATCTCTCAAAATGTCCTGTAATTGTGGTGAGTCACCTGTCCTCTTGATTATACCCAAAGAACTCATCTTATTGGAGAGACACTTGTACATCCATGTTTGTTGCTGGTCTTTTCACAATAGCTAAGAGATGGAAACAAACCTAAGTGTCCCTCAATTGATGAGATAAAAAATAAAATGTGGTTCATTTATACAACGGAGTTTTACTCAGAAGTAAAGAAAGATGAAATCATGAAATTTGTTCCTTGCTCTTAAAAATTACAGAAAAGACACTACACAGGTATACCTGTCACAAACTCTGCTTGCTCCAGAAAAACCTAGATAGGAGCTTCCTTATATTCAATTTCCATTCTAAGAGCAAAGTAATAAACCAGATTGTACCAAAACAATGCAATCTGTCCTTCATTTTATTTTTTATTAAAAGAAGTATTTCATTACAGCTTTAACATACTCAATAACAATTTCCAGAGCAAAGATACATCTCTTTCAAAAGTGTCTATGAAAATTTTAGGTTTACAATTGAATTAACACAGTTATACGATATTGAACTCAGTATAAACCCTGTAAGACATAAAATTGAATGAGTTTTTAAAAACCTTCATTTTTTATGTCATGCAGTTTGGCCTCATGCGGTCTCAAAAGATAGTTAGAAAATGAACATTGAACTACTTGTAAACTGTGCTATAAAAACTGGAAATAAACACTTGAATGTTTGAAAAACTCTTAGGAGATGTCACTTAGATTTAATTACTGGTCCATTTATTTTACACATATTCTGGACTTTGTCTTTCAAAAGGAATGACATTTTCTCACCACTCTATTCCCGGTAAAATTATAGACAGGTATGACCTTTCACCTTACATAATTATGTAACTACTAAATAATTAGTTTACCATTATACAAAACACACTAAATTAAATATCACCTGATAAAACTGCATGTGGCTGTAAATCTTGCCTTTTTTAGTTTGATAGTGAATTATCATTTCCATCCTGGTGATTAACTCTGACAGAAAAAGAGTGTAAATGCTGCCTCATTTATTCTGAGCTAATTTTCTTCAGGCAGCTTTGTTTCAAAGCTCAGTTTCCAAGTAACCCAGGCTTTCCTTTCCTTCCTTCCTTCCTTCCTTCCTTCCTTCCTTCCTTCCTTCCTTCCTTCCTTCCTTCCTTCCTCCCTCCCTTCTCCCTTCCCTCCTTCCCTCCTTCCTCCCTCCCTCCCTTTCTCTCTTCTTTCCTTTCTGAAAATACTGTATTGACGTATATTCAAGTCTATAGCTCATGGTCATAGTCTTCCCTCTGGACTTTCATGTTTTCTCAGCCTACTTTTGGTCCTGCAAGTAAATAGACCATTTGTGTTAATTTTCTACTATGAGCCTTTTTGATCTTGAGTGAGATTCCAATGAGTCCTGGAAGGAATGAGGAATATAGAGAGGCAAAAGTCTTTTTCTGTAGTCAGAGATTTCTTTCTGTGGCCATGGAGACACAGGCTAGCTCTTCATGGACATTAAACTAATGCAAAGGTTTCCCCAGACCTGCTTGTGAGGAAGCATTTGTTTTTCTTGCAGCATGTAGCAGACTTTTACAGGAGAGTTAAAAAAAAAAAAATCAATCACTTTCCTTGACGGTCTAAACACTTTATTTATTTATTTTAATATTTTATTTATTACTTTTATTTTGGTCAGAAGAGGGCTTCGGATTCCCCTGGAACTGGAGTTAAGGATGGTTCGTAGCCGCCATGTGGGTTCTGGGAATTGAACCCGGCTTCTCTGCAAGAGCAGTCAGTGAGCCATCTCTCCAGCCCGTAAACACTTTTTAAGGCATTGCTCATTGCTAGTGCGATGAAGGGCAGGGAGGAGAGTAGAAATGTTGGCAAATGCAAGACTGAATTATTGGCCTTTTCTTTCAGTTCCACAAATGTTCTGACTATGAACCTCTACTTTAAGACTTTGAAAATATCTGCCATCATTTTCCTATGGTATTTACACATAAAAATTTTAATTCTACCTTTTCTTCTATTAATCTAAGTGCTCAATATACTTTCTTTTTCATATTCTGCCTTAGCTTTAATTCCTCCCAGTTTTCCACACCATCCTACTGTCTTTTGACCCACAAAACCATCTAATGTACAGGACTTTAATGATTCACATTTATAGTCAATATTGAGATTAATCCAGGGGTATTTGGCCTATGTCTGTGACTCTTTGGGTAGTCTATAGTTTTAGGCTAAAGAGAAAGTTGGGAAGCATGAGGGAAGTTCCTTGCTGTTTCTGGGAACTCATCATTGTGAAATGGAGTCTTGGGAATTTCAGAATGTTCTGTGAAGGTTACCTGGATAAGTTGTTAGTGCAGCAAATAGCCTTAATTAGTGGAACAGAATGACTCTTCAGCCAGTCAAGATACAATTCTGGAAAGCTTTGCAATGTTTTACGACCTTCAAATTACATCCCTTGAATATTTTAAGAAAATTGCTGAGCTTGGAGTTGCTTAAAGCACACACACACACACACACACACACACACACACACACACACCCTTATCCATCTTATATAGTATATAGATAGTATACTTAGATGACAGGTATTATATGCTATGTAATTTCCCTCTCCTCAGTGGCTCTAGGGAAATGAATATCTCCTCCCAGGTCAGTCTGAAATGTAGGGATGGTAGTTGGTCATTTTTATGAGTTGGTTAGCTTCTGTGAGCCTAGGATATTTCCCAGCATTCTCTCAGTTCAATTTCATTCCTTTATGCTCTGAATAAAACTTTAGCTTAATTCTTAATAAGCCACCAATTAAAATGTAAATGTTCCTGGGGAGCTTCATCAGACTGACTTTACTTAAAAGGATGAAAGAAGGAAAGATGTCAACTGATAATTAGGTGACAGCAAAATTCTGGCAGAAATGACTAAGGGCTGATATCTATATATTGCAGGAGAACAAGTAAAGGCAAGGGACAGGACTCAGCCAGATGAGATGGTCGGAAAGTGTCAAGTCGAATTAGAACTAAGTTGTGCAAAAGCCTGGCCCAACCCCTTTTTTCTATGTGATGGGTGTTTGCTCTGTCAGAAATGTGCTCAGATGGTCTCTGAAGGGAGGTAGAGAAATAACTTTTCCTCCAAGTTAACAGCCAGAACTTTCACACACCTAAATAAATATCTGTCCATGCCAAACACCTCATTCATTTATAGAGAAATGTCAGTAGTAGAGCTAAAACATTGCTTTAAAGATTTCCTGTTGGAAGGTCTGTGAGGAACTGGAGGACAGCTTTGCAGGACTGGACCAATAAACACTCTTCAATGTTTCCCCCAAAGGCTCTGTGAAAGTTAGTTCTTCATATACAAGCAATTTTACATGTTTTCTTTGAAATTTAAATAGCTGTAACATGGCTCATAAAGTTAAAACTTGCCCTTGTTGATTGGTTTTGATGGTGATTGGATTAGTAGAAAGTCTTTCGTTACTTCTCTTGGTCTTGATTTGGGTCTTATTTTTGGTCTTTTATGATGACTTGGTTTCCTTTACTAGCAGAATTTGACAGTGGTACCTGTGTCTCCACAGTACTCGTAAGTGCCAGGCCAACTCTGTCTCTTACCTAATATCATTTTGTATTTCCTTTTCAATGCTTTCTGTGGTTCCTGTGTTTTCCAGGTATAGACTTATAATCATCCCCTCAAGAATGGTAGGTGGCAAAAAATAGTGAGGGTAACAGTAAATACCTATTTTGTTTCAAGTACAATGTAGACTTACATACTTTTATAAAGAAATGTTTCACATAGATAATTTTCATAACCTTTATATATCTATGAATTTATAATTCACACAGGTTAACCTAAACACCTCTTGAGTCTAAAGTAAATTTTGAGTTCCAATCTTGATAGGCTCTTGATGTTTCCATTGTTCTATGTTTAAGCTTGTATGGAAATTCATACACTTTTCATGTGCCTACTATTGGTTGTTTTTATGTAGTATATGATAAAAACAAGCTAAATTATTTTTCAAGCAGGACCTTACTATGCAGCCTATGAACTTGTGATCCTCCTGATAAAACTAAAATTAAAGAAAAATATACTGGACCCAGGATGGTGGTGCAAGCTTTTAATCCCAGCACTTGGGAGACAGAGGCAGGTGGTAAGATCCCTGTGAGAATGATGCTATCCTGGGATGGTCAACACAGTGAGTTCCAGGCCAGGTGAGATTACACAGTAAAACCCTGTCTCAACCTTCATCCATACCAAAAGAAAAGGAAAGAAAAGAGAAAAATATATCATGGGAGAAATTTTCAGATGACAAATTGTTAGAACATTGAGGAATCTAGGGCCACCCTTGGTGAGCTCTGTTCTTAATAGCTCTGCTTTTAATTGCTTTATATATCAGAAGTCCAATTTATTTAATATATTTATATAATTATATTTATTTGATACATTTTAATATATATTTCAAACCAAAGGGTTGATTGCTCACCAAAACATGTTTGAAAGTCTTGGCTTTTGGAAGATGGGGAGATAGAGGAATTCAGAGGTAGTGTTAGAATCATAAGGTCACCTAAACTTTCTAGCACTTCTAGGAAGTAGGAACTAAAATTTTTTAGTTATCTTATTCATGAAAGCAGGGAAAGTAGAGAGAGAGAGAGAGAGAGAGAGAGAGAGAGAATAGAACAAAAGAGTAGGCAGATGAACATAAGGAAGAAAACATTTTTCCTGGCATTAATTGCAGAAGTTATCACATTTCTAGCATAAGAGGCATGATGGCATGATGGGTGGTGATGGTTTCAATTGTCGTTTTGCCTAAGACATACTTGTGGAGTTTTCCTATAAAAATTGTGATGAAATCCAAAGCTATAAATGCTAAATTGAAAAACATTCTTAGAGCATCAAAGCAGGATGTATAAAATGGGCATATCAAACTGCCTGAACTGCCTCACAGGTAGCTGCTGAAGTATGAAGGGTCAACATACGATATATGTAAAAAAAATTTGTAACTCTTAGATCATTGTACCATTCATTAAATCACACATATTCTTCTGTTCCTGGTGTTGTTCTAGGTACTATGAGTACTTGGTACCAATCAACACATTTTAGATTTGGTTTGCACATATTTTAGCAGCCTGTATACTTTGTTTATGCATATTTAGCAGACTATATATTATCTTGCTACTTTGAGAGATAAAATTGTTCACAGAAGATGGAATCATTGATTGTTTTTTAAAAAAATATATTTTATTTATTATTTTTATTTTATGTGTATGAGTGTATTGCCTGCATGTATGTGAGTGTACCCGTGTTGTACAATACCTTGGAGGTCAAAAGAGGGTATCAAATTACCACAGAACTGGACTTAAGGATGGTTCGTAGCCATCATGTGGGTGCTGGAAATTGAACCCGGGTCCTCTGCAAGAGCAGTCAGTGATCTTAACCACTGAGCCATCTCCCCAGCCCCAGAATCATTGATTTTTCAAACTGCAAGTATTTGATACAGTTACCTGGTTTACCAAACCAATAAAAGACTCTCAGAATTCCTCAGGGGACAGGCCGAAGAAACTCTTTAAATACTTGCTTAATTCTCAGGTAGCATAGTCTATAATTAAACAGCTTCTGTTTCTAGAAATTTCTTCATGTTGAACAGCCTTGAAGGCCGAGGACTGCAGAAGAGACAAGTGTTAGAAAACTCTTCATGGCCTTGTGTTGCCATTTTCCCTCTTCAGTTTCACATATTGTTCAGGGTTTTCTCTCTTCAGTCACAGTAGCCTGAATACTGCCACCCTCCCACTTGGCAAATCTTGACTCTAGACTCCTAGTGATGTCACACTGGAGAGTTTCTTTTGTGACCTCAGCCTTTCCAGTTGTCTCCTTTGCATTCCCAGACTTCATCCTGGTTGCCTTTGTCTGGATACATTGTTTTGACAATGTCCTTTTGCCAGCACAACATTCAGAAATAAACAGTGCCCTTGATTGGGCCTGGCTCATACAGTGGGTTCTTTTTTTTCATTATTTTATGTATATTTTTAGTTTAAATCTTTAAAAGGATTGGGATCAAACATATTTGAAATATATGTTTATGGGTGACCTTTGATAATTCATTATCTTTTAAATTGTTTGCCAATGTCATTTTTCAATTTTGTTATGCCTTCCAAATGAGGACTGTTTTGATGCGGCAATAGACACAGCTGTTTATAAGTCACAAAGCCCTGGAAAATACGAGGTACTAAAATTAAGCTCTGAAATCATTGGTGAAATGACTTTATAACAACAGAACCTGTTTATGAGTCATTTTTTTCTAGACAAACTAATCAAATGCTTTTTAATTAATCAAACTTATTTTTCTGAGTTTTTTCTTGAAGTCAATTAACTTAGTCTTAACTTTTTGATAAATTAATTTGAAAATAGTTACTGACCACTAATAAATGAGCACTTTAATGAATATAAGAAAATCTTGGGGGACTGGACAGATGACTCAGTGTTTAAGAGCACTGATTGCTCTTACAGAGGACCTAGGTTTGATTTCTAGCACCCAGGTGGTGACTAACAACCATTTGTAACTCCAGTTCCAAGGGAATCTGATGCTGTCTTCTGACCTCCATGGGAGTTATACAACCTGAGTGCACTTACAAACATGCAAGCAATACATTCATACACATAAAATAAAAAAATAATAAATAAAATATTTTTAAAAGAAAAGCTTTAGTATTGTCTCTACCCTTTGTTCCACTATGTTCCTTGAGTCTTAGGTGTAGAGGTTCCATTTCAGCTGATTACTACTGGGTGAGGAATCACTGATCTTTAAGGGAGTGACTCTAGATAGGTTCACTAGACCCCAGTGGGTAAACTTGTACTGAGGGACGTCAGGGGACACTAACTTGACTGGATAGGCCTTCACACAAATGACAAAATGCCTGAAATCCAGTGGGGGGTTGCTATAGGAGGGTACTAATGGGGAACGGGGTATAAAGAGGACTAAAATGTTGCATATGAAATACACAAAAATTCAATAAAAATATTTTTTAAATTTTCTAAAAGAAAATCTTGGATTTTTCTTTCTTACCAGGAAGTTTCTGGAACACAGGGTAGCCCAAGGTAAAATTGTGGCTTTGTCTTAGTTTCTTTTATTATACTGTTCTTTTCAAAAGGAGCTGATATTGGACAAGACAAGAAAACCCCATCTTGAGATGCAGAAGAGTGGTGGACAGTGGTTGAGATAGCGAATGTATGATCTTATTGTGGACTGGCCGAGAACACTTGGCTTCCAGAATGAAGGCCAAAATGAAAAGGGAAAACCCAGGATCTGGAAGAATGGAAGACAAGAGCTCAGTGGTGTAACATTTCTTTCAAGGAGAGATAAGAGCAGATCTTTAACAGTGTAACCTTCAACTTCATTCTTTGACTACTTGGCAGCTTTTGCTTCCTACAACAGGAATTCTGGACTATGATTTTTAAAGGTTGAAACACATTTTTAGAAAAATTGGAGTCAGTGAAAAGCATGTACTCTCAACACAGTTGAGAAGCTGTGATAGTTATCATACTTGGCATTGGGGAAATGGAAATTTCACACTATTCATGCTTCAGGATTTTTCCTTCAGCCTTAATCTTAATGGCCATTGTTTCCTGGCCTGCCTGAGTTCTCACTGAACCCAGAAGGTTGCTATCAGAGCTGCCTGAGCAGACTGTGTAATATGTGTGATTTATGATTCTCTAATGATGGTGCTGAAGATTTCTTTATTAAACAGAGAACAGAAGGGAAGCAATACGGAAAAGCATAGACCATACCAATGCTGAATAAAACCTGTGCACCAGGTGAAAGATGTGAAAGGCGAGGGAACGAGAAGTTTGACCCCGTTTCAGCAGACACAGCAGTACATGCGGGTTTGCTGCCTTCCTTCTCTGGGGTCTTCAGTCTCCCCTTTTGGCCCCCTCTTTGGAACAAAAACCTTGTAAATATTGTCACTCACAAAACATATTAATTCTGCAAAAATATTTTTATTGGGCAACTATTGTTTGCCAGCTAGTGGTTTAGGCCTTCAGTATATGACAGTGAGCAAAAGAGAAAAACCTCTATCTTCATGGAAATTATGTTTCTAACAAGAGAAAGACGTAAATATTCACACATCTCTGTGTATATACATATATAAGCATGATACACTATATACCTAATTATATATGTATAATATGCACACACATTATATATTTACACATACGTAGTAAGTTAGACAGATAAGAACACAAGAAAAAAGATAAAATGGAAACAGAGGTCACTGGAAAGGAAGGTGGAAATTTAGACTGGAGATTCTAGGCAAGCTTTATCAAGTCAATAAGTAAAAATTCCAGGGCGCTTAATCTTTGTAGGCAGAGGGAATTGCAAGTACAGAGGTCCAAAGAACATGAACAGAAGGAAGCCAGTCTATCTGTAGTTCAGGGAGCAGAACAAAGGAGCTAGTCTAGGTGAGAAGACATGAAATTCCCTTGCAAAGAGCCTTCTAGCTCCTAGCAAGCCTAGGCTTTGTCATGTCACATGGAAAGGAAGGAAAAGGTTTTGATCATGGGAATTACATGACATGCCTTAAATTTTAACAGAAATATATGGTATCTGCAGTGTAATACACAGAACAGGGAAAGGGCAGAGGCAAGGAAGCAAATGAGAAAGGTTCTTGGGATCTGAGCAGATCCAGTTTCCCTGTGAGCTCTTTTGGCCTGTACCTGAACTGCTGATTCTCTCTTGGATGTGCCTTATCTAGTTCATGGGAATCCCTCTTTTGTCTTTGCCTCACTAAACATAGGGAACACAGCACCAGCTTCTTCCCTCTGATTGTCAGTAATTCAAGCTAGCCTTTGTTTGTTAGTTTCCAGGCAGGAGTCAGACACCAGTTCACTGGGCTCTGGCCTAACTGGAAATTAATGATCCACTCTTTGAGTGCTCCCTCTGTGGTCTGATTTCTCTTGACAGAGGTCAAGGTAGAAATACTCACTTTACCCTGGGAAAGAGGGAGAAACACAGCACAAGAATTTTCTCTAAAGGAGTCTTCAGAAACATTTCTGGTAATGTCCTTCAAGACCTGCATTAGACTGTGTTTTAGAAACTAGTTCTTCTCCTACACCTCTGTCTCAGAGAAAAAGGGAAAAGAGCTCAGAATTCTCTGAGGAAGTCTTCTTCAATCTCTGCTCTTCTCTCATTTTTTATGCCTTGGCTGCAAATGAGGTGTTTCAGTTGTATATCAATATTATGAACTCTTTATATCGCTTTTGAAAATCTGTGCCTTGGTCTGGGGTTTCACCTTGAAATCACAGTTATGCTACTTTGGTGTTTTTCTTACAACTTCTTGTTACAAATGGAAGGTTTTTCCTAACTATTGAATTGCACATTTATACATTAGTAGATGATTTTCATAAGTGAGAATATATTTGGCAGGGAGGAAAAAGAAGATTCAAATGTTCTATTACTTTTGGCATGGCAATGTTTGTAGTAGATACAATAGTTGTTGAAAGAATAATTGAATCTGGTGGCTTAAATCAAAACTACAAAATTTATAATATGAAAGCAATTCATTGTCAGAATTATCTCATAGGGAGAATGCAAATAAATAATTGTATTTTACTAATGTCTGATACTCAGATGAGAAAAAAGTGTTTTAGAGATGATCCATGGGTCTGGAATATAGCTTGATGGTAGAGTGCTTATCTAACATGTGCAAGACCCCAGGTTCAATCCCCAGTGCTACCTAGAAAGAACTGTATGTGTCCATTTAAGAAATGATGATGAGTCACTCTGTCCCTCTGCTAAGCCTGGGCTGAGGCCCACTCATGCTCTTCTACCTCAGATCTCTGGACTAGCTTCCAAACCTAGACTAGTTTAATCCTCTAGCATAATCTTTTAGACCCTCCAGGGGCTCTCCACACTCCCACTGTTCCCTGGCCTCCTATCTACCTGACCCAGACTGGCCTGCCCATTACCCTGGTAAGTCAGTCTGACCCACTGCATCTTAATTCCCCTACAGCCTGAGAACCTCCAATCTCACCTGCCCCCATACCTTGTCCCCTTCAACCTTGGACCCAGAGCTACTCCTGCTCTTCTGTCTTGGATCGCTGGACTACCCTCTTATTCCAGACTTGCCTATTACATCCTGATCCCTTGCACCCAGACTAGGTCAATTTTCCATCTTCCCTTGTTAGACCCTCCACAGGCTGTCACCACCCCTGTCTTGCCCTTGGTCCCAATCCTGATTTTCCTACCACAGAATGACCTACTACCCAGACCAGTCTACTACTCTATAAGAACCTGAAACACACACCGACTGTTTTCATACCTGAGCAAAAAACAACCAAGCTACATCAACAATATAAACAGAACCAAATTCAACTGAACAAAGGTAGAATAGAATTTCCTATCAGACACACAACCAACAAAAGACATCCATATTCCCAAATGGCAATTCAAAATCACAAATAATATGAAAAACCAAGAGACTATGTCCCCAACAAAACCCACCAATCCTACAGAAATGTACTACAATGAGAACCACTCTGAGGAACCCTACAAGGCAAATTTAAAAGAAGAATCATAAATATGATCAGAGAACTTAAAGAAAACACAAACAACTCAAAGAACTCAAAGAGGATAGGCATAAACTTATAATGGAAGCTCAAGAAAATACAAATATGCAGCTGAATGAAATAACAAAAACAATTCAGGACTTGAAAAGTGAATTCATAAAAAAGATAGAAACATTGAAAAACCCTAAGCCAAAGTGAAGATGGAATTGAAAACTCAGTCAGTCAATTTGAAACAACAGAAGAAAGTCTCACAAGTAAAATGAAAAAAAAATACAAACAGAAAACAAAATATCAAGACTGGTTTAATTACAAAGTTGAACTAGACTCTTTAAGCAAAGATATGATAAAACTTAAAACCACAGGAATGGAATATGCAGGAAGTGTGGAACACCATGATAAGACCAAATCTATGCATCATAGGCATACAGGAAGGAGAAGAATCTCAGGCCAATGGCATTGACCAGATCTTCAACAGGATTATAGAAGAAAAATTCCCAAAAGTAAGGAAAGATAAACCTATACAAATTTAAGAAACACATAGAAAACCAATTGGACGGGACCAGAACAGAAACTTCCCATGGCATATCACAGGAAAAACACTAAATGTACAGAACAAAGAGAAGGTACTGAAAGTTGCTAGAGAAAACAAATGACATATGAAGGAAAACCCAGCAAAATTACAGCTGACTTTTCAATGCAAACTATGATAGCCAGAAGAATCTGGACCAAAGTATTCCAGTTCTAAATGACTATGGCTGCCAACCCAGAATACCTTCCCCAGCAAAACTCTGTATCATAGCTGAAAGGGAATGAAATTTTTTCCATGACACAAATAGGCTGGAAGAATTCATGTCCACCAAACCAACACTACAGAGAATACTCAAAGCAATACAAAGGACTGATGATAGGAATGACTATACCCAAGAGGTCACAGAAATAAAACAAAGAAAGATATAATAACAGAAACACAAAATAAAGCAAGAACACAAACAAGCAAGTTAAAATGACAGTAACCAGTACAAATGTATGTGTGTCTGTATGTGGTTTGAAAGTATTTTGTTGAGAATTTTTGCATCTATGTTTAAATGAGAGTAACCAATACACCTGTATGTGTATCTGTATGTGTATTTTGTTGAGAAATTTTGCATATATGTTCATTAACAATGTGGGTTTATAGTTTTCTTTTTTCATAAATTTCTTATTGAATTTTTGTGTATTATACAGAAAATTTTAATCATCTTTATACCCCCTTCTCTATTGGTACCCAATAGAACTTACCACAAATGACAGAGTGCATGAATTATAGTTTTCTTTTTTGGTTGTGTCTTTATCTGGTTTTGGTATTAGAGTAATGCTTGCTTCATAGAAGGAGTTTGGGAGTTCCCCCTATGTTTCTATCTTTTTGAATAATTTAAGTAGTACTGATTGTAGATCTTCTTTAAATATCTGGTAAGAGGACCAGGTGTGGCGGCACACACCTTTAATCCCAGCACTTGGGAGGCAGAGGCAGGCAGATCTTTGTGAGTTCAAGGCCAGCGTGATCTACATAGTGAGTTCCAGGA
Organism: Nannospalax galili; assembly: GCF_000622305.1. Taxonomy (NCBI): domain Eukaryota; kingdom Metazoa; phylum Chordata; class Mammalia; order Rodentia; family Spalacidae; genus Nannospalax; species Nannospalax galili. Next base: position 2,100,805 of record NW_008329320.1, read on the forward strand.
CAGCTGGGGCTACAAGGAGACCCTGTCTCAAAAAAGACAAAAAAAAAAAATCTGGTATGAATTCTGCTGTGAATCCATCTGGGCCTGGGCTTTTTTCAGTTGGGAGGTTTTATGTTACTGTTTCAATTTTGTATGCATGTTATATGTCTATATAAGCTGCTGATCTCTTCTTGGTTAAGCTTTGGTGGTTCCCATGATTTTAGATATTCATCTGTTTCTTTTAGATTTTCAAATTTAATGGAATATACATTTTTAAAGTATTCCCTTATAATGTTCTGGATGTTTTTGGTGTCTATTGTGATGGTTCCCCTTTCATTTCTGATTTAGTTGATTTAGATTTGCTCTTTCCTTCTTTTGGTTAACTAGCTAAGGGTCTCTCTCTTGTTTATCTTTTCAAAGAACCAACTCTTAGATTAGTTGATTCTTTGTATTGTTTTCTTTCTTTCTATTTCATTAATTTAAGCTTTAATTTTTCTTAGTTCTCCTCTGCTGGGTTTGAGTTTCATTTGTTCTTACCCTTTCAGAGTCTTGAATTGCAATGTTAAGTCATTTCTTTGTGCTCTTTCTGTTTGTTTTTTTTTTTTTTTTAATGTGGGCACTTATAGCTATAAACTTCCCTCTTAGGACTGCTTTCAATGTGTCCCAGAGGTTTTTGTTGTTTTGTGCTGTCCTTTTCATTTGGTTCCATTAACACTTTTATTTCTTTCTTAATTTCTTCTTGGACTTGCTCATCATTCAGGAGTATGTTGTTTAATCTCCACGAGTTTATGAAGTTACTAGAGTTTCTTTTTGTGTTGATTTTAAGCTTTATTTTGTTGTGGTCTGATAGAATGCATGGAATTATTTCAGTTTTTTGTATTTGTTGAGGTTTGTTTTATGCCCCAGTATATGGTAAATCTTACAGAAAGTTTCATGGCATGCTGAATAGAAAGTATATTCTTTGGTGCTTGGGTGGAATATTTGGTAGATGTCTGTTAGGTCCATTTGATGATTGGTATCACTTAATTTGGATGTCTATTTATTGTTTGTCTGGTTGACATGTCTATTGGAGAGAGTGGGGTATTGCAATTCCTTACTATTACTGAGTTGGGGTTAATCTGTGTCTTAAAGTCCAGTAGCACTGTTTTTTATGAAATTGGGTTCATTAGAATTTGGTGCATATATGTTCATGATTGTAGTATCTTCTAGGTCAAATTGTTGCTTTGATCAGAATGAAGTGATCACTATCATTTCTGATTAGTTTTAGTTTGAAGTCCATTTTGTCAGATATTAGCATTGCAACCCCTGATTGTTTCTTGGTGCCATTTGCTTGGAATATTTTTTTCCATCCTTTCACCTTTAGGTAGTCCCTGCCCTTGAAGGTGAGATGAGTTTATGGCAGGCAACAAAAAGATGGATTTTGTTTTTTAATCCATTCAACTAGCCTGTATCTTTTGACTGGGGAGTTCAGGCCATTGTTGTTTAAAGTTATTATTTAAAGATATGTCTTGGTTGTCTGCATTTTATTTTCTGATTGCATTCTTGGTCAAATTTGTGTTTCCACAATTATACCTTCATTTAGTTTCTTTCTGTTGCCACTTGGGTATAGTCATTCCTTTCTTCAGTCCTTTGTATTTTTTCAAGCATTATTTAAAGGATTGGTTTTGTGGACATGAATTATTTTTGAAAAGGCAGTTAGATACTATTATCAGTTTTAGTGAAATGGTATTAGTAGGTCTATGACATCTCTAGCCATGTTTTTTTGGCCAGAGTTAGTAAGATAGGGAGTCTAGTCAGGGCTACAGTTGTATATTTCCCTCCCTTCACAGTAAAGGCTAAAGGATGTGGGATTGTGTATTTCTTCCCTAGTCTTTCATAGTTTTTTTTTTTTTAAATTTTATTTATTATTTTTATTTTATGTGTATGAGTGTATTGCTTGCATGTATGTGAGTTCACCCGTGTCATGCACTGCCACGGAGGTCAGAAGAGGGCTTCAGATTCCCCTGGAACTGGAGTTAAGGACAGTTCATAGCTGCCATGTGGATGCTGGTAATTGAACCCGGGTCTTCTGCAGGAGCAGTAAGTGTCTTAACTGCTGATCTGTCTCTCTAACCCCCATAGATTTTTTTTTTACCTTCAAATTGTCCACATCTCCAAGCAGCTCACCAATTACAGCTTGTGTTCACATACTCCAAGGCTTCTGCTTCTGAATTTCTGCTGCAGTAACATGTGGTTTTTAGTATCTACTTGTCTGTTTCTCCCAATTTTGTGCCAGCAGTTTATCTGTGCCCCCTGATCTCTGATGATCTAAGAAATGCTGCTGTTTTCTCACTTTGTTCAGTGTTTTTCTCAGTGTATGGCCCCAGAATGACTTTAGCTTCCTTACATGCTAGACTGGAAACCAGAATTTCCTGCTTTTTTAAAATTTGCTCTCACTTTTGCAATGCTCTAGAATGTCATCTTATCTCATGACAACTCTATCTCACCCTTTTCAGAGTTACAGAAAGGTTAAAACAAAACAAAGTCACAGTTACAAGAACAGGTATTAAAACTAAGAATTGTCCATAGCTATGTAACCTAACAGAATATAGGGACAATTTTGATTCTTCTTATACTGAAACCCAAGGAAGAACACAACAGTAAGTATGTGACTAAAGGAGGCATGAAACATGTCCTGGAGAAAATACTTTAAAATACATATATATGGAGCATGGGAAATGGCTTAGTGATTAAGAGTACTTGCTCTGCAATCATGAACATTTGAGTTTGAATCCTTAGTATTTATATAAAAAGATGAGCATGGCTGTGTGTGCTCATAACCCCAGCATGGTCAGGGGATAGAGGCAGGTGGATCCCAGAGCACATTGACCAGCCAGCTTAGCCAAAAAGATATGCTCCCTGTTCAGCAAGAAATATTGTTTCATGGCAGAGAGCAACAGTGGACAACAAGCAATGTCCTGCTCTTGCCTCTTCGTTCCCTCACATGCACATGCATGTGCATGCACCACACACACTACAACACACACACACACACACACACACACACAAATAAATGTCAATTAATGAAGTGCTATAAAAATAAGAACTTTTGTATTTTTATAGGTTTTAAAGCAGGCATGCATGAGACTTACATTTATTCAAAAGTATTAAATCAATGTTCTCAAAAAATACACCCTGTATAGCAATAATAGTTTTACTATCATAAATATTTTGTGGTTAGATAAATGCTGTAAATTGTACCTTTCTCTTGTTGATTCACAGAAGTGAAAATTTATGTATTAAATACACCAATGTGGTTTGTTCATTTCCTTGTTTCCTAAGCTTATTTGACTCTTAGATAAAATTTATTATCTCCAGATCTTGTCTCTTCTGGATAACAGTTTGAGAAATGTAAATACTTCCATGACAACAAATTCAATGCTATCAATTTGGTCCTGATTTTGCAGAGTAATTGAGAATTCATAGGAATTATGTAACATACTCATAATGATACCTTGAGTGATAAAGGGATTTTGAGTTGGGTCAGTATTTTAAGATTACAAGTAGTTTTTCTTTCACTGAAGATATAACTCTTGCTAAAGGGAAAGAAGGAATGATCAGGCTCTCTACCTCCCAACAAATGTAAACCTTCTGACTGACACCACAATTGAACATAAGGACTCAGTTTCCCCAGTGTCTTTATTGATATTTTTGCTCAGTGTTAATGTTTCCAGTAGACACCCCCAAATTCTCAAATGGAAAATACATACATAATTCAGTTTATAAACACCTTCTAGCAATATCTTATTCTAGATATTTTCCCCAAAATGATGAGATGTTTATTATGATTTCAGTATGAGAAAAAATAGGTCTCTTAAGACTTTGTTGGTAAGATAATATTGAAATTATATCAGTACATTAGATGTGCCCCACCTTCTTCCACTTACTCACATTTATTGGTGATTCCCCAAGGGATGGGTTGGGCTCTAGTGAAACCCATTCAAGCTGGCTCTTTATTATTTCCCTTGAAGAAATTTTCCAGGCTCCTGCTGTCTGATATTCTTTGGAAAACATGAAACTTTTGTAAACTTCATCTATTTTTATTTTACATTCATTTGTTTCTTGAACTCTTCATTTTATTAGATGGAGTATGATATTTACTTTCAATGAAACAATCTTTGAGAGGGTATGATCATGATTAGGCACATAATTTATAAAGCCAATGAAAATAAGGTGCTCTTGGTTCAAAAATTATGAAGAATTTTTAAATTTGCTTTTACTGAATTTTGTGTATTTCACACAAAATATCTCAAACGATCTTAATAATCTTTTTGCCCCCATCCCCACCGGCACCCTCCCATCCCCCCACCCCCACTGGAACTTAAGATAGAACAGCAGATCATTAAACCAAGAACTGTGCTGCCTTGGCATTCAGTCTTCTGTGATTTCATAGATCACATGCCCATGAAAGCTGGACTGGGTAGACTATCCTGTCAGAAGACTGGGGACTTAGATACAGTTTTGACACACAACCCAGTTAAATGATCACTTGCTGGGAAATTTCTTTTCATCCCTGAACCTCAGTTAAATTCAATAAGATTCTGACCCCCGAATGAAACCAAATATACAAAAGCCATGCATATACATTCAGTGTTCAGACATGGGTAGTGATAGGACCCTTCAATACTAGAAATTTTAAATGGCCTTCCCTCCTCCATTATATGTTCTTAGTGAAAAATGAAACCTAGAGAATGACCTTTGGGTTTCCTTTCCTGCCATGAGACACTGGCTTAGCTGTCAGAAATGTGAAGGAGTATTTTTAAGTGGCCAATTCTTGTGCTACAGGCCTGATTTGGTCCTGGCAAGCAGGCATCCTGTATCATCTGACTGTGCAGTTTTATGCAATTATTTGTCTTGATGTTGAATAAAAATTGTCATTTCCATGGAAACCTCTATGTTTCATCAGCCTTTGCTTAAGATAAAGAAAAAAAAACCATACTTTTCACAATGCCATGTCAACCTCTCTAATTTCACGGATAAATGAAAACCCGGGATATATTCTCGTTCTAAGTAGTGCTCTTAAGCAACATAACAATCATGACAAGCTGAACTGAAAGAGTCCATAGGCCTGTAGATTCACAATAAACTTACAGAGCTGCTCATAATCCTTTTGTGTTTCCACATTTCGGAAGAGATGTTTTCATAAATCTCCCTGACCCCATACTACTAAGGATTTTTAAAAATTTACATGCAATAAAGCTCACTGTATTTGTGGAGTGTGTGTGTGTGTGTGTGTGTGTGTGTGTGTGTGTGTGAGTAAGGCTGTGGTGTGGGTCAGACAGAATCCTGAGAGTGAATGATGTCTTTTAATTCTGTATTCCAACAAAATACATTGGGTTGTGCAACCACAAAATACAGAATATCATCCCTCCTCATCTATCTTCAGTCTCAAACTCCCCTCTGCTTATTCTCCACACCCAACTCTTAGCAATCTCTGTTCATCCTCATTGTTGTTCCTTTACCAAAATGTCATATAAATAGAATCACATAGTATAATACAAGATATAAACTTCAAGTTTTCTTTGCTTCATTAGCAAAATGCATTTAAGATTTATACATGTTATTGTGTATAGCCATATTTTTGTTATTGTTGTTGTTGTTGTTTACTGTTGGGTAATATACAATTGTATGGATGTAACACAGTTTCTTTTTAAAAATATGTTTTCTAGTGGAGAGACATTGGAATTGTTTTCAGTTGGCAACAATTGTCAGTAATTCTACTATTAAAAATCAATGTACAAAAAAGCCAGGCATGGACTGTAGAATGTAGGATGGGACTCCTGTTGAAACCTCACACATCCACAGCTCAGGGACCATCACAGAAGAGGAGGCAGAAAGATCATAAGAGCCATGGCTAGTTCATGAATGTAAGGAGGTGGAGGCTTTCAGGCCACTGGAGGCTTGTTCATGTGAGTCTGCAGCAGTGGTGGTGTCAAACTGGGGACCCACATCAGCTCAATTAAACAAGGGCCCAAAAGGGAGGCAACCAATAGATGGCGGGCCAGCACTAGACTGAGAACTATTTGACACTGATTGCTGCTGAATGAGGGAGAGTATGACTTACATATGACCATTGGATGGGCTGACTAGACTTCAGTGGATGCATTTACACTGAAGGACATTTGGATACAAACACCTGAATGAATAGGACTCAGCACGTACGACAGAGTGCATAGGGTTTGGTGGGGGAATGGGGGAGGGCATGGATGGAGGAGGGGGTCTGGATTTGAGTGGGAAATGTTGAACAGAATTTTCAAAGCTCAAAAAAAAAGTTATCCTGAAAAAAAAAAAAGAAAAGAAAAAGCCAGGCATGGTGGTACATGCGTTCAATTCCACTACTTGGGAGGCAGAGGCAGATAGATCTCTGTGAGACCGAGGCCAGCCTAGTCTACATAGTTAATTCCAGGCTAGCTGGGACAACAGGGAGGCCCTGTGTCAAAAAAAAAAAAGACAAAAAATTCAGTGTACATGAACATAGGCTTTCATCTCATTTAGACAAATATCCAGAATTGAGACTTCTGAGTTACACTGTAGATGTATGTTTGAATTTTTCAAATTCTTCTCCAAAGTAGTTTCATTTTGTGTTCTCACTGGTAATGTTCTTTTTGTTCCTCATCTTTGTCAACAATTGGTACTGTCAGATTCTTTAAATTACAGCAGTGGTAGTAAATAAATAATGCAGTGTACTGTAGTCTTTCTTTACATTTTCTTAATAACAAGTAGCATTGAACCTCATTTGATTTTCAGATTTGCCATCTGTATTTTCTTTAGTAATGTTGGCTATGGATTTTTGTTTTCTTCCATTTAAAAATTTTATTATATGTGTGTATATATGTGGTTGTATGTGTATGATATATGTGGGTGTGAGTGCAGTGCATGAGTGCATTAGCATGCATGTGAAAGTCAGATGAAAATTTTGGGGAGTCATTTCTTTCTGTCCACCTTGTTGAGGTAGAGTCTCTCTTGTTTCTCCTACTCTATGCCGTCCTGGTTGATGGGCCTGGAGACTTCTAGGCAGTTCTTCTATCTCTGCCTCCCACCTAGCTGTAGAAATGATGGAATTAAAGATGTGTGCCACTGCATCTGGCTTTATTATGTGGGTTCCTAGGCTCAAATTCAGGACATTAGGCTTTCATGGCAAGCACTTTTACCTGTTGGCCATCTTGCTGGCTCTTCTGACATTTTATAGTATGGGGTTGGTTTCTTAATGTTCTTTTAAATTGTGATGAAGTCCAATTTTCCATGGATTTTAAAATGGTTCCTGCTTTTGGTTTTATATCTAAGAACTTGTTGCCTAACTCAGCAACATAAACATTTTCTCTATTTTTTTAAAAAGTTGAATAGAATTATGACTTACATTTACATACATGATGCTTTTAGAGTTATTTTGTAATTATATCTTCTTTAGAAATACTGCAATATTCTTATTATTTTACCATTATAAATTTTTAACTCACAGTAGTTCATCCTTCCAACTTTTTCCAGAGCAAAGACACATCTCCTTCAAAAGTGGCTATAAAATTTTTAGGTTTGCTGTTGAATTAACACAGTTATACAATATTGAACTCAGTATAAGCCCTGTAAGACATAAAATTGAATGAGAGTTTTTAACCTTTTAAAAAGATCTCCACTTCATTCCATGGACCTGAAAGAAACACTACAGGCCTCTCTCCTACCCACAGGCCTCTCTCTGGGACCAACCCAGCTCCTCAGTGCAGTCCCCAGGAGTCCTTGGGGCCTCTTCCCACCCTATCTGCCTTCGCATCTCTGGGTGGCACAGCCAACAACTGCCCTAGACTAGCATCTTACCCAGGCCTGGCTCCCAGGCCAGTCCAACCCCCAAATTCCTGAAGCCAAAATCGTTCCTGGAGGGATCCAGACCTTAGGAGAAAGCCTGAAAACATCTGACCCTCACCTGAATTGGGCCTCTG
>NW_008329320.1:2108929-2114286 GCF_000622305.1 Nannospalax galili
TCAGAAACTACAAAAGAAATTCACATGTTAAAATCACAGAGAAAAAATAATAACATGAAAAAACAAAATAATATATCCCATCCAAATACCGATAGTCCTCTAAAGGAGTACAATGAGAACCCCCTAGAGATAATGCATGACATGGAACTCAAAAGAACAATTATAAACATGATAAAAGAATTCAGTGAATTTAAAGAACACACACACAAAAAGAAATCAAAGAACTGAAGGAAGATAGGGATAAACTTCTGAATTAATTCAGAAAAGAGTTAGAAATATTGAAGAATACTCAGGCTGAAATCAACAGGAGAAAGCCTCACCAATAGGAAGAACGAAATGGAAAACAGAGTTTCGAGACTGGAAGATAAAGTGGACAAACTAGACCACTCAAGCAAATATTATGAAAAATTTAAGAAATCACAAGAATGAAATATGCAGGAATTGTGTGACACCTTAAAAAAAAAAACAGACTTACGAGTTATAGGCATACAGGAAGGAGAAGAATCCCAAATAATGGCATGGACCAGATCTTCAACAGAATCATGGAAGAAAATTTCCCAAAATTAAAGAAAGACATGCCCATAGAAATACAAGAAGCGTGCAGAACACCAAACAGACAGGACCAGAAAATAAACTCTCCACGGCACATCATAGTAAAAACACTACACGTACAAAACAGAGACAATTCTGAAAGCTGCAAAAGAGAAACAAAAAGTCATATACAAAGGAAAACCCATTAGGATTACAGCTGACTTTTCAGTGCAAACCATGAAAGCCAGGAGAGCCTGGACCAAAGTACTCCCACTTTAAGATTTCACCTCACCCCAGTCAGACTGGCTAAGATCAAGAGAACAAACGATACCAAATGTTGGAGAGGATGTGGGGAAAGGGGAACACTCATCCTCTGCTGGTCGGGCTGCAAACTGGTTCAACCCCTATGGAAAGCAGTGTGGAGAACTCTTTCTTAAAAAATTACAAATGAACCTACCATTTAACCCAGTTATATAACTCCTTGGCATATACCCAAAGAACTCATGTTATTGCAGAGACACTTGTACATCTACGTTTGTTGCTGCTCTTTTCACAATAGCTAAGTGATGGAAACAACCTAAGTGTCCCCCAATTGATGAATGGATAATGAAAATGTGGTTCATTTAAACGGTGGAGATTTACTCAACAGTAAAGAAAGATGAAATCATGAAATTTGTAGGTAAATAAATAGAACTAGAAACTGTTATACTAAGTGAAGTAACACAGACTCAGAAAACAACATATGTTCTCCCTCATATTTGGATCCTAGAACCAGACCCCGATAAATAAGTATGCAACCAGACATAACAACAAGAACCAGGATAATGGAAAGGAACCAGGGAGATAAAGGAAAAAAAATAACCTGAAAGAGAAGAACAGTAGGAAACAGGCTTTAATAAGGGAGATATGGATAAAAATTGGGTTAGTTTAAGGAAGGGAGGAGGAAAGGTTATATAAGTAATCTAGGGGATAAAGGGAAGGAAGGCGTTCAAGAGAGGTAGGACCATAGGAAAAGGGTGTTAATAAGGGAGAAAGGGGCCAATGGGGGCACCTTAAGTGGGAAAACCATGATGGAGGGGTAAGACAATGTGAAAGATAAACAATGCCTAGCTAGTTTTGAAAAGCAGAGGGAATCATATTACTTCTACAACCTACTGACAAATTATACATACCAGATCAAGAAATATATGTCTAGTTAAGGTTTATTTGAGAACAACTGGTCTTTGCCCAAGATTTATCTACAAGACACACAGTAATTAAAAATACCAGACTGGTGGAATTAATCTTCTTGAGTATTTAACAGACATACTTTGAGGTCTATAATAATTCGGTCAGAGGGACATAAAGGACACTTTTTGCTCCTTGCCCTCCTAGGTTGACTAGTTCCAGGGGACTATGAGCATCTGTCAAAATGTCCTATAATGGTGGTGGGTCACCTTTCCTCTTAATCACAGAGGCCAAGGAGACCCCACCAGATGTACTTGAACCAGTGACCAGTCTATAAAGAGGAGGGTCAACACAGAGGAATCATGTCCTCCATGTTTCCAAGCGAAGCCAACCATGGTCAAGCAGGACCTTTGACTTATCTTCACATAGGCAGAACTGGTAAAAGAAAGGAGCCAGGGGCTCCTCCCAAGCCCATGTGACCCCTGAGGAACAGATTCTCAAACTACCTTAAGAGTTAAAATTAATCGGTTTTTCTGGACCAACTCTATGGCCTGAAACACCCAAAAGGAAGGTATAACCAAAGATTAAAGGGGGTAATATAATTTCATGAGTCCACATGTATAGCTAAAGGCTACACAACAAGGAACAATGCCAGACAGGTGATACCTCCTTTTGAGTTGTTGGCCAGGGTGGCCAAAGGGATTCTCAGATAGTAACCCAGCATAGAACTGGGAAATTGAACAGCAGACCCCAATCTTATCCAAAGGAATATTGACAACTGATTACCGCTAGATGAGGAACAGCTGACCCTCCTAAAAGAAAGACCTCTAGATAGGCTGACTAGATTCACCAGAAGGGCAAGTAGTGGGGAATGGCAGGGGGTGCCAACAACACAGAAGACAGAAGCAGGGATATCAGAGTATAAGGGCTCTAGTGGGGGAAGGGAGGCAAGGGGAGGGTGCCATCTGGGAAGTGGGCATATAGTCAAATAAGATGGTTTGGGATGTTCTGTGTGATAACAAATCAACAACTCAAAAAAAATTTTTTAAATGTATTATATTTGAGGAGGAAGCATGGAAATTTACATCATGTTAATTAGTAGAGGTGATAAACATTACCATTGAAATCTGCCCAATGACTTTATAGACATACACAGGCGCCAAGGATCCAAGTGCAACTGATTATGACTAGTAATAACAAGATACATACAGATTAGAGATGCAAGTGCCAACACCTCAGTGTTAGTAGCAAAAACGATGAGTCTTTCTGCAAGGAACAATATATTCTAAAATGAAATGGAAATCTTTTTTAAAGGTTAAAAACTCATCGAATTTTACGTCTTACAGGGCTTATACTGAGTTCAATAATATATAACTGTATTAACTCAACTGTGAACCTAGAAACTTGCACCTACTTGTGAAAGAGATGTACTCTTGCTCTGGAGTATGTTACTGAATATGTTAAATCTGTAGTGAAATGCTTCTAGGTTCACAGTTGAGTTAATAATAAGCCCTGTAAGACATAAAATTGAATGAGTTTTTAACCTTTAAAAAAGATCTTCATTTAATTTTAAAATATACTGTTTCTTACAGAGACTCACTGTTTTTGCTACTAATGCCGAGATGTTGGTGCATGCATCTCTAATCTGTATGTATCTGATTATTACTAATTACTAGTCACAATCAGTTGCACTTGGATCCTTGGTACCTGTGTATGTCTATAAAGTCATCAGGTAGATTTTGATGGTAATGTTTATCACCTCTACTAATTAACATGACATAAATTTTTATGCTTCTTCCTCAAATATAATTCATTTTTTTAATTTGTTGATTTGTGTGTGTGTGTGTATCACACAGAACATCCCAAACCATTTTATTCAACAGTACACCCACTTCCCATATGGCACCCTCCCATAGTCTCCCTCCCCCTACCAGAGCCCTTATACTCTGTTATCCCTGCTACTGTCTGCTATGATGTTGGTACCCCTAGCTGTACCCCTCTACTTGTCCATCTGGTGAATCTAGTCAGCCTATCTAGAGGTCTTAGTTTTAGGAAGGTCACCTTTTCGTCATCTAGCAGCAATTGGTTGTCTATATTCCTTTAGATAAGATTGAGATATGCTGTTTATTTTCTCAGTTCTATGCTGGGTTACTATCTGGGAGTCCCTTGGGCCACCCTGGCCAACAACTCAAAAGAAGGTATCGCCTATCTGGCATTGTTGCTTGTTTTGTGGCCTTTAGCTATATACATGGATTCTTAAAAGTTATATTGGCCCCTTTAATCTTTTATTATACTTTCCTTTTGGGTGTTTAAGGCCAAACATAGTTGGCCCAGATAAACCAATTTATTTTTACTCTAAAGGCTGTACAAAGATCTCTTCCTCAGGGGTCACATGGGCTTGGGAGGAGCCCCTGGCTCCTTTCTTTTACCAGTTCTACTTATGTGAAGATAAGTCAAAGCTCCAGTTCAACCATGCGTGGCTTCACTAGGAAGCATGGAGGAAATGATTCCTCTGTGTAGACTCTCCTCTTTGTAGACTGGACACTGGTTCAAGTCCATCTGGTGGGGTCTCCTCAGTCTTCTTGATCAAGAGGACAGGTGACTCGCCGCTATTACAGGACATTTTGAGAGATGCTCATAGTCCCCTGGAACTAGTCAACCTAGGAGGGCAAGGAGCAAAAACTGTCCTTTATGTCCCTCTGACCAAATTAATATAGGCCTCAAAGTATGTCTGTTAAACATCCAAGAAGGTTAGTTCCACCAGTCTGCTACTTTTAATTACTGTGTGCCATGTAGATAAATCTTGGGCAAAGACCAATTGTTCTCAGATAAACATTGCCTAGATATATATTTCTTGATCTGGTATGTACAATTTGTCAGTACGTTGTTGAATTAATATTGTTCCCACTGGTTTTAAAAAATAGCTAGGAATTATTTATCTCTCACATTGTCTAACCCCTTCATCATGGCTTCCCCAATTAAGATGCCTCCATTTTCCCCCTTTCTCCCTTAATAATACCCTTCTCCTATGGTCCTACCTCTTTTGAGCTCCATCTTTCGCTTTATCCCCTAGGTTCCTTGAATACCCTTCCCTCCCCCACTCCCTTAAACTAACCCAATTTTTATCCACATCTCCCTTATTAATGCCTGTTTCCCACTTTTCTTCTCTTTCAGGTTCTTTCTTTTCCTTTATCTTCCTGGTTTCTTTCCAATATCCTGGTTCCTGTAATTATGTTTGGATACATACTCACTTAACAGGATTTGGTTCTAGGGTGCACATATAAGGGAGAACATAGTTTTTATTTCTGAGTCTATGTTACTTCACTTAGTATAACAGTTTCTAGTTCCATACATTTACCTGCAAATTTCAGGATTTCTTTCTTTACTGCTGAGGAGAACTCCACTGTGTAAATGTATCACATTTTCACCAACCATTTGTCAGTTGAGGGACACTTAGGTTGCTTCCAACTCTGGAGCTGCAACAAACATGGAAAAGTGTCTCTGCAATAGGATTTGTTCTTTGGGTATATGCCAAGGAGTGGTATAACTGGGTAGGTTCATTTGTTCATTTTTAGTTTTTAAGGGTTTTCCACACTGCTTTCCATAGCGCTTTAACAAGCTTGCAATCCCACCTTCAGTGGATGAGTGGTCTGCTTTCC
>NW_008329320.1:2115074-2115345 GCF_000622305.1 Nannospalax galili
CCTAGGGTGCCAGCCTAGTAGCAGAATTGCTGACAAAAGTATGGCATCTTTATTAGTCATCAGGGACCATTTATCCACATGTCCAAAAATATTGGTAGCTCCTAGTCCCTCAAAACCATGAAGGTGTAAAGTAGGGCCTGTGACTTAGCTCTTCACTTGATCCTAGCCAAAAAGAGAAATGAAGATTCAGCATTTCTACTGTGCAGACTGCTGGTTTGCATCCCATGTTTGGAGTTTTGAGGGTCTCAGCTATAAAGAGGATGGTTTAAGT
>NW_008329320.1:2117993-2118801 GCF_000622305.1 Nannospalax galili
AAAGCAGTGGATGAGTGTTCCCCTTTCCCCACATTTGGTATCATTTGTTCTCTTGATCTTAGCCAGTCTGACTGGGGTAAGACAAAATCTTAAAGTGGTTTTAATTCGTATTTCCCTAATTACTAGTAATGTTTAACACCTTTTAAGATGCTTATTAGCAGTCTTTATTTCTTCTTTTGAGAACTCTCTGTTCAGCTCCTTAGCCCATCTTTTAATTGCATTACTTCCTGTCTTGGTTCTCTGTTTTCTAAGTTAATTATATATTCTGGATGTTAAACCTCTGTCAGATGTGTCACTGGTGAAGGTTTTTCTCCCATTCTGTGGGTTTTCTCTTCACGTCCCTGGTTGCCTACTTTGATGTACAGAAGCTTTTTAGTTTAATGAGGTCCCATTTGTTGATTCTTGGCCTTGTTTCCTGAGCAATTGATGTCCCATTTAGAAAATCCTTTCTTACAACTATATCTTGTAGATTTTTGCCATGTTTTCTTCTAACAGTTTCAGAGTTTCAGGCTTCACATTGAGGTCTTTGATCCATTTGGAATTGACTTTTGTGCAAGGCGAAATATAGGGGTTTAGTTTCATTCTTCTACAGGTGGAGATTCTGTTTTGCAAACACCATTTGCCGAACATGCTGGCTTTCCTCCAGTGAATGTTCTTGGCCCCTATGTCAACTTTCAGGTGGCTGAAATTGTATGTACTCATATTTGGGTCTTCATTTTTGTTCCATTGATCTATGGGTCTATTTTTGTGCCAGTACCATGTTGTTTTTATGACTATAGCTCTGTAATACAGCTTAAAATCTGGTATA
>NW_008329320.1:2118893-2129473 GCF_000622305.1 Nannospalax galili
TTTTTCCAATTCTGTGAAAAATGTCATGGGGATTTTGATTGGTATTGCATTGGATGTATAAATGGCTTTTGGTAGGATGGTCATTTTCTCAATATTAATTCTTCCAATCTGTGAGCATGGGAGGTCCTTCCATCTTCTGATGTCTTCCTCAATCTCTTTCTTTAAAGATTTAAAATTTTCATTGTAGAGCTCTTTAATGTCTTTGGTCAGGTTTATTCCAAGGTATTTTTTGCAGCTGTTGTGAAGGGGAGTGTTTCCATATACTCTTTCTCTGATTGCTTGTTATTGGTATATAGAAAGACTTCAGACTCTTGTAGGTTAATTTTGTAACCTGCCACTTTACTGAGTGTTTTAATAATTTCTAGGAGTTTCCTGGTGGAATTTTTAGCATCTCTTTTATATAATATCATATCATCTGCAAAAAGGGATAATTTGATCTCTACTTTTCCAATTATTACTCTTTAATTTCCTGATCTTGTCTTATTGCTCTTGCAAGAGTTTCAAGCACTATGTTAAAGAGAAGTGGAGATAGTGGTCAGCGTTTTCTGATCCTTGAAAGTGAGATGTGTTTCTTGCAGACAAGAAGAAGATGTATTTTGTTTCTTAATCCATTCACCTAGTCTGTCTTTGACTGGGGAGTTCAGTCTGTTAATATTTAAAGTTATTAATGAAAGATGTTTATTGAATCCTGTCATTTTTATTTCTCTTCGCATTCTTGATATAGCTGTACTTTTCCACAGTTATACCTTCATTGAAATTCTTTCCACAACTCCTTGGGTATAGTCATTCATTTCTTCAGCTCCTTGTATTGTTTCCAGGACTCTCTGAAGGGCTGGTTTTGTGGACATGAATTCCTTCAGCTTATTTATTTCATGGAAGATTTTTCTTTCCCCTTTAACTATTATAAACATTTTAGCTGGGTATAGTATATGTGGCCATTCAGAACTGTAAATACTTTTGTCCAGGGTCTTCTGGCTTTCATAGTTTGCACTGAAAAGTCAACTGTAATTCTAATGAGTTTTCCTTTATATGTGACTTGTTGTTTTTATTTTGCAGCTTTCAGTATTCTCTCTTTGTTCTGTACGTTTAGTGTTTTTACTATGATGTGCCATGGAGAGTTTCTTTTCTGGTCCTGTCTGTTTGGTGTTCTATATGCTTCTTGTATTTGTATGGGCATGTCTTTCTTTAATTTTGGGAAATTTTCTTCTACCATTCTGTTGAGAATCTGACCCATGCTATTATCTTGGGATTCTTCTCCTTCCTGTATTCCTATGATTCTTAAGTTTCATCTTTTTATGGTGTCCCACAATTCCTGCATATTCCATTCTTGTACTTTCTTAAACTTTTCATAATCTTTGAGTCATCTAGTTAGTCCACTTTATCTTCGAGTCTTGATATTCTGTTTTCCATTTCATTCATCCTATTGGTGAGGCTTTCTCCTAGCCGTGCCACCCAGAGTTGTGAAGGGAGATGGGGGTGAGAAGAGGCCCCAAAGACTCCTGGGGACTGCAGGGAGGAACTGGGTTGGTCTGGATGGAAAGGATCAGGAAACCAAGAGGTCAGCCCAGGTGTCCAGGAAAGAGGCTGATGGGTTGTGCAGCCCAGGGAAGCAGAGGGAGGTTATGGTGGGACCAGGGCCAGAGGGCTCCTGGGAACCAAAAAGGATCAGGAAGCAGTGGTGGTTCCCCAGATGTCTGGTGTGCCAAGACAAGGAATGGGACAGTACCAAGCCTAGGAGGAAAGATGGCCTGGAGAGATGGGACGGTTAATGAGGCTGGGGAATTCATGGCACAGAGGGTGTAGTGGACTTACCCAGGAGAGAGGCCAGCAGGCTGTGCAGGCCAGGGAGGTAGAGGGAGGAGAGGGCAAGACCAGGCCCAGAGGGCTCCTGGGGACCGTGAGAAGGAACTGGGTTCATCTGGATGCAAGGGATCAGGAAGCAGTGGTAGTTCCAGGCCTAGAGATCAGCCCTAGTGTCCAGGAAAGAGGCTGGTGGGTTGTTCAGCCCAGGGAAGCAGAGGGAGGTCCATTTTTTCAATTATTTTGCAGTCTAGATGCTTAGCCATTTAAATTTAACTTCATAGTCAGATTGTCTAGACGCAGAGAAAATTATTATTGCATATTAATTGAGATTACATCAAATCTGTAGTTTAGTCTGGTGAAAAATGTCACCTTTTAATCACTATTTCTGCATTCATCAAGATCTTTTTTTGTTGTTTTCATCATTGATTTTTAATTTTTCGGCAAACAGATCATAAATATATTTGTGTACTGTTTTAACTAAGGGATTTTCATACAGTATATTTTGATCACATCTACATTCCCTTCCCTATATGCACCTCCCTTTATTAGCCCCTGTTCAAAGTAATATACTCTCTTGCACACACACACACACACACACAGACACATAGACACACACACACACATATATATATATATATATATATGTCTTTGAGTCCCCAAATGTCCTGCAGTGTGAGAGCCTGTCTAACTCACTAAGTGTCAAGTCCTTGAATGAGACTGAATGTCCCCCTCCCAACAACCATTGGTTGCCAACAGTTCCTCAGGCAGGTTTGGGAGGCTTCTTTCCCACTTTCTACCTCTATGCTGGAATTATGTCTAGTTTGAGCTTATGTGGGACTTGTGTATGCTGTCACCATTGCTGAGCATTCATATGAGTAACTAACCTGCTGTCAGGAAAACTGTTTCTTTGTTGTCATATACTACCTCTGACTCTTGCAATCTTTCCAGCCTCTCTTCTATAATGATCCTTGAGATTTGAGGGGACAGAAGTTTGGTATAGGTGTCTTATTCAGAGATAAGCACTCTGCAGTCTCTTGTTCTTTTGCCTCTTGGCCAGTTGTGAGAGTCTATATTAATCATCATTTGCTGTATGGGGATGCTTCTCTGGTGATAATTGAAAGATGTATTCATCTTGATACATATCTTTTTCTCTAGATTTGGGGATTTTTTTTTCTATGATTTTATTAATAATATTTTCTGCACTTTTGACCTGGGTTTCTTCTCCTTCTGTGCTTATGTGTGGTAGGTTTGGTCTTTTTACAGTGTCCTTGAGGTCTTGAATATTCCATTCCTGTACTACTTTAGATTTGAATTTTCTTTGACTGAGTCATCCATTTCCTCCACTTCCTTTTGCTTCTTTTCTCTAAGCTTTTTGTTTGAGTTCCTGAGTTTTTATTTCAAGTTTTATTTCATGTCAACTTTTCTTCATAGACTCTCTTTGTTGAAATTTAATTTCATGTTTTGAATTGACTTAGTTATTTCATTCAACTGTCATGCAATTTCTGCTTTCACGGTCTTCATTTGGTCTTTCATCCATCTCTTCTTTGAGTTCTTTGGACATATTTGTAATTGCTATTTTGAAATCATTGTCTTGTGCATTCACTAGGTTCTCATTCTTAGGAAACATTACAGTGGGGTTGCTAATTTCTGTATTAGCCATATTATCTTGATTATTCATGTTGTTTCTGTTTATTGATGAGACCCACGCATATGGACTTCTGTGGTAGCGTTTCTTGGTATGGGTGAATGATCTCATCTTTATTGAATTTGCTTGTATCTTTGCTGTTTCCCCATCTTGCCAAGTATGGCCCAACTGAGTAGTGATTGTTGTTCAAGTTTGGGGCCATTTCATGTTAACGTACAAATGAGGTGAAAGGAGTGGTCTCATTTCAGCTAGAGATAGGCACAACTTTTGAGTTGAGATTCCAGGATTGGTGCCACAGGGTCCTGGATCAGCAGGGTCACCTGGCAGCTGTGACATAAACAGATTGGCTGACAAGTTAAGCTGAAGGAGCAGAATTCTACCATACATTTAAAGAAGATCTACATCCAATACTACTTAATTTATTAAAAAAGATAGAAATGGAGGGAAAACTTCCAAATTCCTTCTATGAAGCCAGCATCACTCTCATACCAAAGCCAGGTTAAGATACAACCATAAAAGAAAACTATAGACCCATATCCTTAATGAACATAGTTGCAAAAATTCTCAACAAAATACTTGCAAACCACATACAGACACACATCATAAAGATCATCCACCACGATCAAGTCGGCTTTATCCCAGAGATGCAGGGATGGTTCAATATACGTAAGTCAGTAAACATCATAAATCATATAAATGGGCTCAAAGACAAGAACCACATGGTCATCTCAATAGATGCAGAGGAGGCCTTTGACAAAATTCAACATTCATTTATGTTTAAAGCCCTAGAGGGATTTGGACTGGAGGGAACATACCTTAGCATAATTAAAGCTGTATACAACAAACCCATACCAACATCATTCTAAATGGAAAAAACCTGGAGGCATTCCCATTAAAATCAGGAAGCAGACAAGACTGTCCACTATCTCCACTCCTCTTTAACATACTGCTTGAAACTCTTGCAAAAGCAATAAGGCAAGAGAAGGAAATTAAAGAGTAATAATTGGAAAAGAAGATGTCAAATTATACCTTTTTGCAGATGATATGATACTGTATCTAAGAGACACCAAAAATTCCACCAGAAAACTCCTAGAAATTATTAACACTTTCAGTAAAGTGGCAGGTTACAAAATTAATCTACAAAAGTCTGTAGCCTTTCTATATACCAATAGCAAGCAATCAGAGAAAGAGTATGTGGAAACACTCCCTTTCACAATAGCTGAAAAAAAAATCTCAGGAATAAACCTGACTAAAAGACATTAAAGACCTCTATAGTGAAAAATTTAAATCTTTAAAGAAAAAGATTGAGGAAGACATCAGAAGAATGAAGAACCTCCCATGCTAATGGACTGGAAGAATTAATTTTGTGAAAATGGCCATCCTACCAAAAGCTGTTTATAGATTCAATGCAATGCCAATCAAAAACCTCATGACCAACTTCACAGAATTCAAAAAATCCATCCTAAGATTGATATGGAAGTTCAAAAACCTCAGATAGCCAAAGCAAACCTGAACACTAAGAGCAATGCTGGGGTGATCACTATACTAGATTTTACATTGTATTACAGAGATATAGTCATAAAAACAACATGGTACTGGCACAAAAATAGACCTGTAGATCAATGGAACAAAATTGAAGACTCAAATATGAGTCCATGTAGTTTCAGCCACCTGATATTTGACAAAGGGGCCAAGAACATTCACTGGAGGAAATACAGCATGTTCAGCAAATGGTGCTGGCAAAACTGAATCTCCACCTGTAGAAGAATGAAACTAAACCCCTATCTTTCACCTTGCACAAAAGTCAAGTCAAAGTGGATCAAAGACCTCAATGTGAAGCCTGAAACTCTGAAACTGTTAGAAGAAAACATTGGCAATAACCTACAAGAAAGGATTTTCTAAACCTGACAGCAATTGCTCAGGAAACAAGGTTAAGAATCAACAAATGGAACCTCACTAAACTAAAAAGCTTCTGTACATCAAAAGAAGCAGCCAAGGAAGTAAAGAGAAAACCCATAGAATGAGAGAAAATCTTCACCAGCGACACATGTGACAGAGGTTATCATCCAGAATATATAAGAACTATCGAACAAAGAATCGAGAAAGGAAGTAACCCAATTAAAAGATGGGCTAAGGAGCTGAACAGAGAGTTCTCAAAAGAAGAAATAAAGACTGCTAAGAAGCATCTTAAAAGGTGTTCAACATCACTAGTAATTAGGGAAATGCAAATTAAAACCACTTTAAGATTTCATCTTACCCCAGTCAAGGTGGCTAATATCAAGAGAACAAATGATACCAAATGTTGGGGAGGATATGGGGATAGGGGAACACTCATCCACTGCTGGTGGGACTGCAAACTTGTTCAACCACTATGGAAAGCAGTGTGGAGAACTCTTTAAAAACTACAAATAAACCAACCTACCATTTGACCCAGTTACACCACTCCTTTGCATATATACCTGAAGAACTCATCCTATTGCAGAGACACTTGTACATCCATGTTTGTTGCTACTCTTTGCAGAATAGCTAAGAGACGCAAGCAACCTAAGTGTCCCTCAACTGACGAGTGGATAATGAAAATGTGATTCATTTACATGATCGAGTTTTACTCAGCAGTAAAGATAAAATCATGAAATTTGCGGTAAATGGATGAAACTAGAAACTGTTATCCTAAGTGAAGTAACACAGCCTCAGAAAAAAACCCAATGTATTTCTCCCTCATATTTGGATCCTAGCACCAAATCCTTATTAGAGGGTATGTATCCATACATAACCACAGGAACCAGGATAATGAGCATGAACCAGGGAGGTAAAGGAAAGTATCTGAAAGAGAAGAACAGTAGGAAACAGGCATTAATAAGGGAGGGGGGAGGGAAGGTTATACAGAGAACCTAGGGGATAAAGGTAAAGAAGGAGTTCTAGAGAGGTAGGACCATAGGGGAAGGGTATTGCTAAGGGAAAAATGGGGGCACCTAAAATGGGGAAACCATGGTGGAAGGGTTAGACAATTCAAGAGATAAATAATGACTAGCTAGTTTTAAATAACCAAAGGTAGCCAGATTAGTCCAACAATTTACTGAAAAATTATACATACAACTAGATCAAGGAATATAATATTTGTCTAGGCAAGGTTTATCTGAGAACATTTGGTCTTTGCCAAAGCATTATCTACATGGCACATGGTAATTAAAAGTACGAGACTTGTGGAACTAACATTCTTGGTTATATATCAGCCATACTTTGAGGCCTATACTAATTTTGTCAGAGGGACATAAAGGACAGTTTCCGCTTCTTGCCCTCCTCAGTCAACTAAGTTCCAGGAGTCTATGAGCATCTCTCAAAGTGTCTTGTACCCTGTCCTATTGATCAAGGAGGCCATGGAGACCCCACCAGATGGACTTAAACCAGTGAGAACCAGTCTACAAAGAGAAGGGTCAACACAGGGGAAACATTTCCTCCATGCTCCCAAGTGAAGCCAGCCATGGTCAAGTAGGACCTTTGACTTATCTTCACATAGCTGGAACTGGTAAAAGAAAGGAGCCAGGGCCTCCTCCCAATTCCATGTAACCCCTAAAGAACAGATCCTCAAACGGCCTTAAGAGTAAAACTAAATTGGTTTATCTGGGCCAACTGTATGGCCTTAAACACCCAAAAGGAATGTATAACCAAAGATTAAAGGGTCAACATAATTTTTTAAGAGTCTGTATGTATAGCTAAAGACTATATAACAAGAAACAATGCCAGACAGGAGATACCTTCTTTTGAGTTGCTGGCCAGGGTGTCCCAAGAGACTCTCAGACAGTAACCCAGCATAGAACTGGGAAAATGAACAGCAGACCCCAATTTTATCTAAAGGAATATTGACAACTGATTGCTGCTAGATGAGGAACAGCTGATCTTCCTTAAACTAGAATCTCTAGATAGGCTGACTATATTCAGTGGATGGACAATCACTGGGGAACAGCTGGTGGCACCTACAATACAGTGGACAGTAACAGGGATGACAGAGTACATGGGCTCCAGTGGTGGGAGGGAGGCTATGGGAGGGTGCCATTTGGGAAGTGGATATATAGATGAATAAGATTCTTTGGGATGTTCTATATGAAATACACATAAAAAAATCAACAAATTTAAAAAATGAGTTGTATTTGAGGAAGAAGCATAAAAAATTGCTTGATTAGTAGAGGTGAAAAACATTGCCATTGAAATCTACCTGATGGCTTTATATCCATGCTCAGGTTCCAAGGATCTCTGAAAGTAACTGACTGTGACTATTAATAATTAGACAAATAGAGATTAAAGATGTATGTGCAAATATGTAAATGTTATTAGCATTAAAATGTGTTTTTCTGTATGAAACATTGTATTTTAAAATGAAATGGAGATCATTTTTAAGGGTTAAAACCTCATTCAATTTTATATCTTATAGGGTTTATACTGAGTTCAACATTGTATAATGGTATTAATTCAACTGTGAACCTAAAAATTTACAGCCAATTTTGAATGAGATGCATCTTTGCTCTGGAAATTTTTATTGAATATGTTAGTGCTATAATGAAATGCTTCTTCTAATCATGTGTCATTAAATAAATAATTTTTGAAAAATTGCAGTTACACTGCTCTTTCTAGCCAAGTGTTGCAGAATGTTTTTTATTTCAGACACTTCAATGTGTATCAAATTGTATGTTACTTGCGTGTTTACTGATATTTAATTTCACCTGATCAATAATTATGCACAATGTCTGATGAACTGCCCAGATCATTGACCATTCATTTTTATAATTATTTTTGAGGAAAATCATGTATAACATAAATGAACAATTTTTCAGTTGGCAATTTATTGTCATTTAGTGCATTCACCTGACTGTAACCACTGTGCCTCGTCAATTCCAAAGCATTTTGACCTATTCAAATTGCAACCCATTACCCACTAAGCGTTTGCCTAATTCCCTGCTTTTCTGTGGGAGACAGGCTCGAGCCTAGATTGAAAGTCTTATTGACAGCCATACAGCAGGCCTGAGGCAATGGCCCCGACTTCTGGAGCCACAAGGAACACCTTGTGGCATTTTGCTCCCATTGGCAGATCATGAGACTGATGCCTAGAGCTCATCACTCCCTAATCACCACCCTTGGATACCTCACCTTTAAATTACTTGCTGTACTGTGCACCACCCTTGGATACCTCACCTTTAAACTACTTACTGTACTGTGCACCACCCTTGGATACCTCACCTTTAAACTACTTACTGTACTGTGCACCACCCTTGGATACCTCACCTTTAAACTACTTACTGTACTGTGCACCACCCTTGGATACCTCACCTTTAAACTACTTACTGTACTGTGCACCACCCTTGGATACCTCACCTTTAAGCTACTTGCTGTGCTGTGATTGGACCACTACCCCTATATAAGCTTGTGCCTTCCTGCAATAAACCAGATCTGTGTCACTGAACCTGGTCTCCTATGTCTGAATGCGGCTCTGCTGACATAGTCTCCTCACCAGCCCTGGGGTCCAGACTGGATGACTGATCGAAGGAACTAAGAGAGCAGGAGGGCAGCCATAGCCTGAGGAGAGCAGCCACAGCAGACGACCACACTTCTCCTAACATCTCAATACTTCCTATTTGTCTCTGTGAGCTTATCTGTTCTGGGTAGTTAATATAAACAGGATTGGAGAGTATGTGGTTTTGTGACTGATCTTTTAATTGTAATTGTTCTGAAGTTTCAACCATATTGAAATGTGTCTAGAACAACCACACTCATCTTCATGTTTAGATATTCCATTGTATGTGTCATTATATATCCATTCATCAGTTGATGAGAGTGAAGGATGTTCCTGACTTTGGGCTATGGTCATCAGTGATGAAATTGACATTTTTATGTATATACTATTTTGGTTCTTTGGGGTTTAGGCAGAAAAGTTAAAATGTTGTGCTATGTGGGAATTCAGTGTTGAAGTTTTCAATGTGCTGTTTTCTTTTCAATTGTTGATTTGCCAAAATTCCTTATTGACATATATAAACCTTTGTTATATAAGTTGCAAATACATTTCCTATCTTGTTAAAAAAAAAGAAAAGAATATAGATCATAAGTCTCCCCAAGAATCTAGAGAAGGCAATCCCTACAAGCCACCACGATGTTCTGTTGGGACTACCTACCTTTGTGAGTCCTGATTCAGAAAGGCTTTACTTTTCCCTCTTTTTTTTTTTTGGATACTGGATAGTGCTTAAGTATATTCTTTCTGATACTTTGCCCTCCTTACACTTTTTCTACAGTCCATCTCCCACCATGTGAATGCTTGTCTAACCTTCCTTTGGCTAACCTTCTGCCAGCTTAACTCAAACAGCATGTCTTTTGCCCCCTTTCCTCTCCATTCTCCTCCAGACAGCTGCTGAGATTTATAGCTTGCCTGACCAGTGATTTCCTTTTAAACTCTAATAAAATTGTCCTTAAGCTTTAAAAAATAAATGCTGAACTGAGGCATTCAGTCTGGAGATGCTGCAGGACCTGCCACCCGGAGCATCTGAGGGTTGAACTCTTCAAGTCTGCAATTTTGGCCTCCAATAAAACGTCATTGAAAAAAATAGGAAAGAAACAGGAGGGAAAAAGTAAAAACATATACATAGAAGAGGCAGAGCCTAAAGAATCTGTGGTAGAAGTAGTCTGCCTAGATGAGCAGAGAATGGGAAGGTGTGGCGCTTCCTGAAATGGAAGGACTTTACAGATGCCGGTAACACTTGGGAATCTGAAGAAAATTTAGCTTTCCAAATTTAATTGAAGTATTTCTTAATTCTCAAAAAGCTGGTAAATAAAAAGATGATACAAAAAGAGAATCTTTATTTGATAGTGACTCTGATTATAGCAAATTAAAAGAAAGAAAAGAGATGTTGCTGACAAACCAAGAGACTTTTCAGGAGGTCTTGGTCCTGAACCAAAAACTGGTCCTAGGGGAAGCAGTGGAGAATTGATGTTTCTCATGAAATGGAAGAATTCAGATGGTGTTGGCAAAAGAGGTATATGTGAAAAGTCCTCAGATTGGAATTGCTTTTTATGAAGAAACTGCTTGGCATTCTTGTGTAGGAGATGGAACTCAATAATTGTTTGCCTTTTAATATGCATTTATATATAT
>NW_008329320.1:2130239-2140708 GCF_000622305.1 Nannospalax galili
TAATATGCATTTATATATATATAAAATTTTTATTTTTAAATTTTTTTCACAATAGTAATTATGAATTACTATTATGAAAAAATAATGTTCTAATAAAAATTAAGTTTTATATGTTGGTTTTGAAAGTATTGGCAGTTGAAATTTTTATTTTTTATTTTTCATCAAAAGGCACTGGTTACTTGAGCAATCAAAAGCTTTCTGTAGTTGTCTCCTTTAATGACAGAATGTTTGATACCATAGTGTATTTCCTCTGCAGTGGAGAACAGCTTTTTCTAAATTTTGGGGAACTTTTCCAGTCATTAATCCAACAGAATTTAATTTTAATTGGGATTCAGAAAGACCGTTGTGGGTTTCTTGGGTGTATGCATGTATATACATATAATACTTATGTGATTTCATTAAATATTCACAAAAACAAAAGCCACATGTTGATATGATTCCATTATTGTGAACAACCTAAGAAACCACTTTGTGTTTAGTTGAAATTTTTCCAGAAGCCACAACCTTCTAAATTAAATTGATGATTCTGTATTTTATTGGACATTTTAGGTTGGTAGTCACGTCAGAACTCATATATATTATCACACATATGCAATAATTTATTTACAAAATTTTGTTGCTATGAACTCTCCACTCAGACAAGGAAAGTAGACAAATAGTGGTTTGTTTTAATTGGCTTTTACAACTTAAATAGACATGTAAAAGTTCCTCTCATGACCCATTCCTTTAAACAAAGTTGAAATGTGTATTCTAAAAGGTTGTGATTCACAGAATATTGAAGATAGCTTATGGAAATATAATCATGGTTAGATTTTGATAATTTAGGACTGCTAACATGAATGGGTGAGTAAATTTTGGTAATACAAATTATTGACCTGCAAGTCTTTTTCTTTACTTTGATTCATCCCTTACTGCTAGGCGCAGTCTTTTCAGTATTTGGGTTCTTCATTCAACAGAAGTCAGGGAAATAATTTCATCATAGCAGAATGTTACCAACTGGACATTGTTTACTTTATTGGTAATAATGGTGAATCATGGTTGATAAATAGTTTTATATTCCTTTAAAAAAGATTCTAGAGGAATTGGAACTCTCATATGATATTTGTGGGAATGAAAAACAACAGTTATTTTGGAAAATAGCTTGAAAATTCTGCAAATATTTAGTAACCAGCAATGTGCTAATCTTCACATTGTACCCAAAAGGAATAAAAACAAATGTGGACATAAAAACTTGTGGGTAATCTGAGTGTAACTGACTATGACTAGTAATAATCAGATACATAGAGATTAAAGACACATGTGCAAACATCTAAGTGTAATTAGCATTAAAAATGTAGGAAACAGCATATTTTAAAATGAAATGGAGATCTTCTTTAAAGGGCAAAAACTCATTCAATTTTATGTCTTACAGGGTTTATACTGAGTTTAATATTGTATAAATGTATTAATTCAACTGTGAACCTAAAAATTTACAGTCACTTTTGAAAGATATATATCCTTTTTTACTGAATATGTTAAAGCTGTAACGAGATGCTTCTTCTAATCATGTGGTTATTAAATAAAATAAAAAATTGTGTGTGACTGTTTATACTCTATTATTCATAGTGGCCCCAAATTACAACTAAAAAGCTATCAATTGCTGAATATACAAACAGAGTGTGGCATGTCCACATAACAGCATAATATCTGGTAACACAAAGTCATGGAGTACTGATACAAGCTATAGCATCATTTAATCCTGAAAAATTTATGATCAGTGAAAATTAGAGACACAAATCCACACAGCTTCATTCATGGCAAGAAGTCTAGTATGGGCGAGTCTGCAGAGGTAATTAGTTGGGTATGTGGTTTATGCCTATAACCCCAACACTTCAGATTCAGAGGCACAGAATCAGAGTTCAAGGCAAGCCTGGGCTAAAGAGTCAGACCCTGTGATAAACAAAAGAAATTAGCAGGAAAAAAGTGGTTTCCTAGGAATGGTGATCATGGAATAATGGAGAGTGACTAATCTTATAATATTTTTTGAGATGGTGAAAATCTTCATTTTTGATGTAATTGTAAGTTTTATTTGTGAATTGGATGATATATGAATTATGCTATAGTAGAGGTATTTTTAAAGGCAAAGTAAAAATGGAGGACAGAAATCTGAGCTTGTTTACTAAGGCTTCTTAGGATTATTTCTAAGACAAATCATTACAAACCACACGTCTTAAAATAAGAGACTTTTTCTCTTATAGTTTTGGAAGCCAGGAATCCTTAATCAGTTTTTCTGGGCTGGAATTAAGGTGCTGACAGGACTGTGCTCTATCCAGAGATCTGTTCCTTTCTCTTCCATCCTTTGGTGTCTGCCTGCGTCCTTCGGCTTGTGGTTGTATTGATCCAATTTCTGTTTCCAAGGTCACATTATCTTTCTTAAATCTCCCTCTATTCATTGTTACAATGATATCAAGTTTTTATTTAGAGTCCACAAAGATGATCTCCCTATCTCAGAATCTTTTTTTAAGATAAACCATTAGTATATTGTTTTACATAAATCAGCTGAGAACAATGAGGAAAGTCACATTTTAAGCAATTATTCAGAGGTAGTTCTACCACTTTTCAGTGTAGAAGAAAATTGAATGTATATATGTGTTAAGCTTCTGTGTATTGTTGTTTCACTTTAAAGGCACTCTGCTGGTTATTTTTTTCATTTTTAATATTTTTATTGTGTTTTTATGCATTTCAGATAATACATCTTAATCGAATGTAGACTCGCTCTCCCCTTCCTACCTCTCATGACCCCATCCCCACTAAATTTCAGGTATTCTGTCATATATGTTAAATCCTATCTGGTCAAACATTTCTATCTAGGTGTCCCTTGGTGCAAATTCATCCACTGGAGTCTAGTCAACCTATCTAGAGTCACTCCCATTAAGAAGATCTCCTCTCCCTCACCCCACAGTAATCATTTGCCAATAGTTCCTTGACTAGGATTGGGATCTGCTACTCATTTCTTTCATCCTATGCTGGGTTTCTGTTTGTTTGAATTGGCATGGGTCTTGTACATGCTGTCAGCATTGCTTCAAGTTCATATGAAAAAGTTTCCAGTGGTCTGAAAACCTCTGTTTCCTTATGTTTCTGCACTAACCCTGGCTCTTACCATCTTTCTGCCCCCTCTCTGCACTGGTCCTTGAGTTGTGGGTGCATGAGGTTAGATATAGGAGTCCTAAAATGAATTCACAAAAAAGATAGAAATATTGATGAAAGCTGAAATGAAGATGGAATTGAAAATCTCAGTAAGTCAATTTGAAACAACAGGAGAAAGCCTCATAAATAGGATGAATGAAATGGAAGACAGAATATCAAGACTTGATGACAAAGTTGAAGAAGAACTCAACTCCTTGAGCAAAGACTATGGAAAAATTTTAAAAGCACGGGAATGGAATATGCATGAAATGTTGGGCACCATGAAAAGACCAAATCTATGCATCATAGATAGGCATACAGGAAGAAGAATCTCAAGCCAATGGCACTGAACAGACCTTCAACAGGATTATAGAAGGAAACTTCCCTAAATTAAGGAAAACATACCTATGCAGATATAAGAAGCATATAGAATACCAATTAGACATGGCCAGAACAGAAACTTCCACAGCATATCATAGCAAAAAAACATTAAATATACAGAATGAAGAAAGAGTACTGAAAGCTGCTAGAGAAAAACAACATTACATATAAAGGAAAACCAAGCAAAATTACAGCTGACTTTTCAGTGTAAACTATGGAAGCCAGAAGAGCCTGGACCAAGGTATTCCCAGTTCTAAATGACTATGGATGCCAACCCTGAATACTTTATCCAGAAAAACTATCTATCATAGTTTAAGTGGAACAGAAAATTTTCCATGACACAAATAGGTTGAAAGAATTCATGTCCATTAAACCAGGCCTATGGAGACTATTCAAAGAAATACAAAAGACCAAAGATACGAATGAGTATATCCAAGAGGTTACAGAAAGATAATAAAGGAAGGTATAATTACGGAAACACAAAATAGGACCAAGAACACAAACCAATTAAAATGACAGTAACCAAAACATATTTTTTGATAATAATTCTAAATATCAATGGCTTGAACTTCCCAGTCAAAATACACAGGCTAGGGGAATGGATTAAGAAGCAAAATCCATCGTTTTGTTATCTTCAAGAAACACATCTCACCTTCAGGTATAACCACTACGTTAGGGTGACCGAATGGAAAAAAAGTATTCCAAGCAATTGGCCCTAAGAAACAAGCAGGTGTTGCATTTCTAATATATGACAAAATAGACTTCAAATTAAAACTATTCAGAAGAGAAAAGAGGGTCACTTAATTCTAATCAAAGGAATAATTGATCAAAAAGATATTACAATCATAAACATATATGCACTAAATTCTGGTGCATCTAATTTTATAAGAACAGTACTACAGGGTTATAAAACACAGATTAACCCGCAATACAGTTTATAGCTCTAAATGTCTATCTCAAAATTGTTAACATAAACACATATGCAAATACTTTCTTCTAATTTTAAAATAAAATATTTAGACAAATGTAACAGTTTATTTGAACAAATAACTCCTGAATTGAGCAGCACATGGAACCAGCAGTGGTTCAGAAAGCTTCACTCAGCAATGCAACAGTAAGTTTCTGCAGAATGAGCATGGGAGTAATACAGAGAAACAGTTCCATTGACTACACTGATACAGCAATGTGTTGCTTTATTGAATATCATGTCATGAGCTATTTTCATTACCTGTATGTGCATCTGCTGTTCAATTGACTGAAGCTTAGCCATTTGTTACAAAAATATATCCCTAAGTTAAGTTTTGCTTATTTACCACTATTTGGATGCATTTTATTACTGTAAAAACTAGAAGTAGAAACATCCTCGATTTAATGGATTCCTGTTTATTTAATTTAATACATATTAAGCAGCATTTACAAGTTCCACTGATTAGCACCTGATATCTTGGGGCATTACCCAGCCTACCACAAACCCTATGAGGCCTCTTTTTCAAAGCATCTCCTTTACAGGAGACTATTGCAGACCATATCTATCAAAACTTGTTTGTATTTCTTGGTAAAATTGAGGTAAAAGGACCAAGTGATCTTGTAACCATATGGGTTTACTGTCTGGAAACATTACTAGACTTCTGTGCTCATAAGCTAGGAATTTTGTCATTGTCCAATGGACTGCTCATGTTAAAGGCCATCCAAGGCTTTGTCTCAACTTTATGAACCACATGGTATATATCTGTGACCAGCTGAGTTGTCTCATTTGAATTTTTTCATTCAAGTTCTGATATTTCCCAGAAATCATATAGAGCCAAAAAACATTCCTTTTTGTTCATTTTTTAAGTTCATGTGCAAACTGAAATGCTGTAAGAGATTCTTATTATTTTTGAGGATTTCATACAAGAGTATTGTATTTGCTTTACTTCCATCCTTCCCAGCCTTCTTTCAACTCTTCCTATGTGTCCCTCTCTCTCAATTTCTTGTCCTCTTTTTTTTATTATTATTGCTACATGTACATACATATATTTATTAAAAAGATTTGCCTACTTCCAAAACCAGTTGACAGGTCAACATGGATAAGGGAAATTTCATGGAGTCCCACCTCAAGATGAAGAACTACCAGCAATCAATGGAGGGCAGGGGATGGGGGAGGTGAGAACCAGTTTTCCCCAGGGACTAGCTTCCTGATTAGTTATTTAATCCCAAGTGGGCAAACCTAAACACAGGCACATCAGAGCACCAGTAAACGGACTCAGTACAAAAGAGGTCATTTCTGAAGTACCTCATCTCATGTCTCCTGACAGCTTTAGGCTTCAGGGGAAAGGAAGAAGAAAGTAATGTCTCGTAAACTGGAAACACAGTATGAGGATGTACATTTTAAACATGTCTAAGAGCTCAAAGAGAATGAAGTTCAAGTGAACTTAATTTAAACTTCCTTCAACTCTTTAGGAAAGAAAATCTGAGATCCATGCATCTAAGATGGAGGCAATGAACTCATTTTAAGTAAGAATTTCCATCAGATGTCATTTTTCCCTTGGCATACAATGAACAGATAGTGCATTTGGCCATGATACCAGGCAGAAACAGTTCTAACGGTGATTTTACTCCAAATCTGCTTCTGAATAATGAAACTCTTCAGTATTCTACCAGGATTGGGATCACTCAACCTGTTCGTCCACTTTGCCTCCCATGCCTTAATCTGAGTGATTTTTGGGTTATTTAAGAAAATTAAATTCAAATTCAGAGGATGGCTACTTGATACACTTGTAACTATTCCAAAAGAAGCTGATCTGCTGTGGGTAATAAGATGGGGTCCTGGCAAATTTGAAATATTGGTGACTTAATGAAAATCAGTACATGCACACAAAAGTTGAAGGCCCTAAAGAGAGCAAATACACATTTGGATGTATGTTCAAATGTGTGTGCTAAAAATAAAGCAAATCTATGTCTTGCTATCATAAGTTGTACACAGAACCCTAAAAACTTAGAATCCTTGTCTTGGGTATACTTTGCCTATAATCAGCCAAAACAAATACCTTTTGTGTATTTGATATTTATTGGGACTTGTGCAAGTTTATAGGAGCAAGAATTACACAGATTATAGTTTTGTGAGTACTCCAGTGGGTAGAAACAGGCAAAAATATATAACAGGCCACCATAATTCAGTACTTTGGAAAAAAATCAATGTCAGAGGAGAAGGGAGGGGTGAAGCTGTCAGCACAAAGTGGGCAGGAGAGACTTGGTGACAGGTGACACTTGTGTAGAAATTTGAAGAAATGAACAAGTTATATTTGTGAAGAAATGGGGAGTTGATAGGGAGGGGCTGTTGGAGAGAATTTCCCACTGAGAACAGAAATTGCAAAGAAACACACTTGGTTGACATCACAAACTGTGATCACAGACATCATATCACAAAAGACCATTGGGCATAAAGAGCTAAGCAAAAATATACAAAGGACAGAAAAACTGATTTTTATTGGCACAAAACATTCTCTCCCAATCAAAACTCAAGATAAAAGGTTCTGCCTCTGCATGTCTTCTGCCCTCCCTCCTAATCATGAGAGTGTACCTGATCTGCCTTTCATTTTTTTCTGATCTCACACTATTTGAATGGAATATATCTAATTGTGCCATTCTAGGTGTGTGCCTATATGCTTACTTAAGAGGAGTTCTGATTTGCTTATGTGTTCTTCAAATTTACACAGGTAGTGGAATAGAAAGAGAGAGGCAGGTTTACATGGAATAAGGAAATATATTTTGAGAATATTTTTATTGATTGAGAATTTTATAAAATGTATTTTGGTCACATTCAGGTCCCCTCCCCTATCTTTACCGCCATTCTACTATAGCGCCCCCTATCTTCCTGTCCACTATTATTATTTTTCTTTTTTTTTTAAAGGCCTGTGGATTCTAGTCTGTGTTCCGCAAATGCCCTTGGGCGTGCATCCCTCGGAACCTCCCAGCCATCATGCCTCTAAAGAAAACCAACTCTCCCCCTCCCAGCAGCTATCAATTGCCAGCAAATCTTCAGCTAGGACTGGAGTGTCTTTCACACCTCCCCTGTCGAAGTTGGGTTTTGTCTGACTTGGGCTTGCACAGGTCTTGTGCATGCTGTTACAAGCACTGTAGGTTCACATATGCAACTATTCTGTGGTCTCCAAACAACATGGTTTCTGGTTTCCTTGTATTCATTCACTACCTATCACTCTTACAAGAAAATAATTTTTGGAGCAGTACTTTTCATCTGAAATAGCTTTGTTGAAGTATCTGTGTACCTAACACAATCCCTATAGTTTATTCTGGGTTTCTTAAAAAAATGTTGTCTGGAGGGCTTCCTTGAAGGATGAATTCTCAAATATTCTTAAATAGCGAAGTGAAAATTCACCAGCCACAAGCAGAATTTCATGCAAACAGGGCTTTACTTCATAAAAGGACAGTTGGGACAGGTTGTAAAAACTGGAATTTGGCTGAGCGCAAAACCTGAGCATTCAGCTCCTTCATTTCACCCTTGGCGACATGGAGATCCTGACTGTGTCACAACATGCTGAATGCTTTCTGTGTGACAGGCATTGTATGAGACAGCTTTATGCCATCATCTTACTGTATCAGCTCCAAATAAACCCATGGATGCAGCCACGATGTAATGGGGGAATTGCAGCTGGAACCCAGGTTTGGAATCCTTTTCTGTTTCTTTATATTAAACTCTACTAAACACAATATAGTATGTCTATTGTGTAGCTCTGTCACTGTTAGCTCTGCTTTTAGTTTCTGAAAGAAAGATCTTGGGGGGTCCAGAGAGATGGCTCAGCAGATAAAGACACACCAAGATTGAAGACCTGAGTTTGATCCCTAGGACCCACATGGTGAAGAGAGAGAACTGACTCCCATGGCATGTCCTTTGACCTCCACACTTCCACTGTGGCACATGCACATGTGCACACAGACACACACAGGTACACACACACACACACACACAAGCATACACACATACACACAAATAAATTAATAAACATAATTTAAAAAGAAAAATCTTAGCCTTTCAACGTGGGTTTGTTAATTCAGTTCCAGGTAAACTAGAAATCTTATTATAAAGTAGTTTAAAGACAGTTTCAAGAAACTGCTAGATTTAAAAATTAACTGTAATGGGGGAATAAGTGCTTTAAGAGACAGGGATCAAAATGTAGTTCAGTATTAGAGTGTTTTCCTAGATTGTCTGAGACCCCAGATTCAATCTCAAGTACTGGAAAAAAATATAGGAATGGTATTCACTTTAGTAGAGTTTAGAGAGGGTGAGGCAGACATATCCCAATTAAGTAGTTATCCAAATAAAAGTAAAGATAATTATGATTGATAACTGCCATGTAAGAGAGTGACTGGATGATGATAACTTAGGTGAGAGGCATTTAATGTAGTTGTAGAGTTCTAGGAATATTTTCTTTTAAAATGTGATGATTCAACTAAAATATAAAAGGCGCTGAAAAGTGTATGCTAATTACTTCCCAACATTCAGAAATTTTTTATTTTTAGTAGTGGTCTAGGTGAAATCATTGTTTTTCTTTAATCACTGAGATAACCCACACTGACTCTAAAGTAGTTTGCTTAAGATAGCGTCTAGCTCTGACAACATAAGGTAGGTGAAGCCCAGAGCCCCAGCAGCCTTGAATTTTGATAGAAAGATCTCTAAGAACACAGGTATATCATTGGCTGTTACTGAAAACAGGGAGCTTAAAAGATAATCTAATCCAACCTATGTGTGTACTTAACTGGGAAGAAAACCAGGTAACTGCTACCTAGTTGTGGAAAATAGTACAGTATTAACTAAATACAGTAGAGGCATCTGTTCCCACAAGTTTTCCTGTTTTCAGATTAGAGAGAAACTGCATTCGTTTGGACAAACAGTGAAATTTTTGATACTGGAAATATTAACACTCATGTTTTTTTGTGTGGATATAAGGATTTTCTGGTGAATCAAGCTCTTTTTCATTATTATTACTCTGGTTTTGACTGGACAGGTTAGTCTTGGCCACTAAATAGACCTATATAATACTCTTTGCTATGGTAAATAGTTTACTCTTAACACCTTGAGGGGTTATTAAATAATATATACTTGAAATAACTTATGTCATTACAAAATGTTTCACAGTGATGAAAATGAGAGTTTTGTAGCTCTTTTTATGAGGCCGATATTTCTTAATATTAAACAATATAAAAATAGTAAAAGAAAATAAAAGTAATCTGTTTCTTGTCACAGCCTGATAATAGCAGACCAACATATGATCAAGGTTTTATTTTTAGTTTAATATGCCTTTTAGTTTGGAATAATTTCAAGTTTATAGAAAATCTATGAAGACAGCACAGCATGTTCTCATACCCTCATTCAGTTTCATATGTTGCTAACATTTTACTCAAGCTCTTTTAAAATACATACAGTTGCCTATAATTCAGGTTCACAATTTTTTTTTCTCTCAAAGAAAACATCTGAAAATTTTGTGGCTTAAATTGGGACCTACAAACAAGCCAGCTAAGCATACCTGTTCTGGTTTCTGGAAAAGGTACGTTAGATCAGTATCAAGAATTAACAGTGATGGGCAGAAGTTGATGGAATGTCAGGAAGAACAGAATGGCAAATTCAGATTATAGCTGTGTTTCTATCATATCTGTGGTGCATTTTGTGTTCTTTCTTCAAATATGACTTGGAATTTCAGTTCTGTCTGCAGAGCATATATATATATGGTGTGTGAATCTGTTTGATAAGAGGAAAATGCTCTGTTTTTCATCTTACCTTTATTTATCTTTGGTTTAGCATAAGTCAATAATTTACATATTTGACATACTCCATAATGAAGGCATTCCTTTCTGTCCCAATGAATCCTATGAAATGTTTCTTTTATCTCTGAGAGCTCTTAAAATACATTTAGAATTAAAGTACTTTA
>NW_008329320.1:2140719-2148449 GCF_000622305.1 Nannospalax galili
ATGTTTATATGTACAGCATACAAACTGGCTATCCCTAAATCAAAAAATCTGAAACCTAAAATCCTCCAAAATATGAACTATTTCAAAGGTCAATATGATGTCACAGTGCAAAATTCCATACTTGATCTCACTGAGGAGTTGCAATCAAAATGCCAAAATTGTTTAAGATATATGATAAATTTCCTGAAAACTATGTATATAATGTATAGATGAGACATAAATTATTTTCATATTTATACTTGTTTCTTCATGTCCAATATATATCATTATGTGTGTACAAATATTGCAAAATCCAAATCTCTTCTTGTTCCAAGCATTTTCACAATGGAAATTCAACCCATATTTATATCTATCATCTTTACATCTATATACTCTAAATAAGTGCTGTGTAGAACAGATTAACAATTTAGAAAACCATTTGAAGAAATATGAAAAGAATGTATATGCAACAACTGTAGGGATACCTTACAATGGTGGCAATTTGTACCATATTGATGTCTTGCTCGTGGGAGAACCTACCACATTTAAGTTTTTACAAAAAGTGATTTTTGAAATGTGATGGGTTGTGAGACCAAAACAATGGCAGAAGTTATAACCACTGTCCTGAAGTTCCATAGTGATCAGACTCAGAAGATTTGGAAAGAGAAGATGCTTGGCTAATGTCATGCCTTCAAACTTCATCTTGAAGACACGGGGAGAAGGAGGCTGGGGAGCTGGCTGCTTAGAAAAATATTCATATTTGCCCTTCTGTGAGAATGATGCTCTCATTGGGGGCCATTTGTGTAGTGTAAAGACTAAGAAAAATCTTACATTGGCCCACAGATGTATTACAGATTACTTTTTTAATGAGCTGAAAATTTTTATTACAAGTGATTTTCTTTTTTTAAATTTTTTTTCATTGAATTTTTATGTATTCATACAGAACATCTCAATCTTAATTCTCTTTATACCCCCTTCCTCACTGGCACCCTCCCAAAGCTCCCCACTAGAATTCACAAATTCTGTCATTTGTGTTAAGGCCTATTGTGTCAAGGTAGTGTCCCCAGATGTTCCTCAGTGCAAGTTTATCTATGGAGGTCTAGTCAGCCTATCTAGAGTCCCTCATATTAGGAAGATCAGCTCTTCCTCATCCAGCAGTAACCAGTTCCCAACATTTCTTTAGCTAAGATTGGAGTCTGCTTTCCAGTTCTATGCTGGGT
Organism: Nannospalax galili; assembly: GCF_000622305.1. Taxonomy (NCBI): domain Eukaryota; kingdom Metazoa; phylum Chordata; class Mammalia; order Rodentia; family Spalacidae; genus Nannospalax; species Nannospalax galili. Next base: position 2,141,919 of record NW_008329320.1, read on the forward strand.
TTTTGTCTGTTTGCGTTTGCATTGGTGTTGTATATGCTGACACTATTGCTGTAGATTCACATGAGAAAGGTCCCAGGAGCTGTGACACTCTATTTCCATATGGTTGTGCACCTCCTCCCTGGTTCTTACAATCTTTCCTTGCCCCTTCTTCTGCAATGGCCCCTGAGTCCTGAGTGGGATAAAGTTTAATATAGGAGTCTGTCTAAGAACTAGCATTCTGCAGACTCTTAATATCTACACTTTGGCCATTTGTGACCTTTTATGTTCCTGGTCCTCTGATGTATAAGGGAGCTTCATTAATGAGAACTGAGAGATTCATTGGTAACCTTTTCCCTACTGTTCTATTTACTACAAGCCTTAGGTGTAGAAGTTGCATTGTAGATGTGTCACTTAGGTCTGGGCAATTCACAGACAATTTTTGTGCATGACCATTTGTGGCACTTGGCAATAGTATCCATCTGGTGCAAAAGAAGCTTCCTTGATGAGTAGTGAGTGGGATACTTGTCTGCAAATACAAAGATATATGTTTTGTGCATAGTAAGAAACTACATTAGTCTAGGGATGTAACAGTCTTGGAGTTCTAAGATCTGTGACCTATCTAGTCATGTATATTTGGTTATGTTTACAGTACCTATTTAGTAGGCTTTTATTCCAAGTAGGTCGCTGTTGATTGCCCCCAAGACAAAAGCACCACCACTGCATCAATGTCATATGCTTTGCCAGCCATTGATGTGGTTATTTGGTGTTGAAGCTGGTGTGGAATCATCAATTGGTATTCTCCCTTGGCACTTTCATAGTGCTTTCCAAAGTTATGAGAGCTAGCCTTCAGGGGAGGTGGCTTCCAGGTCAGTTCCAGGTCCATTGCTCCAAATCCTATGTCTGAAGTATGTGCTATCTTCAGCAGTAGGATCTTACCTTCAAGTTCTGTGAGGCAATGAAGGGTTGTTGCAATAGCCTTTGTAATTTTGGGAGTCCCTTGGACCACCCTAGCCAACAACTCAAAGGGAGTATCTGGCCCTGTTTCTTCTCATGTAGCCTTTAGCTATACACTTGGACTCACGTAGAGATATTGGATATGTAATTTGTCCTTAGGTTGTTGGACTAATATGATTCCCTCTGGTTTTTAAGAACTAGTTAGGTATTATCTCCTCTCTCTCTCTCTCTCTCTCTCTCTCCCTCTCTCTCTCTCTCTCTCTGCCCAAAACTTCCACCTTGGCTTCCCCATTTAAAGTGTCCCCATTTTCCCCATTTGTCCCTTGATAATACCAGTCTCTTATGGTCCTCCCTTTCTTAAGCTCCTTCTTTCCCTTTTTATTCCCAAGGTTCCTTGTATAACCCTCCCTCTCTTCTCCCATTTAAATACCCCCATTTTCATCAATTTCTCCTTTAGTAACATCTGCTTCCTACTCTTCTTCTCTCTCAGATTCTTTCTTTCCATTTACCTCCCTGGTTTCTTTTCATTATTCTGGTTTCTGCAGTTATATCTGGATACATATTCACATATAAGGATTTAGTGCTAGGATCCACAAACAAGGAAGAACATAGGTTGTTTTTCTGAGTCTGTGTTACTTCACTTCGTATAACAGTTCCTAGTTCCATGAAGACTATCTTTGAAATAGATTTTATCAGTGGATAAATGATAATAGGTTTTTCTTTCTTTTTTTTCAGTTTTCTGTGGGGAAGTCATGTTGTTTAAAGGATATTTGAATGACCTGGCCCGATTGTGAGTTCATTTAATGTTCCTTTCTTCTATTCTTTCTGTCCCTCTTTTAAAAGAATTGCTTGTCCTTCTTATTTATTTTTAGGATGATTTAATTTTTCTTTTTAGAAGATTTATGCAATACATTTTGAGGTGGAACTTAGCAGATTTTTTTCTGATAAATTAGAGAATTTAATTGACTATTATCCAGATTGGTTTTTTTTAGTATTTGCTAAAGCCTAATTCTTTAAGCTATGTTAATCCCCAATGATAGCCTCTCTTTTTTTACCTAGTTTTTGTATTTATAGTTCTCAGAGGAAAAAAATACTACTGTAAATTGTAAATAGTGAATACGTAACCCTATTGTATCCAGATCGGATTGTTGGCCATGTCATCTCAGAAGATCAGATAAACAAACTTTATTTCCTATAAAAAATGCTGTGTTGGCTAATTTTTGTCAACTTAATACAAACTGGAGTCACCTAGGAAGAGGGAACTTCAGTTGAGAGATTTCCTCCATGGTATGGTCCTATGGCATGGCCATATCTGTGAGGCATTTTCTCAACTGTTAACAGATGTGGGAGCGCCCAGCCCACTGTGGGCAGTGCTGTCCTTGGGCAGGTGGGGCAGGGGTATGTAGGAGGAGTGGCTGAACATGCCAGATAAAGCAAGCCAGGAGGCAGGGTTCTTCCATGATGGTTTTTGCTCCAGTTCTTGCCTCCAGTTTTCTGCCTTGAGTTCCTGCCTTGCTTTCCCTTGATTACAGACTTGCTAACCTGTAAGCCAAATAAACCATTTTCTCCCCAATGTTGCTTTTGGTCAGTGCTTTATCACAGCAACAGAGAAACTAGAACAAATCCTGATACCAGGATCATGAGGTATCACTATGAGGGGCCTTTACATGGGTTGATTGTAGAAAAATTTGGAACTTTGGACTCATGGCTTAATGGGCTGTGCTATAAGAGCTTGGAAAATAATTATGTGAGAGAAATCCAGGCAATGGAGGCATGGCTTCTCAAGTTTCAGAGGGAAGTTTGAGAGTCTGTCAAAGTCTTTCCCAGAGCCATTCATGTGATGTATTTGAATTAAGAATCTGTGTAAGTGAAATCATCTGTGCTTCACTGGGACAATAGTTATCTGGTTAGCTGGGACTAAAAATGGGTTTGTGATTAATAAGAGACCAGCATCATTTAGGCAGAAATATTCTGGGAAATATTTCCTCAGGGTTAACACACAGACTCTGTGGTTCAGAGAGAGCCAAGGCTGCATCTCAAGCTGGAAACCAAATCTGGTAATGTATAAGAATCTCCCACATGCTACCAGTTTTGAAGGCATGAAGGGGTCATAGAGAATAACTAAAACTTGGCATTGTGAGAGGTCAGGGGAAGCTATTGGTGAAGGTACAGCTTCAGTTGCAGTGGAGACCCCAGCATGTTGGTGATGGCTGGATCATGGGATGACTATCAAGGATAGCAGCAGGTGTGTAGGGAAGCCAGCCTGAGCCTCCAAGATAAGCTGTGTATGCTGCAGATGGTAGGGCCAGAGAAGTAGGATTGCCCAAGCCCTTTAGAGTAAAGAAAATCATGAGTGGGTACTAGATGTTGGACACTGAGCCATTTATATTACTGGATGTTGAACTTTGGTTTTATTGTAACTGTGCCCTGGTTCTTCTCTCTTAGAACAAGAAAGTATAAACCTTGATTTTTGTTTTTGTTTTTTTTAATTTTACAGAAGACTACAGTTAAGAGACTTTGGATTTTTAAAGGTAACTTGAAGCTGTTTTTTTTTATTCATGTTCTATTTTTATTTTTTCTTTTGTAAGGGTTTTAAAAAATATTTTATTATTTTTTACTTTTTCTATGTGTATCATGTATTGCCTACATGCAGGTAAGTGCACCTGTGTCATGCAGTGACTGCAGAGGACAGAAGAGATTGCCAGATCCCCTGGAACTGGAATTAAAGACAGTTGTTAGCTGCTATATGGGTCCTGGGATTTGAACCTGGGTCTTCTGCAAGAACAGTCAGTGTTCTTAACTGCTCAACCATCTCCCCAGCCCCTGTTTTGTTTTTTCTGTGCTAAGAGAGGGAACTGAGAACTGAGCCATTTCTTCCAAGTATGGAGCACTTCACACAATAGGGAGTAGGGAAGATGCAATAAAACTATAAACTTTCTCACCAATTTGAAGGTGACTTTTCTTTGGGCATTTACTTGGCTGCTGTAAATCTTGGTCTATTAAAGATCATGGGTTTTCTGCTTTGTTTTTTTTTTATGTGCGTGTGTGTGTGTATGTGTGTGTGATTTATTCCAAAGAGAGGTAATTTTTAACACATTTTTCCAGAAACAACTTGGAGCAGTTTACATAAAAATGTATACACAATGAAGTTTAAGGTGGGGGGATAGGAATAAGAAATCAAAGGCCTAAGGATTTGCATGGGGTCAACTTGGTGGAATAATGAAGGTTTCCATTAGCTCTGGTATTATTTTTGTGTGTGTGATATTAACATTAAATCTTGGGAACAAGTAATGAAAGGCGTGTCTTATGGTGATTAATGTTTGTGTGTCAAGTTGACCAGGGGTCAGTTGAGTTGTTTAGTTTTTGTCAAGTTGACACAAACTGGAGTCACCTGGGAAGAGGGAAATTCAGTGGAGGAATTTCCTTCATCAGATTTGCCTATGGCATGTCTGTGAGGAATTTTCTTAATTGGTAATTGATGGAGGAGCCCAGTCTACCATGAGCAGTGCTGTCCCTGAGCAGGTGGACCTGAGCTACATATATATGTCTAGTTCAGCAAGATGGAGGAAAGTAAGCCAGGAAGCAGCATTCCTCCATCAGTTCTTGCCTCCAGGTTCCTGACTTGAATTCCTGCCTTGGCTTCCTTTGATAATGAACTGTAGTGCTGTAAGATGAAATGAACCCTTTCTTCTTCAAGCTGCTTTTGGTCATGACATAAACCAAAGTAGAACATAGACTATATATAGATCTTGTATTTCGTAAATATGTCATCATTTCTGAATATTTGGAGCCAAATCTAAATGAAAAACTAAAGGAGGCCATGTCCTAGATAATTTCATAGTAAGTTCTTTGCAATTTTGAGAGACTAAAAAGAACTGCATAAACGATAAATGAATGTTATACTCTGCTTTTCGTAGCCCTTGCCTACTGTCCTTTTTTTCCCCTTACCTTGAGTCATTTTGCATTCTATTGTGCATAACTCTTTCCAGTAGAATGGCTTCACAATGCTTGCAGCATGGGTTCGACCCCTGAAGAGATATTCGAACAGTTTAATGGTTAGCTAGCTATGTTGCAAGGTGAGGTTACTGAGGCAGAACTGAACATGATTGCTCAGACTTGTTGCTTGGGGAATGAGGTTGTCTGGATGTTGTAAATTTAATTTAATAGTTTTGGCAATAGCCGAAGGTGGTGGTAAAAGACTGTCTTCAAGAGGGACAGAGTGAAGGAACTGCTGCTCTGGAGTTCAGTTGCAGTTCATTTGCTTGAAATTTCCATCTTATTCTCAACTAACTTGAGATCCTATTTTAGTTTGGGGGCTTATAGAGTTCTGGAAAAGGCACAGTAGGTTATTCTTTAACAGACTGCTTGAAGAGAGTGAAATGTCCCTGAGAAGCAATGCAAGTTGGCTGTGAATATAATACAGAGTACAACTATTCATTTTTGGATGTTTTAGTGGTGTATTTTCAGGCCCTTACTCCTTTTCTTACCATAAGGAAAATTCCACTTGTAATAAATAAGCCCATAATGTCCAGGAGGAGTTTGACTGTAAAATTGTATGACTGGTTTTCTTCACCATAGGTATTTATATTTAAAGACATATTCCAAACTCCATAAGGAAAGATTTTAAAACAGTCAAGTCTTAAAACAAATTTGTGTGGTGATAGTGGAAGCTAGGTCTTAAGCCTAAAAAGAAGTTTTTGTGCTCTTTCTAGCTCACTCTGATGGCTAATCTTGATTGTCAGCTGAACAACTTGGGAGGAGGCAATCAGTGGAAGTATTGCCTCCATCAGACTGGCCTGTGGACATACCTTTGTGGCATTTTCTTGATTGCTAATTGATGTAGGAGAGCCTATCCCACTGTGGGCATTGTCATCCCTAGGCAGGTGGGCCTGGACTGTATATGAACAGTAACTGATGAGCTATTGGAAACTGATGCCTGCTAGAAAAGGAAGCATCAACTCTTATAAAAGACCCATACAAAAGGGCATTTAAGGGCAAAATTTGATTCTACAGGAATATTTATGGAGAGAGAGTACATGAATTAGGTAGCAAGAGAGGTGAAGATAGGGGAGAGGATATAAATAAAATCAAATATGTTGTATGAAATGTGCAAAAATTCTATTTTAAAAAAGGGAAAAATGGGTAGCTGAACATGAGCCTGGAAGCAAGCCAGTAAGCAGAATCCCTCCATGGTCTGTGCTTCAGTTCCTGCCTCCAGGTTCCTACCTTGAATTCCTGTCTTGGCTTCTCTCCTTTCTTACAAACGTTACTTTTGGCCATGGTGTTTATTGCAGCAATAGAGAAGCAAACAAGAAACTTACCTTTCCCTTCATTGTGGTTTACTGTAAGTTCTTTAAGATAGCAGTGGGGATAGCAGAGGGAGGAGAAATATTTATTAGGAGAATCTTTTATCCGGTGGTGACACTGATACTACCAAAGTGGCTAGGAAATGTATTCATATAACAAGTTATTAGGTACACAAACACCTTGTTACACTAGATTACATAGGTCAGTTACATTGATTAGGAGTAAAGTCTATTTATGGTCACAACTATGACTTAATTAGGGGCCAGATAAATTAAAGAGACCAGCTATTGA
>NW_008329320.1:2148627-2160078 GCF_000622305.1 Nannospalax galili
CATATTAGAGAAGAGTTTGGATAGATTAAGAAAATTCGTCATTTCTATAAGGGAAAAATAAATTGTAAAAACATGAGTGTTCAAGCTCACTAGTATTGTCTTGGGCTATGGGAAATTTGTTATGAAGTTGAGACTAACCTCTGCAACAAAATCCAGGAGCAATCATTACGATTGGCTAGGAGCTTGATATTTGAGTCATTTCTATTTTGAAAAATTACAGAAGTAATTTTCAAAAATGTGCTAATGGAAAAATTCCAAGGACTATATCATAACTGTGGTGAGCCAGAGGGCACCAAGTAGATTCCAAAATGTTTCTGAGTAAAGAATTAAAAATTAGTTTAAAAAGAACACGGCTTGGGGTATGGTTGCATTCTTTTATCTCAGGTGACCTCAGGTGACTTCATTCTTTCATTCATTCTTTGAACTGTTACGGAGAGCAGACTATGTACTAGATTTTGCAATAGGCAGATTTGGGTGGAAATGCTACCTTTCTCATAAAGTGACAAGACCATTGACATAAAGAAGCCTTGAATCTTGGTAACAAGTCCATGGCAGTGAAGGCAGGGACAGCTCACTTGGAGAGATGAAGGTTTATCTGACAGCTTCCAACAGATGTTCCACAGACTCTTAATGATGTTTCCTTAATTTGCTATTTGAAATATCTTTTTTGAATTTAAGCTCCTTCTTTTATTTCTGCATAAAATGCAGGCATTCACACATCGCTCAGAAAACCACTAGTAAAAATGTTCTCTAAACCCCAATATCTTGAAGTTGCTTAGTAGCTACAGCTACATTTTCTATGGATCTCCATGTATATCTTATTTACTAATCTTGCATCTTTTTTATCTCTTTCCCCAGTATAACCCATGTTTGGACAAATTCAGTTATGGCTCTAAACACAGATGGAAACTATGTGAATTTTTTAATATCCAAGGCCTTTGCTGTGGTTTCTAATGCGCCTTTCCCGAGTTGCTAATAATATCTTTCCCTGATCTTTCTGGTAGCAGTTAGGAGCTGTGGGGGTGATTGAACTTCTCTTTTTAAAAGTCATTTATTGATTTTTTCTTTCCTTCTTTGGGAAAGATGGCTATTCTTGGTCAGTAAAGAATTGTAATATAATTTATTTGTTTTGATATTTTAGTCCTCTTAATTGGTTTTATATGTGTGTGATGGCTAATCCTGGGTGTCAACTTGATTGGATCTGGGATTAACTGAAATTAAAGAGACCTTCTTGATTGGATCATCTAAAGCCGGAAGACACACCCTAAATGTGGGTGTTACCTTTGGATGGCAGACAGTATAAAAGGCCAAGGCAGAGGAGAACGCCAGGCTTCTTGCTGCTTGCCTTCTCTCTTGCTGGTGAGTTCGTCTTGCTGCTGTAGACTGAAGACTAGCTGATCTTTTGGAATTCGTCAGACCTTCAGCGCCAGATTGGGACTACTGAGACATCCAGCCTTGTAGACTGACTGACTACGGATTCTCAGCCTCTCCGGTGTGGTGCAGCCATTGTTGGACTACTCAGACTCTATCCTGTGAGCTAAGCTGATAAATCTCTATACATATATATTCATTCTACCGGTTCTGTTTCTTTGGAGAACCCTGACTAATACAATATGCATAAGCTTTCAGGGCTTAGAGCTATTTGTTTTCTCTTCTCTACTTGCCCTAAGATTTTTTATCAGATATTTGTAACTTTAGTGATAGCTTGAATTAGCAGTGCTATTTTTCTAGTTACGGTTATGCACATATTTTAATGCCAAACAGCAGTGTTCTTTCTTATGGCTGACAGCTATGTACTTTAGCTTCTGTTCCTCTTGTGCAATTAGTTCCTTTAACTACAAAATATTTCTTGAAAGTCAAACGAATTGTTTACTAAATGTTCATTTTTAAATGAAAGCCTCTTAGAATAGGAAGAAATCTCGGAAATTCTTTATCTACTTCCTATCCTTTGAAGAAATACATTCAAACTCTAAACAGTTCTACTGAAAGTCAACATTCTCTCTCATGGGAAACATTCCATTTGTAAAACTTCTAGTCATATACTGAGCAGAAATCTACCCCCTGTGACTTATACTAATTTATCCTAGATGGTATTTTAAATCAAGTGGAATATGTCATTATTTTCCACATTTAAAGGCAGTTAGAATAACCAGAAGAAGTTTCTTTCTCATAAAGCAAACATACATAGTCAGCTTATATGAAATGGTTTGGGGTCTACTAATGTTCTTGTTTTTCTTTCAATCATGATAGTATTTTGAGGACCACGCTGTACTGGATATTGTATAATTTACTGAGATTACCAGTATGGATAAATATTGGACCCTAAACTAAAAACTTTCAAAATATAATGATAAAGCTAAATAAACAAGAGTTTAAACATAAGTAACATCAAATAAAAATCAATACTAAATACCATATAACAGAGATACATTAAAGGTATTTTCATTTTCTTAAAGAGTCAATAAAAAATTAAGACTTTAAGATAAAAAGGTATTTGATTGAACAAAGGTATAGAAATATGAGACTGACATATATAGTGAACATATTGGCATATTTGAAAACAGAATGTAGTATAGTAACAGAAGAAAGGCTTCAAGTATAATTATAGCTTATCAACAGCATTGTCAGCTGAAGTTTTAAAAACAGATGGAAATTTTGAGTACTTTATATCCAAGGACTATAACATCTTGTGTGCTTAACAGAATTTGAATGTTATACTGATTGATAGGAATAGTCATTGAAATATTGTAAGTACAGGAGCAATTTGGTAATATTTACATTTTAGCTGGATAACCTTGGCAGCAGAAAAAGGGAGAGTGCTTAAAACAAATCTGGAATTTGGGAGTCTATACACAGAAACCCCTAAAGTCATTCATGAAAACTTTTGCAACATGGAGATGAAGGATGGGGACAAGGATGAACAAGGGACATGTCAACAGACAGAGGAGGTGGATGAAAAAGGGTTGTAGCTACTGGGTTGATTATTTGGATTTTCAAACTCTGCTGTGCATTAGAACCTGGTAATATTGTGGGGGATTTGCTATTGCCTGTATCCTACCCTCTTCTGATTAATTGGTATGTCACATAGCCTAGGCATCTGGAATTTTTTAAAGCTTCCAAAGAGATTCTACGTATATGGCAAAGTTTGAGAATGACTAATCTATTCAGGAATGGTCAGATAGTAGCCAAGAGCTTATGTATGTGAAACAAAGAAATAAATACTGTTGTGTTCTGCTCAAGTAGCAAAGTTACTTCCTAGGATTGGGGCACTGAATTGTTACTCAAAAAATTGCTGGTCACCATTGTGTGTTCTTACGACCTTTGTTGAATATCAGGTGGCTGAAATTATATGAACTCATGTTTGGGTCTTCTACTGTGTTCCATTGATCTACATGTCTATTTTTGTGCCAGTACCATGCTATTTTTATGACTATAGCTCTGCAGTACAACTTGACATCTGGTGTGGTGATCCCCCCAGCATTGTTCTTTTTGCACAAGATTGTTTTGGCTATCTGAGGTCTTTTGTGATTCCATATGAATTTTAGGATTATTTTTTCAAGCTCTGTGAAGAATGTCACAAATATTTTGATTGGGATTGTGTTGAATCTATAAATTGCTTTTGGTAAAATGGTCATTTTCACACTATTGATTCTAACAATCCATGATCATGGTAGGTCTTTCCATCTTCTAGTATCTTCCTCTATCTCTTTCTTTACAATTTTGAATTTTTTATTGTATAGATCTTTAATGTCTTTGGTTAGGTTTATTCCCAAATATTTTTTGAGGCTATTGAGAATGGGAGGGTTTCCTCTAGTAGTTTTTCTAATTGCTTGTTATTGGCATACAGAAAGGCTACTGATTTTTGTAAGTTGATTTTGTATCCTGACACTATACTGAAAGCATTAATATTCTAACAGTTTTCTAGTGGAATTTTTTGGAGCTCATATATATAATATATCTTCTGCAAATAGGGATAATTTGACCTCTTTTTTTCCAATTGGTACTCCTTTAATTGACTTCTCTTGTCTTATTGCTCTAGTAAGAGTTTCAAGCACTATATTGAAAAGGAGTGGAGATAGTGGACAGCCCTGTCTGGTTCCTGATTGATGGGAATCCTTCTAGTTTTTCTCCATTTAGGATGATGTTGGTTATGGGTTTGTTGTACATAGCTTTAATTATTTTGAGGCATGATCCCCCCAGACCAACTCCTTCTAGGACTTTTAATATAAGTGCATGTTGGATTTTGTTAAATGCCTTTTCTGCATCTATTGAGATGACCATGTGGTTTTTTTCTTTAAGTCCGTTTATATGGCAAAACTGGATCTCCATCTGCAGAAAAATGAGTCTTGACTATTATCTTTCACCCTGCACAAAAGTCAACTCCAAACGGATCAAACATCTCAATATAAAACCTGAAACTCAGAAATTGCTAGAAGAAAATATAGCCAGCACCCTTCAAGACATAAGCATAGGAAAGGACTTTCTAAACCACATACCAGCTGCTTAGGCACTAAGGTCAACAGTCAATAAGTGGGACCTCAGTAAATTATAAATTTTCTGTACAGCAAATGAAACAACTAAGGAAGAGGAAACCCACTGAGTGGGAGAAAATCTTCCCCAGATACACATCTGACAGAGGATTAATATCCAGCATATACAAAGAACGCAAAAAGAAAGAAAGAAGATAAATGACCCAATAAAAAGATGGCCAATAGACCTAAACAGAGAGTTCTCAAGTGAAGAAATAAAAATGGCTAAGAAGCATCTTAAAAAGTGCTCAACATCCTTAGTAATTAGAGAAATGCAAATCTAAAACATTTCAAGATTTCATCTTACTCCAGTCAGATTGGTCAAGATCAAGAGAACAAAAGACTACAAATGCTGGAGAGGATGTGGAGAAAGAGGAGCGCTCATTCACTGCTGGTGGGATTGCAAACTTGTGCAAACAATATGGAAAACAGTGTGGAGAAGCCTCAAAAAACTAAAAATGAACCCACCATATGATCAAGATATACCACCCCTTGGCATATACCCAAAGCCATACTGTAAAGATACTTGTACATCCATGTTTGTTGCTGCTCTCTTCACAATAGCTAAGAAATGGAAACAACCTAAATGTCCTTCAACTGATGAATAGTTAATGAAAATGTGGCACATCTATTCAATGGAGTTCTACTCAGCAGTAAGAAAAGATGAAATTATGAAATTTGCAGGTAAGTGGGTGGAGCTAGAGAGTGTTATGCCAAGTGAAATAACACAAATGTAGAAAAGCAGGAAACATGTTTTCCCTCATTTGTGGATTGTAGCACCAATTCCTTATATGTGAGTATATAAATTCTGAAGTAACACCAGGAGCCAGGTAGAGGCAAAAGATACACAGAGGTAAAGGAAAAGAAACAAACTGAAAAGGAGATAGTAGGGAGCAGATGCTACCTGAGGGAGGTGGAAAAATTATGAGTAATTGGCAGGGAGGAGCAGAGGAAAGGACACGCAAGGGACCATGGTGTTGGGGAGGGAAGGAAGTCAGGAACGGAAAGATGGCGGGAGTCAGGAGGTATTGGGAGGAGGGTTGGAATAATGGGGGCACTATCTAGGAAGGGGAGGAGGAGGGAGGCTGGATTGGAGATAAAAGAGATGAGTGAATCTCGGGGGGCCAGGAAACCTAGAGGGAAAAGTGATGCCCTAGAAACCCTATGAGAACTGTATGTAGAGTGTCTGAACATTAATGCATATGTATACCTAGGAGCTGCAAGAAGGGAACACAGTGCCAGATAGAAGAGACTTACTTCCCTTAGAGTGACAAACATGCCACACAGCACTCATCAAAGAAACTTCTTTTTGCAACAGATGGAGACTACTGCAGAGTTGCACATCTGGTCAGCTAGCTATAGAGAACATACATCTGGGAGATGCGTGGTACTAGGTAACACATCTGCAGTCGAATACGTACAACCAAGTCTCATGGAACATAGTGGAATAAGGAATAGAAAGAGGACTAATGCACTCCTCAGCTCTCACCAATGGGGCATCCATATACATCAAAGTGCATTATAGAAGGCTCAACTGGCCAAGTTTTGGAGAATAAGAGACTGTAGAGTGTAGGATGGGACTCCTATATGGAACCTCACCCACTCACAGCTCAGGGACTGTTGGGAAACCCTGCTGTTAGAGTTGTAGTCCTCCATGTCCAGTTAGCTCTAAGGGGCTCGGCACAAAATGGAAGGACTCCCCTTCTCAGCAGGGGGCTTTCTGCTCTCTTCCTGACTTACCTGGAAAGTGCCACCAAGCACAGATGCCTGACCTTATTTGGAACATGACCTTTGGCATAGTTACCTGGAGTAAAAACTACCCCCAGGTTTTTCTATATGATAATCAGGCATTGCCTGGTATTCGGATGATAGGAGCCCACTACCACATGTAAATAAAGCATACTATGCGCACCTATCAGCTGAGGCTTTGGCTACTGCCTCCACACTATATTTTCCCCAGTTCTCCCACTGAATAAATGGAGCTGTTTCACTGAATCTAGAGCTGTCTCACTGAGTCTGGAACTGTTTGCATTGTTGAACCTGCCTCCCCGGAAGGGCTTTCTCCCATCAGTGCTCACTGGCCGTCCTGACCCCGCTCGTTGCTTCTGCTCCCCTTGTCCTCATGGACCCATGGCCAATGACCCACGAGGAGAGGGAGAGACCCCACAGCTGGCGCCCAAACGTGAGGCTCCTGGAATGCACAGAGTTTGTGAGTACCCCTCCCATTAGGAGGGTAATAGGCAGCTTTGCCTTTAAGCCATCCCACCCTTGAGGATTGGCAGTCTCTCCTCTTTTTCCTCCTTTTATTTTCGGTCTGAGTCTTTGCGTGGGACCATTAAAGACGAAGAAGCAATTGAGGCTTTCTGATCAGGGCTACTCCCTGATGTTAGCCAAAGGCTTTTAGCCTTCTTAACAGACCCAGACTGCCCACACAGGTGTAGACAAGACCCCCTATCTATACATCTTTCTAATGTAAAAACCCGGTAACACAGCGACCAGTTAATTGCCCTTAGAGCGGTCACCGGATCTCTTAAATTTGCGGGCAGGCTTGTGCTGTGGACTACATGGAATAACTTGGGGTTTTGATCCCAGGCATGTTCCCTTAGAAATCTGCGTTTCACCCCACTTTCCTTTTCTATCTTGAACAACACCCCTAGAAACAAAATCCCCAAAGTTCTAAGTGATCTTTATATAAGCCTTAAAGTCAACTTCTAAAGTAAACTTCCCTGATCTGTTTTGTTATCTTGCCCCCGGGGTGCTCAAGCCCAAGCTAAACCAGTTAGGTGAGAATTTAAATTAACTAGCCCCTGCGGAGCACCCCCCCCCAAAAAAATTTCAAGGCAGCTTGTGCCATACAAACAGAAAAAAAGGATTTTAAAAAGCCATTTTTTTTTCTGTCAACCTTTTCCTGGGGAAGGGGCCCATCAGAGGACCACCCCATCTCTCTCTCTTTGCTTTATCTTGGCTATTGCCTTCGTGAGGGTCTGGATAAGGTTTGCAGGCAACTGAAGCCTCTTGGTCAGGGAAACTCCCTGATATTGGCCAAAGGCACCCTGCCCTCTTTCCGGACCCCGACAGCCCGACTGGGTGTAGGCAGTAACCTTTACAACTATCATAAAAATCTGGTAATGCAGCAACCAGTTAAAAGTCACAAGGACGGTTGCCATTCCCTTAAATCTGTGGCTAGGCTTGTGCTTGTCGAAGCATCTCAATCCCCCATAGCAGGCTGCCTTGGGAACGTTGAACGCCACTGACAACACTTCCTTTCTTTTCTATAATGGGTAATTCAGCATCATGCCAAAAAAACCCTCCAAATTCACTCCCTTCGAGCCCTACTTAAATCAAGAGGACTTAACATTTCCCAAACGTAAAGCTCAAAATTTTGGAATGAAGTATTTCAATTTGCACCCTGGATCCTGTCGGCAGGTCTGGACCAATGTTGCCTATCTGGCTCGTAAAAAAAATCCAGGAAAGGCACCATTTGCCCCTTTCCTTTCTCCCCATAATAGCAGCCATTTGACAATGCTTAGGAAACCCACGCAAGGCTGAGGAGAACTTATTAGCACCAGGGGATAATAAAGGGGAGGGTTCAAACAGTGAAAAAGACCCTAAAGACTTCTCAACAGCAGATTCAACAGCCCTAAAAAATAATGAAAAAGACCTTTAGGATTTCCCAACAACAGATTCGACAGCCCTAAAAAATAAAGAAAAAAATCCTGTGCCTGGTAACATATTCAACAGCTCCAAAAATAAAAATTGACCAAGTCAGACAAAAACCACCCATCAACAAGAGTAACCTTTACCCCCCTCTTCCCCCCTATGAATCCTCATGGACTGATTTAACAAACCTGGATCTTAAAACCCAGACTTCAAAAACTCCCGAAGACTCCCAGATAAATCCCCCTCCCCCTTCACCACCACTAGCACCACCTGTGGCGCCACGCCCCACAGCCATTAAACAGCTCTGTAATCTCTGTTATTGCCCCCCGAATCTCCAGAAACAATGGCCTCAGGAACCAAAAACCCCATCAGTAAAAGATTTTCCCGTTAATCTACAAATAACAAGGCAATGTCCACTGGCTTGGTACCTACTCCTGGCAGCAGACTTAAAAGAGCTGCGCCAAGCTGTTCATGAGGATGGGATCCATGCTCCATGGACAAAATCTATACTATAAACATTTAATACTAACCTCCTAACCCTCCAGGACTGGAGAGATATCTGTAGATCTACCCTCCCCAGTCCATTATTTGTACAATGGGAGGCTTTATTTAGAGATGAATGCCTGATGCAGGTTAAAAGGAATGACACACATAATCAACAGCTGAGACCACAAGGACAAGATCCACCACCTGGATTCATAGATTGGAACTATGACCAGCTTTTTGGCCAGGGCAACTTTTCCACAGGAATCCAGCAGGCTGTGATTCCTACTGGCTGTTTTTCAACAGCTGAGACCACAGCAAGGGGAAGATCCACCACCTAGATACATAGATTGGAATTATGACCAGCTTTTCGGCCAGGGCAATTTTTCCACAGGAATCCAGCAGGCTGTGATTCCTGCTGGCTATTTTGAACAGGTCCGCTTATGTGCACTACAGGCCTGGGACTGCCTAACCCCCTTGTCTGCCGGGCCTGGAGAGACCTCCTCATTAACCTTCTTAAAGCAAAAACCAACTGAAACCTTCCCAGAATTTATACTAAGGGTACAGGCAAGCTTAGATAGAAAAATAACAGATCCTTCAGCCAAAGCAATGCTTTTAAACAACCTTGTCTGGAAGGAATGACCCCTGAGCACAGACAAGCATGCCAGGGACTAAAAATTGAACATTATGACAAATGGATTGTGGCCACCCATGACATCAGGACTGCCACATACCAGGCCTCCTCCATTGCCCAAGCCTTTGTAGTTGCAACCCAACCAAACTCAAAATGCTTTAAATGTGGAGAGACCAGAAACTGGAAAGAAAATTGCCCCAAAAATGGTTTGGCTGCCACTCGACCCCCTAAAACCCTCTGTCCTTGCTGTAAAAGGGGCTTTCACTGGAAAAGAGATTGTAAATCTAAATATGACAGAGATGGCAAACCTTTGCCACCTTTAAACTCCTTCCGGAACAACCCTCAGCCCCGCTAACAAGAGGGAAGCCACAAACATTATGGGTAACCAGTATTACAGAAAATACCCATCCAAAATTAACCATAAAAATAGACAATAAACCTTTTAAATGCCTCCTTGACACCGGGGCTAATAAAACCATCTTAAGGCACTCTGAGGTTCCCCCACACTAGGAATTAATACCAGGACCCCAACTGATGGGAGTAGGGGGCCCCTCCCAAGCATGAATTAATACCAGGACCCCAATTGGTGGGAGTAGGGGGCCCCTCTCGAGCATTCATCACTAAAAACTTCTATAAATGGGAGGATCCTGATGGAGAGGTTGGCATGATAAGACCCCCGATTGCAGATATAGCCACAAATCTCATAGGACGAGATATCCTGGAAGACCTCAATGTAGTTCTTGCCAGTGGGTCTGAAGGAGAATGCCTTAAAATAGATGATCATATGAGGTTCCCAAAACAAAAGAATACCCAATCCTAAAGGCCGCTGTTGATTACCAGACTCCCTGCCTTGACTGGATCACCAAGGAACCAGTCTGGGTAGAACAGTGGCCATTACCCAGGGAGAAATTACTCATTTTACAACAACTTGTAGAAGAACAGTTACAGCTGAGTCACATTAGGCCCTCCAGGAGCCCATGGAACACCCCAGTCTATAATAAAGAAAAAGACAGGGTCATGGCAACTGCTACAAGACCTCAGAGCCATAAACAAAACCATGAAAATATGGGGATCACCCCAAAGAGGCCTGCCCATGATCTCTGCTATCCCCATTATTACTCCCCTATTAGTCCAAGATATAAAAGACTGCTTTTTCTCCATTTGTTTACACAATAATGATTGCCAACATTTTGCCTTCTCAGTTCCAAAAATTAACAATTCTGGGCCAGCTGATTGATATAAATGGTGAGTTCTGCCACAGAGTATGGCAAATAACCCTACAATATGCCAGGAGGCAGTTGCAAATGCACTGGCACCCCTTCTAAAAAAGGGCCTACATGTTTATCATGACATGGATGACCTCTTGGTCTGGCAAGATGAGGATTCCTCTCTAGAGGACCTGAGAGATGCTATGATAAACACCCTAGAGACAAAAGGTTTTATGATAGCCACAAATAAAATACAATCAGTTCCCCCCATTACCTTCCTGGGGACTGAAATAATGCCTACTACTGTTAGGCCCCTTAAACCTATCCTGGATGTCCCCCATCCCCTTACCCTTAATTCCCTTCAGAGCTTTTTAGGCAACATTAATTGGCTAAGGCCCTGGCTTTCCATCCCCACAAGTCAATTACAGCCACTATTTGATCTCTTAAAGGGAGACAAAAACCCAGCCTCCAGACGGTACCTAAACCCAGATGCAAAAAAGGCTCTGCAAGTAATTAATAGCCACTTCCAAAAGGCATCACTAGCCAGATATGACCCCAAGCTGCCTGTTCAACTCTTAATATTTAATTCATCCCCGTCCATGATAGGAGCAATTCATCAGCCTCAACCAGTTCAACTCTTAATATTTAACTCCTTCCCCACCATGCTGGGAGCAATTCATCAGCCACAGGGAGTACTAGAATGGCTTCACACGCCAGCAGGGGGTGCTCCTTGCTTTCTTACAGAAGTAGACACCCTTGCATCTATGATTCATCAAGGAAGAGAAAGAACCCTACAGATTATAAGGAAAGAACCTGATACCCTCATTATCCCCTTCCCATTACCAGATATGCAATGGCTCCTAAAACATCATTCCTCTTTTTCAATTAGCTTAATAGGCTTCCCAGGACAAATTGATAATCACTATCCCAAAGATAA
>NW_008329320.1:2160601-2162154 GCF_000622305.1 Nannospalax galili
TTTACTGAAGGAAATGCCATAGCAGATGAGGTAGCCACTGCTGGAACACTCTCTGCCAGCGTAACAGATGCCCAGAACCTCCACCATGCCACCCACATTAATTTACAAGGGCTCCATCTCAGATTCCCCCACATTCCCCTCAGACAACTTAAACGCATTGTTAAAACCTGCTTTTCCTGTGCATCAATGATACATACCCCTGCTATACAACAAATGGGCACCAATCCTCGGGGGCTAAAATCTAATGCCCTCTGGCAAGTTGATGTAACCCATGTCCCCCAATTCGGCAGACAAAAATATGTATTTGTAACTGTAGACACTTACTCCCACTTCCTTTGGGCTACTGCCCAAACTGGTGAAAGTTCGAAAAATGTAATAAATCACATGCTCTCATCCTTTGTCATCATGGGCCTCCCTGTACAACTAAAGACAGATAATGGCCCAGCATTTACCAGCTCCCCGTTTAAAAATTTTTGTGAGGCCTGGAAAATCACCCATCACACTGCCATCCCATACAACCCACAAGGACAAACCATTGTGGAAAGGTCACATAAAACCTTAAAAGACAACTAAAAAGACAGGCTCAAACAACATATTCTCCCAATATTCAATTAACATTAGCCTTGTTTACCCTTAATATACTTAATGTATATTGAGGGTCTGATGCCCCCCATCACCTGACACTGGGCCCAGACACTCCCCATACCACCCATCATGTTAAATGGTGGGACCCCCTTGATGACATCTGGAAAAGGCCAGATCCATTGCTGACCACAGGGAGGGGATTTGCTTGTGTTTTCCCACAGGATCAACCAAAGCCTATCTGGGTTCCAGCCAGAAATGTCCGGCACCTCCCCGCCCACAAAAAGATGGTTTGCATGACCCTGTCAGAGACAAAGGAAAGGAAGAGGAGGAAACGACACCCGAAACCACACTGGATCACGTGGAAAGAGATCCATGATCTGGTGGAGACTGCTCAACGCAGATGCCCCCCCCCCGCCGAGCTTCTTTCTCTGTCATCCTCATGGTCGTTTTTACCCTGCTTAACACCAACGCTTCAGTCAGCCTCACTCTCCCTAATACTATGTTCTGGAGATTTTATGTCAGGAAAACATTTCAAAAAAAAAAAAAAAAATCAGATAATCGCAACCGCAGACTCCCCCCTGAAAGCAACAGTTGAGGGCCAAGATTTTTAAGGAATATCTTCCAACTTTGTCATTGGGCTCAGCTCAGGCCTAATATCTCTTAAGGCAGATCCATAACCAAATCCATCATGCCTCAAGGAAGTTGATACCTATGGGGACTGTCACTATTTCAATCCCTGTAGGTTGGAACTAGGATTCACTGGGGGATATCAGGGCATAACAGGACAGGAAAGACCCATCTACCTAAAGGATAATAAGTATCTCTATGGGAACCATGAGTATTCCCTAATATATGTTGCAGATCCATGGGACGATTGCTGGCGTACCGGAGTAATAGGAAAGCTCTACTCTGGTGCATTTTCTAGCTACCCTACAGCTGACTTTCATATCTCCCAACAGCTTGTACCT
>NW_008329320.1:2162520-2217394 GCF_000622305.1 Nannospalax galili
ATTCTTTATATTTTATTAATTCTTTGAGAATTTCATATATGCATACAATGTGTTTTAAACATATTCACCTCTTACCCTCCCCCTAACCCTCCCAGATCTCCCCTCCCTTACTCTCCTCCCAACTTCCTGTCCTCTTTTTAAAAAAAATTTAATCTGGGCATGGTGGCACAGGCCTTTAATCCCAGTACTTGGGAGGCAGAGACAGGTGAATCTCTGTGAGTTCATCCTGTCAGCCCGTTCCCCTCACCTACTATTTTCTATAACTTTCTAGTTGTTGGGTTTTTTTTGTCCAAAAACCTGCTCTGGTGATCCATCAAATTGAGTTTGTGACCAAATAGCAGTTTGAAGATCACTTTTATGCCAAAAGTTGATGGGGAACTTTCAAAGAACGTAAATCAGGCTGACAAATTGTTAGCATCCCTAAACTAGCAAAGTTGCTGTAAAAGGCATGTCACAGTCACTGTCAGTCACATGGATCTAGCCATGGAAATTTGGAGGCAGAGAAACAAGATAAATGACATCGTATCAGAGGAAGCAGTCAGCTTATTCTAGAATGGGGGCCTTTCACAGGGCAAATGACCTGGTATCTTCAACTAATGGGATGAAACCAATGGGTGAAAAACTACAGCAGAGAGGAGACTTGAGACAAACTCTGCCTCTGAGCTTGATTTGGATCACAATTATAACAAAGCAACTTTACAATGGAATATTGAAGCAACCAAGAAATTTGACCATGAACTCAAGATCAGATGATATTATGCAATGATGCTGTGTTGGGGGATCCTCCTGCTAGGGTCGTAGTCCTCCATGTCCGGATAGGTCTAAGGGGCTCGGCGCTATATGGAATGACTCCCTTTCTCAGCGGAGGGCCTCCTGTTTTCTGCCTGACCTTATTTGGAACATGACCTTTGGCATAGTTACCTGGAATAAAAACTACCCCCAGGTTTTTTCTATATGATAATCAGGCATTTCCTGGTAGTTGGACGATAGGAGCCCACTACCACATTTAAATAAAGCATACTATAAGCACCTATCAGCCGAGGCTTTGGCTACTACCCCCACACTATTTTCCCCAGCACTCCCACTGAATAAACGGAGCTGTTTCACTGAATCTAGAGCTGTCTCACTGAATCTGGAGCTGTTTGCATTGTTGAACCTGCCTCCCCAGAAGGGCTTTCTTCTATCAGTGCTCACTGGCCATCCTGACCCCACTCGTTGCTTCTGCTCCCCTTGTCCTCATGGACTGGTGGCCAACGACCCGCGAGGAGAGGGAGAGACCCCACCAGGGACCATTGTGGAAGAGGAGGCAGATTGTAAGAGCCAGGGCTGGTTCATGAATGTATAAGGTGGAGGCTTCCAGGCCAGTGGAGGCCTGCTCATGTGTGCCTGCAGCAGCAATGGCATCCAACTCGGGACCCATATCAGCTCAGTTAAACAAAGGTCAAAAGGGGAGGTGAGAAATAGGTGGCCAGTTCAGCACTAGATTGAGAACTGTTTGAGACTGGTTGTTGCTGTGTGAGGGAGAGTATAACTTACATACAACCACTTGATAGGCTGACTAGACTCCAGTGGACGCATTTAAACTGAAGGACATTTGGGTACAAACACCTGAATGAATAGGACTCAGCATATATGGCAGAGTGCATAGGGTTTGGTGGGGAAGGGGGAGGCATGGATGGGGAGGGGTTTGGATATGAGTGGGAAATATTGTATAAAATTTTAAAAGCTCAGTTTTAAAAAGTTTTAAAAAATTTCTAGTCACAAAACTCACATAATTTTGAAAATAGGTGTACTTTTATGAGTAAAATAACATGAGATGCCAGTTATTAGGTGCACCTAGAAGTGTAGATGCAATTCCTTTGTAGCTTCTTCAGTCTCTTTCAGTTGGGAGCCATTGCTCAAAATCTCCCAGTGATTCCAGTTTTAATGGTTTATATTAAGCAGGAGAAGCTACAGTATATGTTGAAACCAGTAGGTATAGTAAATATGCAAATTGCTTTACTAACTTAATCCTCACAGCAGCCCTAGGATTCAGCTACTGCCTTTGTCTTCAATATATGAATGTTGTATGTAAGAAAGAGAAAGCACTCACAGGGTCTGCATCATCCTTTTGAGGTGACATAGCCAATAAGTCATAGACTGGAGATATGAACCTTGATTTTAAGAATTGCAGAGACATATCTACCACAGACATGCTTCATCAAGTTGATACCTGTTTTTCAGTTGAGGAACTGATATGACA
Organism: Nannospalax galili; assembly: GCF_000622305.1. Classification (NCBI taxonomy): domain Eukaryota; kingdom Metazoa; phylum Chordata; class Mammalia; order Rodentia; family Spalacidae; genus Nannospalax; species Nannospalax galili. The sequence continues at coordinate 2,164,763 of NW_008329320.1, forward strand.
CATTATACCCATAAATGATAATTCTGATTCTCATGTCTATGACTTACCTAAGAAGAGAAAGACTACCAACTTAATGCTCCTGGAACAAAAACACATTTTAATAAAAATACCAAGGGTCATAATATCTGGAAGGATCTTCAGAGATTGTCCCAAACTGTGGTTCTCAAATGTAGTAGCCACTTGAGTGTTACTAAAATTCAGAATACCCAAATGTAATGCAAAGCTTCTGAATGGAGGTGCAGAAATCAGGTGGACTTAGACATTCTTATTTTCAAAGATAGCTTCAGATGATTTTAATGTATATTGGAAAAGGATTAAAGAGGCAGAATTTTTGTCTGAGGTGTTATAATTTGATCATTATGATCTTTCACTGGAGCCTGCTGTTATCTACTGGTCATCACACAGCCCTCAGACTGTTTACATGGTAAGTTGCTTCTGGCTCAGAAACAGAAGTACTTAACTAAAGACCTTTTGAAAAAGTCATATGGAAACCTACCACTACACATATGCATTCTAAAAACAGTTTAAACAAAGTTAGCCTATAATGGGAGAACAATGCCTCTATCAGACACTACAGGCTAACAAATAAAAAGCCCAATGCCAGGAATGGACTGTCTTTTGGAATTGCTGACTGGGGGTTTCCACAGACCCTCTTGATAACATGTCAGAACTTTGCAGTAAGACCCTATTGCTAAAGACACAGCATCTGTGAGTCATAGAACAAAGAGAAAACAAACTGGTACTGACTTCAAAGTTTCATCTCTACAGCTGGTTCTCATACTGCTAGAAAGTGCTGTGCATACTTCCAGAAGAGAGAAGTAATCAAAAACCTTACCAAGCTCTGAACCCTGTGAGCTACAATAACAAACTAGCCTGGCGAGATATGCCCACTGGTGTAGTAGTAGCACAATTGTTATGGGATTAACAAACTACTTTCTCTCTTTCTGTTTTTAAAATCTTTTGTTTAATTTTATGTGAATGAGTGTTTTTCCTGAGTGAATGTAGGTGTGCCATGTGTATGCAATACGTCCATGGAGGTCAGAAGAGGGTGATGGAATGGGAGAGGTGGGCAACAAGCTGTAACCCTAGCTGAGAAACTATTGGCAACTGATAGCTGCTGGAAGAGGGAAGAGTCAGTTTTATTTAATGGTTTAAAGTTGGGCAAGTTGAACAGACTCAAGGGGATGAACCACACCCAAGAGCACTTGAGGACATAAATTAGACTTGATAAACCTTAAAGGATGGTAAAGGTAATGGTTTAGGAGCACTGACTCCTTTTGATCAGGACTCAATGATGGTTTATATGCCTAAATTATTATACATATAGATAGGCTGTATTTTGTGTGTATGTATTAAATATATATCATAAAATAGTCAAAAAAAGTTTTAATTCAAGCTCAGTTATTGTACTACTTTGAACAAATCACATTATAAATGAAAAAAAAGTAATGATAGAGTACATGAAGTCAGTCAGAGTAGTAAGGTGGGGATGAAAATAGGGAAGGAGGTCTGAATATGATCAAAACACCTTGTATGAAATTTTCAGAGAATCAATAAAAATAATTTTAAAACTCCCTGGACTGGGTGTGATAGCATATGCCTTTAATTCCAGCACTCAGGGGAGAGGGCAGTGGCAGGCTGATCTCTGTGAGTTCAAAGCCAGCCTGGTCTACATAGATAGTTCCAGGCCAGCCGGGGCTACAGAGAGACCCTGTCTCAAAAATACCACCCACCAAAAAAAAAAAACAACTCCTTTTGGGTTATACTGACATTTCTTACTGTAAATCAGTATTATTCTCTTTTGGGATAGATGTATTAAAGATGTTATTGAACATTTGATTAAAGATGTATTAACGTCTCACAAATTTTGTTCACCATTTAAGAGGTTTATAGATAGCCTACAGGGCCTAGTAAATAATTCCTAAGTATTGGTAACATAAGGGCGATGAAGATGAATAGCAACTAGGAATTGGGAAGGAAAACAATAATTAGGAAATACAAGATTCTAGGAGTTGGTCTTTTTATGTCTTAAGATGAGAAATTTTCATAGATCAAGTCCATCAAAGTCCATTTGGTTAGTCTACTTAGAAAGACGAGTCATCTGCATATTGCAAAGAAATTGTCAGTTCTTTATTTTTCTTCCTCTTTTTTGACATAAGGTCTCCCTATATTCATAGCAGGCCTGGAACTTTCTATGCAGACCATCCCAGGCTGGCCTCAATTTCACAGCAATCCTCCTGCCTCTGCTTCCTAGGTGCTGGGATTAAAGGATTGTGCTGCCATGCCTGGATGCCTTGGAAACTCTATTGCCAATGTAAAGTCTTCCTTACTCCAGTGTCTATAATGCTATTGTCTCTAAATATTCTCTAAATTTGTTTATTAACAGATAGCAGTTGGAAGAATTTCCCAGTTAGGTAATGACTATATTCTTACTTTTGGTTCACCAATATTTCACAATAGTGCAAACATTGTACAAAAATAATATATTGGCAAATACTGAGGTTTTTTTTTTTACCTCTTGAACAAAATATAAATGCTGAACTGTTCTTACTGAGAGGAAAGGCTGCTGAGGATTTTTCAATTAAATATTGTTGTGTAGCAAACTATCTCAACAGTTAACAGTTTCAAACCACAGCTATCTGTCATAGTTCTCTAGTTTGATGATCTAGGTTTCTTTGCTGTGTTTTCCTGGATGGTGTGGCTATAGTCAAATGATAATTTGCCTGGGGTTTGTGATCCATCGTGTTCATCCTGATAATTCTGCCAGTTGATGCTGCCGTTAATGGAGACGTCTTGGTTCTACTCCACATGGCCTCTTATTTTCCATTTGGCAAGAATAGGTTACTTTTTGGCAAGTTGTTCTTAGGGTTACAGGAAAGAGAGATGGAAGCCACGAAGCTTCTTCAGGATGACCTGTTAAAGTTATCAGGCATCCCTCCTCCAGGTCCAGACCACATTCCAACAGGAGTGGAGAGTGAAGAGGGAAAAGGCCACAGTGGTAAGACATAAGAAGAGCAGAAAAGCTGTCACTGTCTCTGCCGAGAATCTGCCTACCACGGAGATAGAGAAGTGAAATGCTATAGGGAGGAGTGAAGGAGGCATGGGAAGGTGAGCAGCTGACAGCACTGTGGGTCCTGAAACAAACCCTTGGTGTGAACAGCATAAAATGGAATGAGTGAATCCATAGGCGGGGATATTTTTCTGTAATGGCTTTAGACAGCTCTGAAGACTCCTCATTTTAATTCAACCAATGGCTAGAACTGGATATTTCCCCTAGGGTTTTTCCCTTATGGCAAGCAAAATCTGAAACCAATAGACTACAGTTCAATCTGGAGGCATAATTATTCTGGTACAAGAAAGTTTCCTGTGCTAGGCACCCCATGTACCTAAAAATATTCAAAATGTCTATTATGCAAACATTTTGGCTACCAAATTAATATTTCAAGCAATGATAAAATGAAGACTATGGGGTTTTGCATGAGTGATCTCTTTGAGGCTTATAACATAACAGATTAGCAATGCTCGTTTAATAAACTCAGAAAGGCATACTATAGCTGTTTCTTGGTAAGGAAGATGCTGGATCATACAGTGCTGTGCTGGCTGAGCTTCCCAAGTGGGAGGTTTCTATCAGGCATTCACTTCTAGAACATGAGCTGTGCATAGTGAGGTGAGGCAGAGTATGTGCTGTATCAGCTCAGCTGTAACCAGGGGAGGGAGGAGATCAATGATCACACATGGCATGCCAACACTCACTGCGTTATCCAGCCCTGTGCTGCATAAGCTGATTCTTGAAGCTTCATCATTTGTCATCTCTAAGTTCTAGATAAGTCCACAGCCTTATTGTAATAGCAGAAAGGAACAGCCTCATCAATTATTTGACGAAACTATGTTGGTGATTACAAAGATAGCACCAATAGCTTTGTCACTATTCTATGTGCATTTCATTCTCTTAATTGAAATATTTTGAGGACTTTGGCAATGCAAAACACATTTTTATGGAAAGTAACCAAAGCTAATGCAAAAGATTGGTTTTACACAAGTATGGAATACCACATGGTCTGAAGTGTTTTTTTAAAATATTTTACTTACTATTTTTATTTTATCTGTATGAGTGTTATGGCTGCATGTAGGTAAGTGCACCCATGTTGTGCAATATCTGCGGAGCACAGAAAAGGCTGTTTAGATCTCCTGGGACTGGGGTTACAGACAACAGTTGGCTGCTGTGTGGGTGCTGGGAATCGAACCTGGGTCTTCTGCAAGAACAGCCAGTGTTCTCAACCACTGAGCCATCTCTCCAACCCCAGTCTGAAGTGTTTTAAAAGAGGACTCACCTCTAAAGAACATCCTGGAGGCCAGAGAGATGGCTCAGCAGTTAAGAGTACTTTTTGCTTTTCCAGAGAACATGAGGTCAGTTTCCAGGGCATAAAAGTTTATTTAGTCCAAATTCTCCTCCTTATTTATTTCCTCACTGCTTAAGAAGTAGCATGCAAATGGAGTTCAGATTTTAAACAGGATTCACTAAGTCACTGACTCAGCTGTCAGTTGGTTAGAATATTGTTAAACTTACCTGTGTGAAAGGAGTTCAGCCATTGCAGTCTTTCTTTGGAAGGCATATTTTTCTGTTACCTGTTTTATGGGTTAAAGAGTAGAGTAATATACTGATTTGCTGATCATATTACAAGGATAATAAGTGATATTATTTATCCAAATAGAAAAATGTTGTACTTTATAAAATACATATATATATTTCCCTAAATGTCTCTGGGCTAAGTAATATTGACAGACACTGTCACATACAGGAGGGAATTACACAGAGAGAAAGCTCCTCCTCAGACTGTTGCCCTCGCTGCTATTCCATAGTCTGAGTTTACCACACACTTGTATGGTAAATTGCTAAATTTCTTTTAGACTATTGTGTTAGTGTTTGTAGAATAAAGTTACTTCTAAAATCTAGCTGAAATGAACCTCATTAAGGGATAATCTTTTAAAAAATATTTCTATTTTTTTTTAAATTATTTATTTACTCACCACGTACTTAGAAGAAGCATCTCATTACAACAGCATTGTCATATTCAATAACAATTTCCAGAGCTAAGATGCAGCTCTTTCAAATTTGGCTGTAAATTTTTAGGTGTACAGTTGAATTAATACAGTTATACAATATTGTACCCAGTATAAACCCTATAAGACATAAAATTAAATGAGGTTTCACCCTTTAAAAAAGATCTCCATTTCACTATTAAAATAAACAGTTTCATACAGAAATATTCATTTTCAATACAATTGACACTAAGATGCACAAGCATTTTTAATCTATGCATCTGATTATTACTAGTCACAGTTGGTTACTTTCTGAGCTACTTGGCATTTGAGCATGGATATAAAGTCATCAGGTAGATTTCATGGGGGCAAAAACCTTTAATCCTCAGCTCTGTAATGAGTTTGAGGCCAGCCTCGGCTATGTTTTTAAAAAATTTTTTGTTTTTGTTTTGTTTTGTTTTTATTTATTTTTACACCCACTTCCCAGATAGCACCCTGCCATAGCCTCACTCCCCCTACTAGAGCCCTTATACTCTGATATCCCTACTACTGTCTGCTGTGTTGTCGGCACCCCCAGCCATTCCCCACTACTTGCCCTTCTGGTGAATCTAGTCAGCCTATCTAGAGGTCTTTGTTTTAAGAGGGTCAGCTGTTCCTCATCTAGCGGTAATCAGTTGTCAATATTCCTTTGGATAAGATTGGGGTCTGCTGTTCATTTTCCCAGTTCTATGCTGGGTTACTATCTGGGAGTCCCTTTGGCCACCCTGGCCAACAACTCAAAAGAAGGTATCGTCCATCTGGCACTGTTGCTTGTTATGTAGCCTTTAGCTATACATATGGACTGTTATGAAATTATATTGGCCCCTTTAATCTTTGGTTATACTTTCCTTTTGGTTGCTTAAGGCCATACGGTTGGACCAGATAAACCGATTTATTTTTACTCTTAAGGTCTTTTGAGGATCTGTTCCTCAGGGGTCACATGGGCTTGGGAGGAGCCCCTGGCTCCTTTCTTTTACCAGTTCTGCCTATAAATTTAATAACCACATGATTAGAAGAAGCATTTCATTACAGATTTAACATACTCAGTAACACACTCCGGAGCAAGGATACATCTCTTTCAAAAGTGACTGTAAATTTTTAGGGTCACAGTTGAATTAATACAGTTACACAGTACTAAACTCAATATAAACCCTGTAAGATTTAAAATTGAATGAGTTTTTATCCTTTAAAGAAGATCTCCGTTTCATTTTAAAATATTCTGTTTCCTACATTTTTAATGCTACTAACACTTACGCACTTAGATATTTGTACATGTGTCTTTAATCTCTATGTATCTGATGATTACTAATCACAGTCAGTTATACCCAGATCCTTAGTACCTGAGTCTGGATATAAAATCATCAGGTAGCGTTCACTGGTAGTGTTTATCACCTCTACTATTTAACATGAAGTAAATTTCTATGCTTCCTCCTCAAATATGTCTTTTTTAAAAAATTGTTGATTTTTCTGTGTGTATATCCCACACACTCTTATTCATCTATATACCCACTTCCCAAATAGCACTCTCCATAGCCTCCCCCCTCCCACATACTGGAGCCCACATACTGTGTCATCCCTGTTACTGTCCTCTGTGTTGTCAAGACAGCCCAGCCATTCTCTGGTGCTTGTCCGTCTGTTGAATCTGGTCAGCTTATATAGAGATCTTTGTTTTAAGAAGATCAGCTGTTCCTCATCTAGCAGCAGTTGTCAATATTCCTTTAGATAAGATTGGGGTCTGCTGTTCATTTTCCCGGTTATATGCTGAGTGACTGTCTGGGAGCCCCTTGGGCCACCTTGGCCAATAACCCAAAGGAAAGTATCACCTGTCTGGCATTGTTTCTTGTTATGTAGCCTTTAGCTATACATATGGACTCTTAGGAAATTATATTGGCCCCTTTAATCTTTGGTTATACTTTCCTTTTGGGTGTTTAAGGCCATACAGTTGGTCCTTGGCCTGGATAAACCAATTTACTTTTACTATTAAGGTCGTTTCAGGATCTGTTCCTCAGGGGTAACATGGGCTTGGGAGGAGCCCCTGGCTCCTTTCTTTTACCAGTTCCATCTATATGAATATAAGTCAAAGGTCCTGCTCAACCATGGAGGGCTTCACTTGGAAGGATGGAGGATATGTTTCTGCTGTGTTGACCCTCCTCTTTGTAGGCTGGACACTAGTTCAGGTCCATCTGGTGAGGTCTCCATGGCCTCCTTGCTCAAGAGGACAGGCGACTCACCACAGTTACAGGACATTTTGAGCGATGCTCATAGTCCCCTGGAACTTAGTCGACTTAGGAGGGCAAGGAGTACAAACTATCCTTTATGTCCCCCTGACCAAATTAGCATAGGCCTCAAAGTATGGCTGTTAAACATCCAAGAAGGTTAGTTCCACCAGTCTGGTACTTTTAATTACCATATGCCATGTAGATAGAGCTTGGGCAAAGACCAAACGCACTCAGATAAACCTTGCTTAGGCATATATTACATTCTTTGATTTGGTTGTTTGTATAATTTGTCAGTAGGTTGTTTGCCTAATATGGTTCCCTCTGGTTTTCTACAACTAGCTAGGCATTGTTTATCTCTCATGTTGTCTAACCCACTATGGCTTCCCCATTTAAGTGCCCCAGTGTTTTCAGTTTCTCCCTTAATAATACCCTTCTCCTATGTTCCAACCTCTGTTGAGCTCCTTCTTTCCCTTTACCCCTAGGTTCCTTATATAACCTTCCCTCATCCTTCCCCTTAAAATAACCCCACTATTGTCCATATCCCCTTGTTAACACCTGTTTTCTATCGTTTTTCTCTTTCAGATTCTTTCTTTTCCTTTACTTACCTGGTTCCTCTTCCTTATCCTGATTCCTGTAGTTATGTCTGGATACATATTCACTTATAAGGATTTGGTGCTATGATCCACATATGAGGGAGAATATATGCCATTTGTTGTTGTTGTTGTTGTTGCTGTTTTAATTGAGTCTGTGTTACTTCACTTACTGTAATAGTTTCTAGTTCCATCCATTTACCTGCACATTTCATCATTTCATCTTTCTTTACTGCTGAGTAAAACTCGATTGTATAAATGAACCACATTTTCATTATCTACTCGTCAGTTGAGGACACTTAGATTGCTTCCATCTCTTAGGTATTGTGAAAAGAGCAGTAACAAACATGGATGTACAATTGTCTCTGCAATAGGATGAGGTCTTTGGGTATATGCCAAGGAGTGGTATAACTGGGTCAAATGGTAGGGTCATTTGTAGTTTTTTAAGAGTTCTCCACACTGCTTTTCATAGGGGTTGAACCAGTTTGCAGTCCCACCAACAGTGGATGAGTTTTCCCCTTTCCCCACATCCTCTCCAACATTTGGTATCACTTGTTCTTTTGATCTTAGCCAGTCTGACTGGGGTAAGATGAAATCTTAGTTTTAATTTTCATTTCCCTAATTACTAGTGATGTTGAACACATTTTAAGATGCTTCTTAGTGGTCTTTATTTCTTTTTTTGAGAACTTGCTGTTCAGTTCCTTAGCCCATCTTTTAATCGGGTTGCTTCCTTTCTTGATACTTTGTTGTTTGAGTTCATTATGTATTCTGGATGTCAAACTTCTGTCAGATGTGTTGCTGGTGAAGATTTTCTTACATTTTGTGGGTTTTCTCTTCACTTCCTTGGTTTCTTCTTTTGATGTACAGAAGCTTTTTAGTTCAATGAGGTCCCGTTTGTTGATTCTTGACCTTATTTCTCCAGGCAGTTGATGTCCAGTTTAGAAAATGCTTTCCTACACCTATACCTTGTAGGCTATTGCCAATGTTTTCTTCTAACAGTTTCAGAGTTTCAGGCTTCACAGTGAGGTCTTTGATCCATTTGGAGTTAACTTTTGTGCAAGGTGAAAGATAGGGGTTTAGTTTCATTCTTCTACAGGTGGAGATCCAGTTTTCCAAGCACCATTTGCTGAACATGCTGTCCTTCCTCCAGTGAATGTTCTTGGCTCCTTTCTCAAATCTCAGGTGGCTGAAACTGAATTAACTCATATTTGGGTCTTCAATTTTGTTCCATTGATCTATGGGTCTATTTTTGTGCCAATACCATGTTATTTTTATGACTACAGCTCTGTAATACAGTTTAATATCTGGTATAGTAATCCCCCCAACATTGCTCTTAGTGCTCAAGTTGGCTATCTGAGGTCTTTTGTGCTTCCACATGAATATTAGGATGGTTTTTTCCAATTCTGTGAAAAATGTTATGGGGATTTTGAATGGCATTGCATTGAATCTATAAATGGCTTTTGGTGGGATGGTCATTTTCACAATATTAATTCTTCCAATCCACGAGCATGGAGGTCCTTCCATCTTCTGATGTCTTCCTCACTCTCTTTCTTTAATGATTTAAAATTCTCATTGTAGAGGTCTTTAATGGTTTTGGTCAGGTATATTCCCAGATAATTTTTTTTTTTTTTTGCAGCTATTGTGAAGGCGATTGTTTCCATGTACTCATTCTCTGATTGCTTGTTATTGGTATATAGAAAGGCTACAGACTTTTTCAACTAATTTTGTAACCAGTCACTTTACTGAACGTGTTCATAATTTCTAGGGGTTTTTGGGTGGAACTTTTGGTGTCCCTTAGATATAATATCATATCATCTGCAAAAAGGGATAATTTGATCTTTTCTTTTCCAATTGTTACTCCTTTAATTTCCTACTCTTGTCTTATTGCTCTTGCAAGAATTTGAAGCACTATGTTAAAGAGATGTGGAGATAGTGGACAGCTTTGTCTGGTTCCTGATTTCAATGGGAGTGCTTCAAGTTTTTCTCCATTTAGAATGTTGCTGGCTGTGGGTTTGTTATACATGGCTTTAATTATATTGAGGTATGTTCCCTCGAGTCCAATTCTCTCTAGGACTTTGACCATAAATGCATGTTGAATTTTGTCAAAGGCCTTCTCTGCATCTATTGAGATGACCATGTGGTTCTTGTCTTTGAGCCCACTTATATGATTTATGACGTTTATTGACTTACGTATATTGAATCAGCCCTGTATCTCTGGGATAAAGCTGACTTGATCATGGTGGATGATCTTTTTGATGGGTGTCTGTATGCGGTTTGCAAGTATCTTGTTGAGAATTTTTGCATCTACGTTCATTAAGGACATGGGTCTATAGTTTTCTTTTTTGGTTATATCTTTACCTGGCTTTGGTACTGGAGTGATGGTGGCTTCATAGAAGGAATTTGGAAGTTCTCCCTCCATTTCTATCTTTTTGAATAAATTATCTTCTTTAAATGTCTGATAGAATTCTGCTGTAAATCCATCTGGTCCTGCTTTTTTAGCCAGGAGGTTTTGTATTACTGTTTCAATTTCCTTATGTTTTATGGGTCTGTTTAAGATGTTAATCTCTTCTTGGTTTAGCTTTGGTGGTTCCCATGCTTTTAGGGTCCTGTCCATTTCTTTTAGGCTTTCAAATTTAGTAGCATATAGGTTTTTAAAGTATTCCCTTATAATGTTCTGGATCTCTTTGGTGTCTGTTGTGATGTTTTCCCTTTCATCTCTGATTTTGTTGATTTGGAGGTACTCTTTCTTTCTTTTGGTTAACTGGACTACTGGTCTATCAATCTTGTTTATCTTCTCAAAGAACCAGCTCTTGGAGTCATTGATTCTTCTGTTGTTTTCTTTGTTTCTATTTCATTAATTTCTGATCTGATCTTTGTTATTTCTTCTTGTCTGCTGGGTGTGGGTTTCATTTGCTGTTACTTTTCAAGTGCTTGAGTTGCAATGCTAAGTCATTTGTTTGTGATCTTTCCTATCTTTTAATGTAAGCACTTAGAGCTATAAACTTCCCTCTAAGGACAGCTTTCAGTGTGTCCCAGGGGTTTTGTTGTGTTGTATTATTCTTTTCATTTAGTTCAAGGAATATTTTGCTTTCTTTCTTAATTTCTCCTTTGGCCCTTTCATCATTCAGCAGTGTGTTGTTTAATCTCCATGTATTCAGGTGGTTACTGGGGAGTCTTGTGGTGTGGATTTTAAACTTTATTGCATTGTGGTCTGATAGAATGCATGAAATTATTTCAATCTTTTTGTATTTGTTGAGGTTTGTTTTTTGCCACAGTATATGGCCAATTTTGGAGATGTTTCCATGGGGCGCTGAATAGAAAATATATTCTTTGGTGCCTGGGTGGAATGTTCAGTAGATATCTGTTAGGTCAATTTCATATATGGTATTGTTTAATTCAGAAGTCTCTCTGTTAACTCTCTATCTTGTTGACCTATCTAATGGTAACAATGGGGTATTGAAGTCCCCTACTATTAATGAATTGGGATTAATCTGGGTCTTAAAGTCCTGTAGTACTCTTTCTATGAAGTTGGGTACACCAGAGTTTGGTGAATATATGTGCGTGACTGTACTATCTTCTTGATTCATTGTTCCTTTGATCAAAATGAAGTGGCCCTCTTTGTCTCTTCTGATTAGTTTTAGTTTAAAGTCTATTTTGTCAGATATTAGAATTGCTATGCCTGCTTTTTTCTTAGTGCCATTTGCCTGGTATATATTTTTTCCATCCTTTCACCTTAAGGTAGTGCTTGTCCTTGAAAGTGAGATGAGTTTCTTGCAGACAACAAAAAGATGGGTTTTGTTTCTTAATCCATTCAACTAGTCTGTATCTTTTGACTGGGGAGTTCAGTCCATTGATATTTAAAATTATTAACAAAAGATGTGTATTGAATCTTGTCATTTTTATTTCTGTTCATTCTTGATATAGCTGTGCATTTCCACAGTTATACCTTCACTGAATTTCTTTCTGTCACCCCTTGTGTATAGTTGTTGCTTTCTTCAGCTCTTTGTATTGCTTCAAGAACTCTCTGAAGGGCTGGTTTTGTGGACATGAATTCTCTTAGCCTGTTTATGTCATGGAAGATTTTTTTTCCCCTTCAACTATGATAGACATTTTGGCTGGATAAAGTAATCTGGGTTGGCATCTGTGGTCATTTAGAGCTGGGAATACTTTGGTCCCAGCTCTTCCAGTTTTCATAGTTTGCACTGAAAAGTCAGCCCTAATCCTGATGGGTTTTCCTTTATATGTGATTTGTTGTTTTTCTTTTGAAGCTTTCAGTATTGTCACTTTGTTCCTAAAGTTTAGTGTTTTTACTATGCTGTGCCATGGAGAGTTTCTTTTCTGTCCTATTTGGTGTTCTATATGCTTCTTTTATTTGTATGAGCATGTCTTTTTTTAATTTGGGGAAATTTCCTTCTACAATCCTGTTGAAGATCTGTTTCATACCATTATCTTGAAATTCTTCTCCTTCCTGTATGCCTATGATTTGTAAGTTTTTTTTTTATGGTGCCACACAACTCTTGCACATTCCATTCTTGTTTTTTTTTTTAATTTTTCATAATCTTTGCTTGAGTGGTCTAATTCATCTACTCTTATCATCCAGTCTTGATATTCTGTTTTCCATTTCATTCATTCTATTGGTGAGGCTTTTTCCTGTCCTTTCTAATTGGCTTACTGAGTGTTTTACTTCCTTCTTCATTTCAGCCTGAGTATTCTTCAATATTTCTAACTCTTTTCTGAATTCTTTCAGAAGTTTGTCCCTATCTTCCTTTAGTTCTTTGATTTCTTTTTTGTGTGTTCTTTAAAATCACTGAATTCTTTTATCATGTTTATAATTGTTCTTTTGGGTTCCATGTCCTTGTGTTATCTCTAGGGAGTTCTCATTGTACTCCTCTAGAAGACTACTGTTATTTGGTGAGGATATGTTACTTTGGTTTTTCATGTTATTTTTTCTTTGTGACTTTGACATGTGAATTTCCTTCACAGTTTCTGATTCTTGTGTGAGACTCAAGCCTTCCTTTGTTGAGCTGCTTCTCTTTGTAAACTTTATGTGCCTTTGTGGTTTACTTGTTGGGCAAGAAAAGCAAGTTTGTCTAGGCTTCAGGTTCTCTCTTTTGATTTTATATTGGAGTGGCCTAATTGCTTTTGTCTTCAGGACTTCCCACAGAGGCCCAAGTGAGATGAGGCTCAGTTGATATCAGGCTTTCTCCTAGAGTATGTGTCCCTCCAGGAAAGATGCTGCCCTCAAGAATTTGGGGGCTGGGCTGGCTTGGGAGAAGGGCCCAGGATAGATGCTAGTCTCAGGAAGGTGAGGGCGGGACCAGGCCTAGAGGTTCCTGGGGGCCTGCAGGAAGGATCTGGGTTGGTCCAGATGCAAAGGATCAGGAAGCAGTGGTGGCTCTGGGCCAAGAGGTTAGCCCTGGTGTCTGGCGTGCCAAGACAAGAAATAGGCCTGTACCCAGCCTAGGAGGAGAGACTCAGAGGGGGCAGCTGGGAGGGTGAAAGAGGCTGGGGGAGTCAAGGCACACTGCTGGACTTACGCAGAGAAGGTCCTGGGACCAGGACACCAGCAGCTGTGCAGCCCAGGGAAGTAAAAGGATAGGAAGGCTCCTGGTCCACAGGGCTCCTGGGGAAAGGTGCTGGCACCAGCCTGCCCAGAGGCTGTGCAGCCAAGGAAAGTAAATGGAGGTGAGGGCGGGTTCCAGGCTCCAAGGGTTCCTGGGGATGGTAGGGAAGAACTGGGTTGGTCTGGATGCAGAGGATCAGGAAGCAGTGGTGGCTCTGGGCCGAGAGGTTGGCCCAGGTGTCTGGTGTGCCAAGACAAGAAATGGTCCTGTACCTAGCCTAGGAGGAGAGACTTGGGGTGGGCAGGGGGAGCTGGGAGAGTGAAAGAGGCTGGGGAAGTCAAGGCACACTGCTGTTCTTACCCATGGAAGGTCCTGGGACCAGGACACGGGAGGCTGTGCAGCCCAAGGAAGTAAAGGGAGGTGAGCAGGGATAAACTTTTAAAGATGAAAGTTATGAGAAGAAATTTTTATTAATTTGTCAAGGTGGAAATTTTTAGCAGAGACATTTGTGTAGTTGGAAGACAGACAAGGGTGATGGGAGAGTATGGGGAAAGAGGAATAAATAAAGGAAAATCAATTTCTAAAGACAAATTTCTTTTGTGATTGCTTCCATGGACTGACTTGACTTTGAAATCTCTTCATGCCAGTTCTCTTAGCGTCTAGTCCTTCGCTCCACCCTCCTACCCATCTCTCCCTTGACCTTCCTGTTTGGGGAAGCTGTTCCTTATTCAGGAGGCATCAATCAGGGTACCTTCACAGTTTCCATATCTATAAAGCTGTCAGAATGATGTTTTGAAAACAAACCAAATATGAATTCCATGATTAAAACCTCTCTGTTTCTTCCTGATACCCTTAAAATAAAAGTCAATTCCGAAATACAGGCTTCATAGGCCAGCTGGATCTGCTCAACTCTGGCCATGAGGTCACCTCCCACTGTTCTTGTCCTCTGCTTTAGGTAGTGTTGCCTTTCCCTCCATGATTCAGACAGGGCTGTTTTCCTGGCTCATGGATTCTTGAACTTGTCAATTTTTCATTCTCCTATTGACTTTTCCACTAGACTGCTATATGTTATTCACCCCCACATCACTCTTTAAACATCTTGCTTTTTATTCACATGTTTATTTTTTCTCTTCTCCTACTAAACAGAAACTCTGTGAGGCATATGACAGCATATTCGCTAATGTTCATTAAACTCTCATTGCATGAATAAAGGGAATAAACTTTACTTTGTTTCATTTTGCTGTTTACTTTAGAGGAATACTCTGTGTAAACAATGCATCCTTAATTTCCTTTCTTCCTAGAAAGCTCAAAGTTCCGAAACAATACATAACTATATATACAAATTGAAAATCCCAGATTTACATTACATTTAAGTCTCTTTCATTTTGAAGAAATTGAGATAGTAAGAGAGTACATAGCTCCCTTTTTCTAACAAGTCATATTTATGCTGAAAAAAAATGGGAAAAATCTTCTGTTCATGGACTATGTTCCCAAGGGCTTAATCAGTGTTAGAGATGTTCTTTAATAGTGAAGAATGTGACTGTAAGGTCAGCAGCATTGCTTTCTATTTTATGAGCTTTTATTTTTACTCTATAAACAAAACTCTCAACCTCCCATCTTCCAACCAATTTGGAAGCTCCTTAAAGACCAAAATAGGATTTTATATTTTTACTTCCCAGTAGTGTCTAGCATAGTTACTGGAGGCATAGCAAATCAATAATCATATTTGAGTACATAATAATCATACTACCTCAGTTTTGCATAGTTGCTCACAGAATTAATCCGTCTTTTCTTACAAAATCCCAGTGAAGCATTAAGGCAAATGTTTGTTTCTTCCTCATAACAAAATAAACATGTTTGGGTGGTGATAGAGCTCCATGACAGAGTAGGTAGAGCCCTTGTATAGCATTTGTGAAGCCCTGAGTTGGATCTCCTGTACCACAAAAAGAAAAACAGATGTTACAAATTTTCATCATCATTAACACAAAAAGCAAAGTTGATTTTAGTCACATTCTTATTAAGGAGACAGTTTAGTCAAGTCTATGTCCAACCACTACTTCTGCCTGTGAATATTTATTTCTAGCATAGAACAATATTTAGCATCAAATTTATTTCTATTGACTTTTAAATGTATAAATTCTAATAATTTTATTAATGCAAATAAGTTGATGAAAGTAAAAGGAAGTTTGTCATAACACTGTTATTCAGTGTGACATTATAGCAAGATTCACTAAGTTTTGTGGCTTCTTTCCCCCAACCTATATCAAAATTCACATAATGAACTTTTATCAAGATTAATTTTAATGATCTATCTGCTGACAAGCTTATTCTGGCCCGCCAACAAATTTGCAACTATCTTATCTCTAAGATATCCTGTGATGCTGTCTCTAATGACTCTCAGTCCTGATGATGATATTTGAAATGATTCTTTGAGGTTTTGACATTCATGACATATGAATCATGGTAAGATTCTGGGTAGGTGATAGGCTGACTAGACACCAGTGGATAAACTTGCACTGAGGGACATCTGGGAACACTAATATAAATTAAAGAATGCATGAAATCCAGTGGGAGGCTCTATCTAGATGGGGGGGATGTAAAGATGATTAAGATGTTTTGTATAAAATACACAAAAATTTGATAAAAATATACAAAATTTTTTAAAATTTGTTTTTGTTGAATTTTTGTGTATTTTATACAGAATATCTCAAAGAATCTTAATCATCATTATACCCTCCTCCCCACTGGCACATTCCCACAGCCCCTCCCCGCCACTGGAGTCCATTATACTCTGTCATCCATATTAAGGCCCGATGTGTCAAGTCAGTGTCCCCAAACATTCTCCTGTGCAAGCCCATCCACTGAGTTCTAGTAAGCCTCTCTAACATTGGCAGCTGATTACTGCTAGGTGAAGAAGAGCTGATCTTCCTAAAGCAAAAAATTTTAAAGTTCTCTTATGCTTTAAATGATGTAGGTACGGGTTACAGAAGAGCAATACATGCATATTTTCAAGCAAATAAGTTTTAGGGGAAAAGGATACATGAAAACAGTAGACCTGGAAAAACAGTTATCTGCAAATGTCGTTTTGAAGACCAATGAGTGAATGGACCAACTATGGAAGCTAAATGAAGTTAGCACCTGGTTTGTAGATCAGAAGGAGATGATCACAAGCTGTCATCTTGGTTATTGCTAATAATGTCACCTCAAAGAGAAATCCCAAAGATGCCAAATACAAGGGTATTTCATTGGTGTCTCAAAAAAATAGTAATTCAGTAAGAAAAAATTAGATGTCTCCAACCTCTGTCACTTAATGATGTCTTGCTTATTTTGGACTTAGATCTGATTCATGTGATACAAATATTGCATATCACATGAAACTGAAGCCCATGACGATATTCTGACCTCCCTTAAGAAGTGACCCCAGGAGATGAATGAACAGATGGAGTATGGGTTTCTCATAGCCTTCTGAGTTTTTTAATTGTGCGCAAGGAAAGTGACAAAGCAGGCAAAGGACTCTTCTATCAACATCAAAATAAACAGACTATTAGGAGCAACCCAAGTATAAATAGATTAAGAGGGTTTTTTTCCCATTAGCACCAGGATAAAGCACATAGCAAAATAGTCTTTATAATGATTAGAGAGTTTAGTTATGGTTCATTGCCCTTGAGAAGCACAAGCATCTGTATTTTCAGATATCTTCTATGCTACATTTTATTTTTTGTGAAACGCTGAATATCAGTTTAAAGATAATGGTATTCTAGCCTGTGTAATTTTTTACTGACATAAAAATGTGGTGAACAGAGACAGTATTCTAGAATTTTCTTAATGGAACCAATTTTTCATTCAAAAGTACAACTATTCTTTTTGCTTTGTTTTGTTATTATTTTTTTTTTACCAGGATCTATCTATGTAGCCCCAGCTGGCCTAGAACTCCCTATGTAGATCAGGCTGGTCTCAGTCTCATCAAGATCCACCTGCCTCTACCTCCTAAGTACTGGGAGTAAAGGCATGCACCACACATACAACAGCAAAACTATTCTTAACAACGCTATGAAGAGGTGTGTTCCACAGCCCAAGGAAATTTCTTTTAGCACAGAAGGCTGCAGCCATCATGAAAGACCTTTGAACCAATCATCAGGACATTTGCATATGCCCATGGAATGTTATCATGTTCTGTATCCTGCAACATGTTTTAGGAAAAATGAAGTCTGGCAATAACCATTGTCTTCTAGAGACACTTACCAGAGGCAGCCACCTTAACTAATGTCATTAATACATAGAACACAGAGCTTCTGTAATCAAAGAACTCAAGTGATCCTCTCTTCGTTTTATCACAAAGATCTAGAAGCCTAGAGTATTTTCAGACTGTATCATGAGTTGGTGCCAGAACTGACTCAATCCAGTATTTTTTCCAGTATAACAGTTGGCCTTCTGAGATAGTCTCCTTGGCAATACATAGAGACATTGAGAGGTACCAGGGAATAGGGAGGGAACAGTCCATTTGTCCTTCCACAGAGAACACTGGACAGAATTTGCCTTTTAAAAAATATTTTGAATTGAATTTTTGTGTATATACAGAATATCTCAGTCTTAATAATCTTTATATCCCCTTCCCCACTGGCACCCTCTAATAAGCCCCCCACTGTAATTCATACATTCTGTTATTTGTCTAAAGGTCTATTGTGTCAAGTTAGGGTCCCCAGATGTCCTTCAGTACAAGCTCATCTACTGAGGTCTAGTCAGCCTATCTAGAGTCTCTTGCTTTAGGATGATCAGCTCTTCCTCACCCAGCTGTAATCAGTTGCCAGTATTTCTTCAGCTAAGATTGGGGGGTCAGCTATCCATTTTCCCACTTTCCTATGCTAGATTTTTTGTCTCCTTGAGTCTGCATGGGTCCTGTGCATGCTGACACCATTGCTATAGATTCATATGAACAGGGTTCCAGGAGCTTGTGAGACTCTGTTTCCATGTAGTCGTGCACCTTCTCCCTGGCTCTAATAATCTTTCTGCTCCCTCTTCCACAATGGTCCCTAAGCCCTAGGTGCGTGTAAATTAATATAGGAGTCCTGTCCAAGGACCAGCATTCTGCAGACTCTACACTTTGACCCTTTTTGACTTTTTGTATTCCTGACCCTTTGTTACATGATTAATGCTTCATTAATGAGAATTAAGATATCCATTAGTGTCCTCTTTACCCCTTGTCCTTTGCTCTTTGAGCCTTGGGTGTAGAGGTTTCATTATAGATGTGCTAACACTTAGACTTGGGGAATTCACAGACAATGTGTGCGATCAATTGAGGTACTCTGTAATAGTCTCCATCTGGTGCAAAAGAAGCTTCTCTGATGAATGGTGACTGGAATTTGTCTCTAAATATAAGGACATATATTTTGTGCATAGTAGGAAATTACAGTAGTCTAAGGATGTAAACAGTCTTGGGGTTTTCTCTAAGATCTATGATCTCTCTAGCCATGTGTATTTGGCTATGTTTACAGTACCACACATGAGTTTCCTCCAATTGAGTGGGCTTTTTGTCCAATTAGGAAGCTTTTTAATTTGGCTAAAAGTTTGTCAATTTTATTAATCTTTTCAAAGGACTAACTCTTCATTTCATTGATTCTTTGTATTTTTTTTATTCATTTCTATTTCATTTATTTTAGCTCTGATTTTGACTCCTTTCTTTTTCCTTTGGTCTTTTTGAGACAGGGTCTCCCTGCAGCCCCAGCTGTCCTGGAACTCACTATGACTATGTAGACTAGGCTGGCTTTGAACTCACAGAGATCCACCTGCCTCTGCCTCCCGAGTGCTGGGATTAAAGGTGTGCACCACCACACCTGGCTTTCATCTTCTTTTTAAAAATATACTTGTATTGATTTTTTTGTGGCTTTAATAGAATACATCTTAATCATACTTAGCCTTCTTTTCCCTATCTGCACCCTCCTCCCATAACCCACCCACAGGACTTCATGCATTTTGTCCTATATGTTAAGGCCTATTCCGTCAAGTTTGTGTAACTGATGTCTCTCGGGGTTGGTTCACACAATGGAGCCTGTTCCCTCCCTTAAAGAAGACCAACTCTCCCTCACTCAGCAATGATCAGCTGCCAATAGTTCTTCACCAAAGTTACAGCCTCTTGCCCATTTCTCCAGTTCTGTGTTGGGCTTTGTGTGACTGAGTTTGCATGGATCTTGTGCTTGTTGTCACTGTTACTGTAAATTCATATAAGCAAGGTCCCGGGAGCTTGTAAGACTCTGTTTCCAGGGCTGGAGACATGGCTCAGTGGTTAAGAGCACTGACCGCTCCTGCAGAGGAACTGGGTTCAATTCCTAGCACTCACATGCAGCCAACAACAGTCTGTAACTCCAGTTCCAGAGAATCTGACGCCTTCTTCTGACCTCCATGGGCATTGCAGGGCATGGGTGCATCTAACTACATGCAAGCAATATGCTCATACATTAAAAAAAACAAACAAACCAAAAAACTGTTTCCTTATGGTCATGCACCTCCTTCCCTGGATCTCACAATCTTTCTGCAATGGTCTCTGAGCCTGGGTGGATTAAGTTCACTATGGTTCTGTGCAGGGACCCACACTCTGCAGTGTCTTATTCTCTACACTTAGGCCAGTTGCGGCCTGTTGTGTTCATTGCCCTCTGTTGCGTGAGGAACTTCACTGATGAGAGTTGAGAGATGCATTAGTGTTCTCTCTCCCCCTTGGTCCACTCTGTTCTGTGAACCTTAGGTGTAGAAGTTCCATTGTAGATGTGTCACTTAGGGTTGGGCATCTCATAGACACTCATTCTCTGTGTGTGACCAGCTGTGGATCTCTGTAATAGTCTCCCTCTGTTGCAAAAGAAGCTTTTTTGATGAATGGTGACTGGCATACTTGTTTGTAAATATAAGGATCCATATTTAGCATATAGGAAGAAATTACATTTGTGTAGGGATGTGACAGCCTTGGGTTTTCTCTAAGACCTGTGACCTCTCCAGTCATGTGTATTTGGTATGTTTACAGTACCACACTTGAGTTTCCTCCCATTGAGTGGGCTTTTTGTCCAATTAGGAAGCTTTGATTGTCCCCAAGATAAAAGTGCCATTCTGCACCAATGACGTATACTGTGCTGGTCATTTATGTGGTTATTTGATTTTGAAGCTGGTGTTGGACCATTGATTGATATTCTCCCTTAGTTATACCCAGGTGCAAATGCTCCTGAACATATTGAAATTCCCTCTTAATAAACTCATTGTAAGTTGAAAATGCATTTTAACTTGCCTACACTTTTGAACATCAGAAATTGGACTAATCTAAGTTAAATGTACTCAGAGTTTTGCATGAGCAAAATTATCTAACATACATCCTATTCTATAATAAAACATTGGTTATCTAATATAACTAATTGAATACTGTACTAAAGCTGAAAAATAGAATAGTTTTATGGATATATTTTCCTACCTTCAAAAGTTGACCTCCCACAAGTTGGGGACTCTTTGTAAAGTCTTCACAAATTTTAGAATATATATTCTTCAATCTAATGACTGTAAAGGTCTGAGCTCTGATCTGAAGTCAACTCAATATAGAACAATTTCCAGTACAGATGGACAAATAGCTGTTGTTAAACTTTATGTACTAGAACTTCCAGTAAATATTATAGGTAGAGATGTATTAGAACAATGGAGAGCTTATTTGGTAGTTCCATAATTTTAATGTCTTTGTAGATAATGTCAAATATATCTCCTATAAAGATACAATGGAAATCTCAGCCAATTTGGATTGAACAATGGCCTTTATCAGAAGAGTAACTGCAGAAGAACATCCAAGTTCCCAGGGAACTGAGGCCTCCCATTCCAGCTCTGAGTTGACTTCAGATCAGAGCTCAGGCCTACACAAATGACCATATTTAGACTGGTTTGAGTTTTAGGATGTTTGTTGAATTATAACATAGGTGATCATTCCCCTTCACTCTTAAGTCCCAAAGAAATGCTGGGATGGGACAGAGAATAACAGGCAGGACCTACATACAATCCTGGGTGAGTTGAAGTTGTTTGCTCCAAATGTTCAAGTTTGAAACCCCAAATTTATATCAAGAGTTGCACCAATTAAACTTAGGGTGAAAATTTGGGGCTCTTCCTACTTGTCTGGTTCTTGTTATAAGCATCTGCCATTGCAAATATTCTTGGGCTTGTACAAAAATAACTCGTGGAAACCACTGGGCTAGTAAGTTGCTTGCAAAGAAATCCTTTGTTTGAAAGTATAGAAATATCATTTTATTCCTTCTTTAAATCAACAAGTATTTAAATGATTAAAGCTTATGCAAATTAATTTTTTGCTTTAAGATAATGTTTTAACTTACTTTCTCATACTCACATTGGATATAGGAGACCACATTTCACCCACTGTTTTCATATACACGACTCGCAATCTTCATAATAGTCACTAGAAACACATTTTAATGCATTTATTTCACAGGAAAGACAGCTGAGCTTCACATGAATTAAATGACTTGTTTAAGGAAGCAGGGTCTCAGCCTAAGACTTCCAACCTTTGGTATAGGACTTTGGGACTATTTTCTGTTGTGGACAATTAAGCTGTGTTTGTTCATTGCCTTTGGTTCAATGTATGGAGATACTAATGTATTACTTTTCTCATGGTTATGATGAGATACCTGACAAAAGACGCTTAAAGAAGAATTCATCTGGTGCACAATTTGAGTGCGTACAGTCCGTTATGGTGGAGAAGGTATAGTTTTGGGAATATGAAGTGGTTGCTACAGAGAAACCACAGAGGTAAATGTCAGTGCTCAGCCCGTGTTCCTTTTTCTCCTTTTCATTCAGGCTGGGACCCCATCTATGGAACAGTGCCACCCACATTTAGGGTGGGTCCTCTTTCTCCAGTTACAACTCCCTGGAAACTCCTGAAAGACTCACTCAGAGGTATATCTCCTAGGTAATTCCAAATTCATTGAAATTGACAATAAAGCTTAACCATCACACTAGTATAGTTTACAGTCATATAATTAAAATTATAAATTTGGTTTATAATGTACTGAGCACCATGACCTTAGTCTCACTGACACTTACTAAAGTAATTGAATGTGGGGAATTTAAACCTTTATGATAATTATCACTGAAGTTTAAGGATACTCAATCATAAACTGGGAGCCTAGGTCATATTCATTAGTCTTTGCTTCAAAATTCACCCTTGTGAAGGACAGACAGTAGTGTTTATGAGTTCTGTGATGAGAACTTGTCTTTCTGTTCATTGTGCTAGTGACAGGGAAATGGAAGTGAGAGAACAAGGACGCCATCTTCCCAGTGGATACACAAAGTAGTCTCTGGTTAAATATATCTAAGCCACACTTTTGCCATTTCATGCCAAAATGGGTTAGATCTCTTGTTTTTCTCTCAAGATGCCCTTTTTAAATATCTTTTTAGAATTCATTACTGCTTACAGTCTTCATTGTGTCAAGTGTTACCTCTTCAAAGTCACAAAGCTATGGAGTTAGAGAAGCTAGCCTATGCCAGTTTCCTTCTCTTGTGCTGTTCCTCTTAAGAACGATGCTGCCAAAAGTCAACAGCAAATCCTGTTTTGTGTTCTTATCAAACATATGTTTAGGCACTGAATGCAGAGAGGCATACAACACCAAATCTGTTACCAGGCAAACAAAGCAAGAGCTGTTGGAAAGTGATAGTGTGCTTTGTCTGGTACTTCTTAGGACCATGCCTTGCCTGCTGAAGATGTGAGATTCGAGGAATTTAGCCCCTAGTTTACATGTCTGGCTATGATAAGGGTGTCCTTCCCTTGAAGAAAGAATTTTGACTTGATAGATAGCAATGCACTCGTTTGTCTGGAAATCCAGTCACCTTCCCTGTTAACTGTGCCACTCAGGCTTCTGCTATGGTTAGGAATTTGAATATAGTTGATATCGTCAGGCTTCAGGGATCTCTCAAATACGAGTTTGCAATTAACCTTGGTGTGATTAGATGACCTCAGCAAAGGTCTCTTGACATCATTTTATACCACAGCAGACTCTACAGCATCTTCACCCAGATTGCATTTGACAATATATTTGGAATTTCTTTACTTAGTTTTCCTTGATGTTTGCTCCAGTTGATCCCACCACATGGCAATTCATTAAGTTCACATTCTGGGTGTTGGGACTAAGTATGCCCAGTGCTATATTTGAAAACAATTCCCCAAAATTCTTTCTTCTCAGGCAAGCCTTTAGCTTGGAAGAACTTCAGAAATCTTTCTTGCACATGTTTTTGAGAAGATCCTGACTAGAGAGTGCAAGTTGTGGTTTTCACATTGAATTTATTGTCTTTCTCTTTAGGCAGTAGTACAAGCTGGAGCATCACAGTTTACATCTGTTCAGTTTCTCGTGTAGCTTTAATGTTTCCTGATTTATAGCCTGGTTTGGATTTCCTGCATTCAGCAGGCATTTGAGCTTTCCTCCACCAGCCTTCTGTTTTTTAAGCACAGAAAGTTTGAATCATGGAATGACAGAATAAAGCATCAGATGGAAGAAAGACTATAGTATTTTAAATCATTATGCATTGAATATTAAGACCTTGGCTATGGGACCCACATTCCAAATGTCACTGGCTCTCAGATCTAGAGAATATCACTGACATCTATATATTCACACTGCATATATCTGTTAAGTCTTCCTGGAAGGTACAGGGCTGGACTGAGTGGTAAACTAGATTCTATTAATTTATTTCAGATTTCTTATGTTAAGAAATAGCAGACTAGCTCAAAGCAAATAAAGCAAAAAGGCATTTGAGTTTATTTATAGTTTATAGTTTATTTGTTTTGGAAGAATGATGAAAGGGATTTATGTATGGCCCAAATAACCATACTTGAGAGTTCTCATTAGAGGTCCAGTTATAAAACAGATAGCAAATGAACCTTATTACATCTTCCCTGAGAGGCATGGCTTAAATTTACAAACAGAAAAGGTAATTATCACAGTTCACTTCTATAGGACAGGTGTTTGATGTGGAATCTAACTTTGGATCTTATCTCCAGATTTTAAAGATTATATCTCTAGATTTAAGACTAGATTTAAAAAATAGAATATTCAGGAAACTTCTGATTTATCTTGATAATGTCAGAATTTAGTGGATGACTTAGTACAAGGATAATTCAAAATCATTTACTAATTTCATGTCAAGCATAAGCATATTTATAAAGGCATATGCCTTCATCAATTTACTTTATCTAGGTTAATATTAAATTGTTTCTCCAAACCACATTAAATGATACATTCAAAGTCCTCTTATACAAGTTTCTGTGATTACAAATATATTTTGAATACCCATATGCAGATAATAGAGCCTACTTTATATTAAGGTTCCTTATACATGGTGATTTAAATTATTCTTTACATTACTTTTTAATGTTTTTTTTAGGATACATCTATTTCAAAAGTGGCTACATATTTTAGGTTGACAGTTGAATTAATACAGTTATACAATACTGAACTCAGTTAAACCCTGTAAAACATAAAACTGTGTGAGTTTTTGACATTCAGGATGGTCAGGCTTCAGGGATCTCCATTTCATTTTAAAATAGACTGTTTCCTACAGAAAGATTCATTTTTAATGCTACTAACACTTAGATGCTTGCACATGTGTCTCTAATCTCTATGTATTTACATGACATAAATTTTTATGCTTCCTCCTCAAATATAACTCATTTTTTATTTGTTGATTTTTTTTGTGTGTATATCATACAGAAAATCTGAAACAATCTTTTTCATCTATATATCCACACCCCAAATGGCACCCTCCCATAGCCTCACCCCCACCACTGGAGCCCATATACTCTGTCATCCATGTTACAGTCCACTGTTGTTGTCAGTGACCCCAGCCATTCCCCAGTGCTTGTCCATCTTCTGAATCTAGTCAGCCTATCTAGAGATCCTTGTTTTAGGAAGATCAGCTCTTCCTAATCTAGCAGCAATCCGTTGTCAATATTCCTTTAGATAAGATTGGGGTCTGCTGTTCATTTTCCCAGTTCTATGCTGGGTTACTGTCTGGGGTCTCTTGGGCCACCCTGGCCAACCTTAATCTGTTGTGTTGTCTTGCCCCCAGGGCACTCAGGCTCAAGCTAAACCAGTTAGGTGAGAATTTAAAATGACCTGCCTTGGGGGAGGGGATACACAGGCTCCAAGTGCCTCATAACCTAAGCAAAAATAACTTTACCCCCTCTTCCCTCCTACGAATCCTCATGGACGGACTTAACAGACCCAGATGTTAAAACCCAGACTCCAAAAACTTCAGAAGATTCCCAGATAAATCCCCCTCCCCCTTCACCACCAGTGCCACCATCTTCAGTGCCACGCCCCACAGCCATTGAACAGGTCTGTAAGCTCAGGGATAATGGTTGCCCCCAGGATCCTCAGCCACAATGGCCTCAGGACCCAAAAACCCCATCTGTAGAAGCTTTCTCTGTTAATCTACAAATAACAAGACAACGTCCACTGGCTTGGTACCCCCTCCCAGCAGCAGACTTAAAAGAACTACACCAAGCTGTCCATGAGGACAGGATCCATGCTCCACGGACCAAATCTATACTACAAACCTTTAATACTAAACTCCTAACCCCCCAGGACTGGAGAGATATCTGTAGATCCACCCTCCCCAGTCCATTATTTGTACAATGGGAGGCTTTATTTAGAGATGAATGCCTGATGCAGCTTAAAAGAAATGACATACATAATCAACAACCAGAACAAGGGTAAGATCCACCACCTGGATTTATAGATTGGAATCATGACCAATTGTTCCGTCAGGACAGTTTTTCCACAGGAATCCAGCAGGCTGTAATTCCTGCGGCTGTTTTGAACAGGTCCGCTTATGTGCACTATAGGCCTGGGACCACCTAACCCCCTTGTCCACAGGGCCTGGAGAGACTGCTTCATTAACCTTCCTAAAGCAGAAACCAACTGAAACCTTCCCAGAATTTATACTAAGAGTACAGGCCCTACAGCCAAAGCAATGCATTTAAACAACCTTGTCTGGGAAGGGATGACCCCTGAGCACAGACAAGCATGCCAGGGACTAAAAAATCAACATTATGACAAATGGATTGTGGTCGCCCATGACATTGGGACTGCCACATACCAGGCCTCCTCCCTTCCCTAGGCCTTTGTAGCTGCAACCTGATCCAACTCAAAATATTTTAAATTTGGAGAAACCGGACACTGTAAAGAAAATTGTCCAAAAAATGGTTCGGCTGCCACTCCACCCCCTAAAATCCTCTGTCCTCACTGTAAAAGGGGCTTTCACTGGAAAAGAGATTCTAAATCTAAATATGACAGAGACGGCAAACTTTTGCTACCTTTAATCTCCTTCCAGGGCAACCCTCAGCCCCACTAACAAGAGGGAAGCCACAAACTCTGTACGTTCCAGGAGCCCCACATTGGGCGCCAGCTGTGGGTCTCTCCCTCCCCTCGAGGGCTGTTGGCCACCGGTCCATGAGGACAAAGGAAGGAGAAGTGACGAACGGGTTCAGGACGGCCAGTGAGCATGATGGAAAAGACTTTCCGGGGAGTCAGATTCAGTGATGCAGCTCCGTTTAGTCAGTGCAGGTCAGGGAAAAATATAGTGTGGAGGCAGCAGCCAAAGCTTCAGCTGATAGGTGCTCATAGTATGCTTTATTTACATGTGGTAGGGGGATCCTATCATCCAACTATAGGGAAATGCCTAATTATCATATAGAAAAAACCTGAGGGCAGTTTTATTGCAGGTAACTATGCCAAAGGTCATGTTCCAAATAAGGTCAGACATCCGAGCTTGGTGGAACTTTCCAGGTAAGTCAGGCAGAGAGCAGGAGGCCACCGCTGAGAAAGGGAGTCCTTCCATACAGCGCCGAGCTCCTTAGAACTATCCAGACATGGAGGACTACAACCTTAGCAGCAGGGTCCCCCAACACATTTTCCCAGTTCTAAGCAGGGTTACTGTCTGGGGTTTCTTGGGCCACCCTGGCCAACAACTCAAAGGAAGGTATCTCCTGTCTGGCATTGTTTCTTGTTATGTAGCCTTTAGCTATACACATGGAATCTTAAAGAGTTATATTGACCCCATTAATCTTTGGTTATACTTTCCTCTTAGACCCTACAGTTGGCCCAGATAAGCCAATTTATTTTTACTCTTAAGGCCATTTGAAGATCTGTTCCTCAGGGGTCACATGGGCTTGGGACAATCCCCTGGCTACTTTCTTTTACCAGATTTATCTATGTGAAGGTAAGTCAAAGGTCCTGCTCAACCATGGCTGGCTTCACTTGGAAGCATGGAGAAAATGTTTTTTATGTGTTGACCCTCCTCTTTGTAGACTGGACACTGGGTCAAGTCCATCTGATGGGGTCAACACAGCCTCCTTGATTAAGAGGACAGGTGACTCACCACAGTTACAGGACATTTTGAGAGATGCTCATAGTCCCCTGGAACTTAGTCAACCTAGGAGGGCAAGGAGCAAAAACTGTCCTTTTTGTCCCTCTGACCAAATTAGTACAAGCCTCAAAGTGTGACTTTTAAACAACCAAGAAGATTTGTTCCACCAGACTGGTACTTTTAATTACCATGTGCCATGTAGATAACGCTTGGGCAAAGACCAAATATTCTCAGATAAACCTTGTCTAGATAGACAGATATTACATTCCTTGATCTGGTTGTATGTATAATTTGTCAGTAGGTTGTTCGCCTAATATGGTTCCCTCTGGTTTTCTACAACTAGCTAGGCATTATTTATCTCTTGCATTGTCTAACCATTCCACCATGGTTTCCCATTTAAGGTGCCCCCATTTTTCCCATTTCTCCCTTAATAATACCCTTCTCCTATGGTCCCACCTCTCTTGAGCACCTTCTTTCCAATTATCCCCTAGGTTCCTTGTATAACCTTCCCTCCACCCTCCCCTTAAAATAACCCCATTTATATCTATATCTCCCTTATTAACACCTATTTCTTACTGTTCTTCTCTTTCAGGTTCTTTCTCTTCCTTTACCTCGCTGGTTCCTTTTCGTTGTCCTGATTCCTGTAGTTATGTCTGGATACATACTCATCAGGATTTGGTGCTAGGATCTACATATGAGTTAGAACACGTTTTTTGTTTGTTTGTTTGTTTTTGTTTTTGTTTTTCGGAGTCTGTTACTTTGTGTAGGATAACAGTTTCTAGTTCCATCCATTTACCTGCAAATTTCATGATTTCATCTTTCTTTACAGCTGAGTAAAACTCCATCATATAAATGAACCACATTTTCATTATCCACTCATCAATTGAGGGACACTTAGGTTGCTTCAGTCTCTTAGCTATTGTGAAAAGAGCAGCAACACACATGGATGTATAAGTGTCTCTGCAATAGGATGAGTTCTTTGTGTATATGCCAAGGAGTAGTATAACTGGGTCAAATGGTAGGTTACTTTGTAGTTTTTTAAGAGTCCTCCACACTGCTTTACATAGAGGTTGAAAAGTTTGCAGCCCCACCAGCAGCAGATGAGCGGTCCCCTTTCTTCACATCCTATCCAACATTCTGTATCATTTGTTCTCTTGATTTTAGCCAGTCTATTTGGGATAAGGTGAAATCTTAAAGTGGTTTTCACTTCCTTGGCTGCTTCTTTTGATGTACAAAACATTTTTAGCTCAATGAGGTCCCATTTGTTGATTCATGACCTTGTTTCCTGAGAAACTGATGTCCGGTTTAGAAAATCCTTTCCTACACCTATATTTTGTAGGTTTTTCCCAATGTTTTCTTCTAACAGTTTCAGAGTTTCAGGCTTCACATTGAGGTCTTTGATCCATTTGGAGTTGACTTTTGTGCAGGGTAAAGATAGGGGTTTAGTTTTATTTTTCTACAGGTGGGACCCAGTTTTGCCTGCACCATTTGCTGAACATGCTGTCTTTCCTCCAGTGAATGTTCTTGGCCCCTTTGTCAAATATCAGGTGGTTGAAATTTCATGTACTCATATTTGGGTCTTCAATTTTGTTTGATTGATGTGTGAGTCTATTTTTTGCCAGTTCCATGTTGTCTTTATGACTATAGCTTTGCAATACAGTTTAAATTTTGGTACAGTAATCCTCCCAGCATTGCTCTTAGTGCTTAGGGTTGCTTTGGCTGTCCAAGGTCTTTAGTACTTCCATATGAATCCTAGGATGTTTTTTTCCAATTCTGTGAAAAATGTCATGGGCATTTTGACTGGCATTGCATTGAATCTATAAATGGCTTTTGGTAGGATGGTCATTTTCACAATATTAATTCTTCCAATCCATAAGCATGGGAGGTCCTTCCATATTCTGATGTCTTCCTCAGTCTCTCTCTTTAAAGATATAAATTTTCACTGTAGAGGACTTTAATGTCTTTAGTCATGTTTGTTCCAAGATATTTTTTTTCAGCTATTTTGAAGGGGAGTGTTTGCATGTGCTCTTTCTCTGATTGCTTGTTATTGGTATATAGAAAGGCTACAGACTTTTGTAGATTAATTTTGTAACCTTCCACTTTACTGAACATGTTAATAATTTCTAGGAGTTTTCTGGTGAAACTTTTGGGATCTCTTCATATAGTATATCATCTGCAAAAGGGATAATTTGACCTCTTCTTTTCCAATTATTACTCTTTTAATTTCCTTCTCTTGTCTTCTTGCTCTAGCAAGAGTTTCAAGCACTATGTTGGAAAGGAGTGGAGATAGTGGACATACTTGTCTGGTTCCTGATTTTAATGGGAATGCTCCCAGTTCTCCATTTAGAGTGATGTTGGCTGTGGGTTTGTTGTATGAAGCCCAGGTCAGGTTCCAGTCAGGTACACTCAGGTTTCCTTCTAAGGTTTGGATCCCACCACATGGAGGCAGGATCTGGGCCACTCAGGCAGTCCCCTGCGTTCTCCATCTATTGAGATGACAATGTGGTTTTTGTCTTTGAGTCCATTTATATGATTAATGACATTTACTGACTTGAGTATATTGAACCATCCCTGCATCTCTGGGTTAAAGCCTACTTGATCATGGTAAATGACCTTTTGACGTGTGTCTGTATGCAGTTTGCAAGTATTTTATTGATAATTTTTGCATCTATGTTCTTTAAGGATATGGATCTATAGTTTTCGTTTTTGATTGTGTCTTTACCTGGTTTGGGTATTAGAGTGATGCTGGCTTCATAGAAGAAATTGGGGAGTTCTCCCTCTGTTTCTATCATTTTGAATAATTTAAGTAGTATTGGTTGGAGGTCTTCTTTAAATGTCTGTTAGAATTCTGCTGTAAATCCATCTGGGCCTGGACTCTTTTTAGTTGGGAGGGTTTGTATTCTTTCGATTTCTGTATATGGTATGGATTTGTTTAAACTGTTGATCTCTTCCTGGTTTAACTTTGGTGGTTCCCATGACTTCAGATATCCATCCATTTCTT
Organism: Nannospalax galili; assembly: GCF_000622305.1. Lineage (NCBI taxonomy): Eukaryota > Metazoa > Chordata > Mammalia > Rodentia > Spalacidae > Nannospalax > Nannospalax galili. The sequence continues at coordinate 2,195,607 of NW_008329320.1, forward strand.
TTAGACTTTCAGATTTCGTAGCATATAGGTTTTTAAAATATTCCCTTATAATGGTCTGGATCTTTTGGGTGTCTGTTGTGATGTTTCACCTTTCATCTCTGATTTGGTTGATTTGGATTTGCTCTTTCTTCCTTTTGGTTAACTGGGATAAGGGTCTGTCTATCTTGTTTAGCTTTCCAAAGAACCAGCTCTTAGATTCATTGATTCTTCCTATTGTTTTCTTTATTTTTAATTTCATTAATTTCGTCTTTGATTTTTGTTATTATTTCTTCTCTTCTTCTGGGTTTGGATTTCGTTTATTCTTGCCTTTCCAGTGTCTTGAATTGCAGTGTTAGGTAATTTATTTGGGCTCTTTCTAATTTTTTAATGTAGGCACTCAGAGCTATACACTTCCCACTTAGGACTGCTTTTAATGTATCCCAGAGGTTGTGTTGTGTTGTATTGTCTTTTTCTTTGAATTCCAGGAATTCTTTTATTTCTTTCTTAATTTCTCCTTTGACCCACTCATTGTTTAAGGGTGTGTTGTTCAATCACCACAAGTTCATGCAATGACTAGGGCTTTGTCCAGTGTTGATTTTGAGCTTTACTGCATTGTGGTCAGATAGAATACATGGAATTATTTCAATGTTTTGTATTTGTTGAGGTTTATCTTGTGGCCCTGTACATGGTCAATTTTTTAAAAGGTCCATGGGGTACTGAGTAGAAAGCATATTCTTTAGTACTTGGGTGGACTATTTGAAAGATGTCTGTTAGGTCCATTTGATGTATGGTATCATTTAATTCATACATCTCTCTGTTTATTCTTTGTCCAGTTAGCATGTCTAATGGATACAATGGGGTACTGAAGTCCCCTGCTATTATTGAGTTGGGGTTAATCTGTGTCTTAATGTCCTATAGTGTTGTTTTTATGAATTTGGGTGCACCAGAGTTTGGTGCATATATGTTAAGGATTGTAATATCTTCTTGCTTAACTGTTCCTTTGACCAGAATGAAGTGACCCTCCTTGTCTCTTCTGATTAGTTTTACTTTGAAGTCTATTTTGTCAGATAGGAGAATCGCAGTCCCTGCTCATTTTGTAGTGCCATTTGCTTGAAATATTCTTTTCCATACTTTTACCTTAAGGTAGTGCCTGTCCTTGAAGGTGAGATGGGTTTCTTGCAGACAGCAAAGAGATGGATAATCCATTCACTTAGCCTGTATCTTTTGACTGGAGAGTTCAGTCCATTTATATTTAAGGTTTTTATTGAAAGCTGTGTATTGGTTACCATCATTTTGATTACTGTTTGTGTCCTCTGTCTAATTTTGCGGTTCCTCGATTATACCTTTATTTATTTTCTTTCATTGCCCCTGGAGTAGAGTTGTTTCTCCACTCTTTGTATTGCTTCAAGTGTTGTTTGAAGGGCTGGTTTTGTGGACATGTATTCTTTTAGGCTTTTCATGACATGGAAGTTTTTCTTTCCCCCTCAACTATAATAGACATTTTTGCTGGGTATAGTATTCTGGGCTGGCATCTATTGTCATGTAGAACTTGAAATACCTTAGTCCAGGCTCTTCTGGCTTTCATAGTTTGCATTGATAAGTCAGCTGTAATTCTGATGGGCTTTCCTTTGTATGCGACTTTTTTTTTCTTTTGCTGCTTTCAGTATTCGCTCTTTGTTCTGTACATTTAGTTATTTTACCATATGTCATGGGGAGTTTCTTTTCTGATCCTGTCTGTTTGGTGTTCTATATGCTTCTTGTATTTGTATGGGGATGTCTTTTTTTAATTTTGGGAAATTTTCTTCCACAATTCTGTTGAAGATCTGGTCCATGTCATTATCTTGGGATTCTTCTCCTTCCTCTATTCCTATGATCTGAAGATTTGGTCTTTTCATGGTGTCCCACATCTCTTGCATATTTCATTCCTGTGTTTTTAAAAATTTTCCATAATCTTTGCTTAAGTAGTCAGTTTCTTCACCTTTATCCTCTAGTGTTGATATTCTCTTTTCCATTTTATTCAGTCTAGGAGTGAGGCTTTCCCCTGTTGTATCAAATTGGCTTACTGAGTTTTGCACTTCCTTTCTAATTTCTTTTTTTTAAATTTTATTTATTATTTTTATTTTATGTGTATGCGTGTGCTGCCTGCATGTATGTAAGTACACCTGTGTCATGCAATGCCCATGGAGGACAGAAGAGACTGACTACTTAAGCAAAACTGGAGTTACGGACAGTTGTTAGCTGCTATGTGGTGCTGGAATTCAAATCCGGGTCTTCTGCAAGAACAGTCAGTATTCTTAACTGCTGAGCCATCTCTCCAGTCCCTGTGGATAACACAATTTAAATTTTAAAATGAATCATCTAAGTCATAAAATGCTCTTTGGTGTCATTTAAGCTTCTCCTCCTCCCCCTCCTCCTCCTCCTCCTCCTCCTCCTCACCTGCATCCTCTTCTTTCTCTTCTTCCTCATCCTTCTTTTCCTCCTCCTCCTCCTCCTCCTCCCTAACTCCTTCTTGTTCTCTTCCCCTCCTCCTTCTGCTCCTCTTCCTCTCCCCTTTTCCTCCTTCTCCTCTTCTCCTAGTGCCCCTCTACTTTTTAAATACAAAAGATTTCACTGTTATACAGGCAGTCCCAGAACTCCTGAGCTTAAACAATTTTCTTATCACTTATCTTGACTACAGCAATGAAACTCCATGCTGACCTAATTTAAAATTATACCCCCTCTCCTTCTTCATTTCTGCCTGAGTTTTCTTCGATGTTTCTATCTCTTTTGTGAATTCATTCAGAAGTTTATTCCTATCTTCTTTTGGCTCTTTGTTTGTTCGTGTGTTCTTTAAATTTGTTGAATTCCTTGATCATGTTTATGATTGTTCCTTTAAATTCAGTGTCCTGGGTTATCTCTAGGAGGTTCTCTTTGTAGAACTCTTCTACAGGACTGGTAGAGTTTGGTGGGGACATAGTGTTTGGGCTTTCCATTTCATTATTCTTTCTTTGTGATTTTGACATGTGAATTTCTTTTGTTGTTTATGATTCTGATATGAGAATTAAGTTAAAGCATGCTTCTGTTTGTATTATCAGGGTGCCTAGATCTTTTCTTTATTGGTTATGTAAAGCTGGTTGGTACAGGATTCAGGTTCTCTCAGGTTTAATTTGGAGGGAACTGATGGCTTCAGATCAGCTATTCAGGAGTACCCACAGAATCCCAATTCAGAATCCAGTCAGGTACACTCAGGCTTCCTTCACCATGTGATGGAGGCAATAGGGAGGCCAGAACTCGGGACTCTCTGGCAGTCTGCTGAGATCAAAGCCACTACACAGATGGAGGTCAAAACCCACCCTCTCAGGCTGTCTGCTAGGATCTCAGCCTTAGTCTACCAAAGCCAGATCTGCCCTGGGGCCTTGTGAGGGGCCTCAGGAAATCCCAGGTAGGGGGATGGGTATGGCACAAATAGGGGAAGCTCACTCACTACCACGTGGAGGCAGGACCTGGGGGCTCTCAGGCAGTCCCCTGCATTCTCAGGCCCTCTGCCAGAGGGAGGCCAGAACTCGGCACTCTCTTGCAGTCTGCTGAGATCAGAGCCTATGGAGGTTGAAACCCACCTTCTCACACAAAATCTTGTTATTTATAAATGGTTCAACAAAGATTTGAATCCAGATCTGGTGAATTTATATACTGTCCTTTCAATAAACCATTTTAACCAAGGCCTTACTAATCTGAACTGTAATTAAAAATAGCTCTTTTGATAATAAGGGGCATTTTTATTTCTGTGAATTATATATGTTTAATATTCATTTTCATTTGGGAGAGCATGTGTATGGAAATCAGAGGAGAACTTATGGGAGTTGGATTTCTCCCTTAGTCATACAGGTGGATCCAAGGAACTCAGGTCATCAGGTTTGATGGCAAGCACTTTTATCCACTGAGTCATCTTACTAACCCCTGGAAATTATACCTTTTTGAAGAAGTAATATGTTGTGCTTAATTGTATATGCTGAACTGTGCTTAGCATGATGGTTAGGTAGACCTGTTTTAGATGGCCAGTCATTGCTTTGAATTGAACTACTTCACGTGCGTGGATGAAAGGCTTCACCAGGACCTGCTAATTTTCAGTCTTCTCATTCAGTTCTTTCTGTCTAATCTCACTTTCAAAGGTATAGAACTTTATTCCCAGTTCCTTGTCTCAGAATTACAGCACTTTTACCCTCTAGTCAGACTCTGCTTTACACATAGTAGAATCTCTCTTCAAATATTTATGTAGGATTGCACATTCATATCCTCCACTCCAAACAAAACCTTGACAAAGCAAATTCTGCCTTTGTCTTAGTTTAGTCTTTATTATCAGTTTTCTTTTACTAAAATGCCAATAAGTCACAAACACTCGAGGCTTCCTGCCACAACCTTGTAGTATCTGTATACTATTTCTCACACTTATTCTTGGCTAGGCAGATGATAACAATTTTTGTTGGAGTGGTCTTTATTTTTCTCTGTGCTTGATATGGTTGAGTAAAAATAGCTTGTTTTACAGAAAAAGGACCAGAGAGATTATTTGGTGCTAATCTGATACTAACGGAGGACAGGTTGAATTAAAGCAGCACAACCAGAGTAAACTCACTGCTCGCCACTTTCCAGACTTTGAAGTGTGCTGACATTCACAAGACTTGTATGAGGCCAGTTTTGTGTCAGGAAAATCTCAGTCTTTAAAAATGTGCAGATAGATCTATGGAACTAATGTTATGGCTCCAGTGGCTCATCTTCCCCACTGTAATGGGAGAGAGAGGTCCTCCAGAACAGGCCGCATCTGTCATGGCTGGAAGAACCTGTTTCATTCTGTCTTGTGTTGAAGTGGCCCCTGTAGTGTGTCAGTGAAGAATCCACCATTTCTCTTGGCAGCCTTTCCAATCCTCTCTCACAGCTTTTTCCAGACAGCAAGGCTTGTTTTCTGCAGCTGTGTTTGGCTAGATGGCCCCATGGGCTCATTCTTCTGGTCTATCCCCATCACACTCGATTATGTGTGAGCTGTGAAGCACTGATCTGGATTGGGCTATGGGAGAGAATGAGAAGGCCATCAGTTAACTTACGCAGTCGTGATATGCTGACACATTTTTGCTTTCAGTTAAGCCTCTAGGATCCCTGTCACTTGCTTCTTAAAACACAGAGATAGTGACAGTTAGCTCCACTTTTTATCAGCACTTGTGAAAAGCCAGTGTGATTACATCATTGTGGGGTCCTAGTGTCACATGCAACATGAGATACTCACTTGACTGGCAGACCGAGTGTTCTTGGCCTCACTTTCGAGCAGTGCTCCATTGGAAAATCAGCCATAATTTTCTGGCTGATGTCGTTCTTGGATCTCTGCTTTCCAGAACCTCCCATTCCTATTGAACAGCTGTGCTTCTGATTAGTTTTCTCTGGAGGTATTAACTTTTCAGCACTCTGTACAGGGAAACTTTTGAAGTAATGGGAACAATAGACCTGTTCTTGCTTTGTTCCAGCCTGTTAGACTTCTTATACTTCAGGAAAAATTCTGAAAGAGAACCAGGAACCCGAACAAAATTAAGAATACATTTAAACATTTCTTAAACAAATCTCAGTCCTGGCATCATGAAAATCATGATTATTCATTTGTAGTAGGAAATAATTTCGTGTTTTCTTGCATATATTTTTCTCATCTATTTTTCCATATATTTGGAGAAACAGACATTTAATTGTAGCAACATTTACACAAAGAGTGGATGGCCCCAGTTGCTGAAGCTAATTATTCATAATCACTTTTCATTCTTTTTGTTATTGACATTCACTTTAGGGCAGATTCTATTGCTACACCCTGTCTTTGAATGGCATTTTCTTCTAGCATTTGTCATTCATTATTAAAATAAAAGCTATCTTAGAAATTTCTTCAAAAGCAGTACATCATGACCACAAATCAATAAAACCACTTTAATTTTGCAAATATTATTTTAACTCTAGGAACTTGCATGAGAGAATATACTTATATTCTAACAAATATAATACCAAAATAAACCATTATTTAAGAAATGTTAATGTGTGACTGTACAAAGCTTCATTAATTTACAGCAAGATCTTCTTTCCTACAGATTTACACAAGGGTTGAATATTTACCTCTTACATCTATAATCAACAGAATGTAGAGTTCTATGGTGAAAAAAATTACTGATTGCATCAGCATTGATTACATGTCGATTTATATGTTACTCCTTATTTATCAGGAGCTGTCTTCTGGAGGAGATAGGACTGCTAGATCTTGACAGAGATAAGCCATGTTTGCCTGTGTAAGGCCAGCAACCCAACACTAGCAGAAACTGAAAGAAGAAAAAGAAAGCTAAGAGTTTAGGCAGGAGCAAGATTTCTGACTTTACAAAGCCTTTGTGCAAGAGAATGTAGGAAAGACAGAGAGAGATGTGGTAGGGAAAGATTAGGTGCTGGCAAAGCTCAGTTTCTAATGTGGAGACTTTGGCTCTTACCTTGTAGAATATGAAGAATTATTGAGCAGAAAAATAATATTGGTATCATTTTTTAAGGAGTCTTAGGGCTGAAGAGATGGCTCAGTCATTAAGACCACTAGCGTCTCTTGCAGAGGACATGGATTCAGTTTCCAGCACTTACATGGTGGTGAACAATGCCAGCAACTAAAGTTCCAGGTGATTCGATGTCCTTTTCTGGTCTCTGTGGGCATTGCATGCACAGGTGCACTTACATCCATAGAGACAACGCACTCATATGCATAAAATAAAATACAAAAAATCCTTTTTTATATAAAAGAAGAAAAATAAGTATTCCTGAGCTAAAAGGAAGATACAGAGAGGCAAGTAAACTGGAAAATCAGGGAGCTGTGAAGTGGTTAATGCCCAGAACAAGGTCGTGAAGTACAAATGGGATAAAGAAGTGGCCAGGGAGCAGCAGGTTTCCTGTTCTTTGTTCATTGACACCACAAAATCTGTGATTTATCATGCCACTTAGTCATCAAGCATTGAATGAGCAGCCAAGGAACTCTGAGAGGTACAACAGGGGGTGCAAAAAACACGACAGGAATATTTTAATATAATAGTGGGCCTCATAACTGATCAGAAATGAGTCGTTTGTAATCTTCATTTTTCTATTTAGAACTGGCATATTCTAAATATTTGTAGATTCTTTTGAATGCTTTCATATGTCTTCATATTGTCTGTGAATGACATGCATGGCCAATTTATATTCTGGCTGTCCTTTACTTGTGGCTTATTTTAATGCATGGTGTTGAGGCTTGATTGTAAAATGTCCCACACAGGCTAATGTGTTTGTACACTTGTTCTCCAAATGGTGATGCTGTTTTTGAAGACTTTGGAACCTTTAGGGAGTGAAGTCTTACTAAAGGAATTGTGACACTGAGGGAGGATCTTGACATTTTGTAGCATGATCCCCTCCCTGTCCAGTCTCTGCATCCTGACTTCGGGTATAACACAATCAGCCTCCTCAAGTTCCTGCAGCCTCATACTCCTGCTGTGTCTTTCCCACTTTATTCTGTGGTGATAATTACATAAAAATCATGTGTCAATTTGTAAAGCAGTTTTGTACCCATAAAATAATTCAATTTAGTCTTAATCTATTATCTTGTTTAAAAATTGCTGAATACCTTTGCTAAAACATTTATTGGGATTTTAATATGTGTTTATAACTTAGAGTGGTTATAGTTTCTTTTCTTGTAATTTTCCTGATGAATTCATTGCCAATTTTATGAATAATGCTATGCTGTATTTATAAAATTAAATTTTAGAAATGTTCTACACTTTTTATTGTAATATTTTCTAAGACACATGATGAAGATGTCCTTCATCATTTAATAGAGTTTCCTGCTAAAGCCAATAAGGTCTGGAATTTATTTGGGAGGACTATGAAGATTTCTGTTTCTGAATTCCATTTCCTTAAAATATCAGACTATTCTGATTTTCTCTGTTTTTGAAATTTGTTTATATTTTATGTATAGTACTGTTTTGTTGCATGTATGCGACTGCTCTATGTGCAAGTAGTGCCCAGAGAGGGCAGAAGAAGTTGTCATATCCCCTAATCTGGAGTTAAGGACAGTTATTTGCTGCCACGTGGGTGCTGGGAATTGAACCCACATGCATCTTAACCACTGAGCCATCTCTCCAACACATCCCTTTTTTATTCAATTTTTTAAAGAGTTTGTTTTTCTACAGGAGTCCTATCCAAGGATACCACCCACCCAGGGCTCAGGGACCACTGTGGAAGAGGGGGTGGAAAGACTGTAAGAGCCAGGGTTGGTCCATGAACATAGGGAGATGGAAGGCTTCCAGGTCACTGGAAGCTTGCACATGTGAACATGTGGCAACGGTGACTTCGAGCACAAGACCCATGCCAACTCTGACAAGGGCCCAGAGTGATGCAATGGAAATGGGTGGTGGGCCAGCCTTAGCCTGAGAACTGTTGGAGACTGATTACTGCTGGGTGAGGGAGAGTAGACATTCCTTAAGATCTATAGATAGGCTGACTAGACTCCAGTAGATGAACTAGCACCAAAATACATCTGGGTAAAAAGCTTGACCAGATGAGACTTAACATATATGGCAGAATACACAAGGGGGGTGGGGGGCATGGATGAGGGAAAGGGGGTCTTAATTTGATTAAGAACCGTTGTATGAAATGTACAAAATCACAATAAATATTTTTAAAATAAAATAAAATAAAAAGTTTATTTTTCTAGGAGTTTATTCAGTAAAAATTTTCTAAGCTGTCAGCACAATTAGTTCAGAATATATTTACCTTATGTTTTCAGTTACTCAAAGTTTTTGGTTACACACTTGTTTTAATTCCTGACATTATTTGTATCATATTTATTTGTTTATTTATCCATTTATTCAGTTTTTCTAAGGCAAGGTCTTGTTTAATATCCAAGACTAGAGGCTCAAAAGATATCTCAGTGGTTAAGAGCACTTGCTGCTCTTGCAGAGAACCAGGTTTGGTTCCCAGCAGCCACATGACAGCTAACAACTGTCCATAACTCCAATTCCAGGGGACCCATCACATTTTTCTGATTCTTGTGGGCATCTCAAGCACAAGTACATTTATATACATGCAGGGAAAACACTCACACAAATAAAATAAAAATAAGTAAATGAATAAATAACATATTTTTATAAAAATATCCAAGACTAGCTTTGAACTCACTATTATCCTGTTTCAGTTTCCAAATTGCTGGGATTATAGGTGTGTGCCACCTGCAATCACGTTTACTGCTATTTCTGTGATTATTCTAGAGTATATAAGTTGATGTCCTTGTTTATTATACCTAATATTAATTGATCTTGTTACTATCAAAACATGCAAGGCCTTTAGAAGTAGCTAAACCCCATCTTCTGACTTTCCAACTTAAATGTATTACTTTAGTATAAAAAATTTTCACTTTTATTTTTCATCATTAAGTTTGTTGAGTCATTTCCTACATGGGCAGTTATTTTTATTAAGCACTTACATAATATCCTACCATTTCTTTTCTTCTTTTTTCAACTGAAGAGTAAGCTGTCAGTACAACACTGACTTTTAAAGATAATCTTTCAAAAGATTTCTTATTTGTCTCTTGTTTTCTGTAGCTTTTTAATAGTATTTTTGTGTGTTTTCTTAGCCCACTAAGAACTGGGGAGACCTTTTGAATCTATGGATGGGTGTGTCCCATGAATTTTAGGGAGGTCTGTCTTTGTCTCTTCAAGTGATAGTGTCTCAGCTCTCTTTCTTCTGGTAGCCTCCAGTCAAATTGACAGTGGAGCTGCTCAGCGCAGTTTCTACATGATATATCATATTTTTTACCTTTTTATCTTCTGTGGTTTGTTCCGCATATTTTCTTTTGACTTTTCCTCCTTTTCCCTAAAATTTTCTTCAAATATTTCCTAACCTGCCATTGAACATAAATCTAAATCCTTAACAGTCTGAGCTAGTTAGTAACTGGATTTTAAAATGCCAGCAATTAATTGGGCATTGTGGTGCACTTCTTTAATCCCAGCACTTGGGAGACAGGCAAGTGGATCTCTATGAGATCAAGACCAGCCTGGTTTACACAGTGAGTTCCAGGACAGCTGGGGCTACAGGGAGACCCTGTCTAAAGAAATGTCAACAATGATTTCAACTATACTGGTTAGTAATGGCTGGTTATTAATGGTGATGTCATTCATCACCAAAGATTTATTGCTGTTTGTGTGTCAAAGTCTCCCTGCCTTTCTTTCTTCAACACATTCCAAACTTTGTAACTGGACTCAGAGCTCTAGCAAATTTAATATTCTGCCTATAATTTCTATCAGGCACCTCAAACTTCTTGAATGAGGGAATGATTTCCAAATGGCAAATTCCCCTTTTCTAAAACTTTAAACTCCATCCTCTGTTCCCTGCTGTAGCTGTTTCTGTAAAAGTACCTTCTCCTCCACCATGACTGTGAATTTGTGATAACCTGTAAGCATTTCTTGCCAAGTCAGCAGTGTTTACCAGATCATATTCTGCCTGTTTTTCCATAAAAATTAATGTTATGACAGCATTATTCTGTACAACACTAGCACAGAATCAGCCAAATTTGTTTCAAATTTTGAAGTTTGTTGTTTAATGGGTTCAAGTCAGATTTCCTAAATCTTTTGTTTTGAAAATGTGACTATGAAATCTGTTTAGTGAGGCTGCCTGAAACCACACAGCTACCAAGTGTCAATTAGGACTAACTGGAGTTTCAGACTAGTGGTCTTAGATACCCCTACACATTTCTCAGTTTTTTAACATTTGGTTTTCCTAGTAGTCTTTTTCCCTTCTTTGTTAAAACACAAGGTTTTCCCACCTTGTCTCCCTCTTCCAACAAGATGCCAGAAAGAAAGACTCTGAGTCACCGGAAAATGGAAAGGCACTGTCTCCAGTGCTGGGATGAGACGACTGCTGTTCTCATCTAACAGAATTCTCATTTCCTGTCCTGAATCATGTCTTACCATTGAAATAAAAACAACTGTACTACTAGCCAAGGGTGTATTGAATGTGCATGTGCATGCGCATGTGAGAGAGAGGGCGTGGGGAAAGGCTAGAAAAACAGAGAGCTTGAACTTCTTGCTATCCCCATTCCATTAATACGTTCTTCAGTTGAGATTGGTGGAAAGGCTGGGAATTTTGGACATTTGTGGTCCTTGTGGTGGTGATGCAGAGCTTTAAAGAATGCTGATCCAGTGAGCATTCTCTGTGGTGGGACAAGCATTAATTAGTAATGGAAGGCAATTTGTGTTAAGAACCAAGAGATGAACCTTAGGCTTCACCTTCTCATTTCAGGTAACTCTTCATAGACACGGCCTTGAATTTGACCTTCTGAGATTTGTGTGAAGATGCTAGTTAACTGCATGAAGTTGCATCTCTATGAACAGAAAGAAAGCAAGGAGAGGAGGAAAAGGGAGAAATGACAGCGCAAAAATACAAATTTTCAAAATATTTGCAAATTCGAATTCAAAACATTCATTTATTTTTCATTAATCATTACCATTATTAAAAAAAAATCTCTCGTGATATTCAGTAAAATGCAAATGGGGGCCTAGAGAGATGGCTCAACTGGTAAAGTAGTTGCTGTCAAACAGGAGGACCCAAGTTTGGCAGTCTCTATGTAGAAAACCAGGTATGGTGATGTGTGCTTGTAATCCCCATGCTGGGGAAGTGGAGACAGGAGGATCCCTATGGCTTACCCATCAGCCAGCTTACCCTAGTCTTTGAGCCACAGGTCCCAGTGAGAGACCCTGTCTGAAAAAACCAAGTTGAATGGCTCTACAGCAATGATTCTAGAAGTTCGCCTATAACCCATATGTACACACACACCACACACAAACACACGGAAATAAATAAATCTCTTTTCTTTATAAAGTAACCATCCTTAACTATAAAATGTAAATGGAAGAGAGACTTAGAAATCAACTGTTTGACACCCATTGGAAGTCAGAAGGTTATAGGTCTTGGGAAAAGAAATGGGCAAGGGGTGGGGTAGGCTAATAACAGAGAATGTTTACTTCTTTCTTAGGAATGGTCAGAGATTTTCTGGGAAATTTGATGCTGCCTTTTGTCACTCCTTTTATGGTTCCTTCTTGCCATCATGGTGATTATTAGCTGCTGTGACACTGGGAGATGTCAGTTAGTGGGTAGAGGGCATTGCAATGAAGCTAGAGTTTATCTATATGACACTGTGGTAGCCTTTTACAACCCAGTAAGTTTCAGATAGTCCACCAGGAGAACTTTTGACCTCCAGGGACTCTATGAGCTGGACTTTGTTCTGAATTCTTATAAATTTCTGTAATATCTAGCTGCAAATCTCGGACTCTTTCACTTGACAGGACAATATTGTTGTCAGAACTGCACACGCGCGTGCACACACACACACACACACACACACGGTTTCTCAGATCACTTGACCTATCATTTCAAACCTAAATACTTACAGGTCTTAGGAGATCTTTAAGTACACCTAGTTTGTAGCATTAGCAGCATCCCTCAAGCAACTGATCAAATTGTACTAACACTCTCTTTAATAGATACACTGAATGCTTTAATTTAATCAAGCCCTGGAATTCTAGATAGAGTACTATTTCTACCTAAACAAAGAGGAATCTGTGAAGTTGGCCACACTTTAAAAAACATATTTCTCTGAAAATATTGTGAATACTGGAATTAATAAAAAGTCAATACAACTGTACAAACAGTAAGTAAGTAGACCCTTGTTACTGCTATTTGAAGTTGCACAGCATGAGATCTTTGTTTTCTCATTTATTGCCTCTTCTTCAGCATACTGAGCTCATGAGAGGAAGGACCTTGTCTCACTCGCTATTGATATGTAGTTTAATATCTTATGGCGATAGCAGGCTGTTGATAAATATTGACTGAATACAATCATCTACTCAAATAGACTTTTGAGTGTCTACAATATGCCAAATATTTGAGCACAGAGGATCGAGAAGTGAATGGGCCAAAGTTCTTGCTTCCTTGGGATTTAAGTACTTCAAAGTAAGAAGAAGATAAACCACAAAACATGTGAATATGCAAGTAAGCCTCTCACATGTCTGATGTCCATAAGTTCTCAGAAGAAAAACAAAGCAAGAGGACAGAATGTGGCACCAGCACAGAATGACTGATTTTCTAGGGAGTTCAGTGAAGGCCTCACATCTGAGTGCATGATGCCAGCTTTGTGCCACCAACAGGAGCACAGCAAAATAGTGGAAGACCTCCTCTCCAGCCAGGTGGTTATAAGACATACTACACACCACACAGAAAATGTGTATGGATAATGGTATGCACACAGTGATATGGGAGCAGCTCCAGGAGAACAGAACGTAGCATCCACTTTGATTCTTAGCAAATGAGGTATATGGTGGTAGGATGGGGTAAGTACATAGACAGCTAAAACTGCGTCTAGGCTGAAAAGGTTCTTCCAGATTAAGGATTTTCAGCTTTATCGAGTAGATGATGGGCAAATGATGTTGTTCTTTATATGTGGAAAGGAAACAACCTGGTCTGTATTCTAGAAAAAAATAGTGTTGGTTCCAAAATAGAAGATGGGTTACAGGACAAAAGAGGGGTGAGTTGTAATTTTAAATAATTTATGATCAAATATTATTTGAAGCAATAGAATGACAGTTGGGCTAAACCTTTGTTTCCCAGGGCAAAAAATCAAAAGTGCTCACAATTTTTTATATGTATAGAACTGTATCACTACACAAAGTCTAAGAAAAGTGAATAAATCCTTTTTAATGATAAAAACATATAGTGATATATTCAGATATGGAAAAAGGCAGAAATAGAGATTTATAATCTGGGATTACTGTAATGGCTGTAACTGGTGAGAAAGAAACACCCAATTTATGTGTGTACACTTGTGTTTCCATACGTGATCCACACGGTGTCATTTCATACACGTGTTTTCTCAGACTAGTTATTTTTCATTCACAGGCAGTGATGATGACTCACTTTATCCCTTTTGAGCACTGGAGGCTCTTGTTTCATTCAGGAGATTTTCTGATTTGCCAACAAGTGTGTTAGACATTATTGTCTCGTTGGAATTTGTCTGGGGGGAAAAATCCTTAAGTAAATATTTCAGAGTTGCTTGCACTACACTCACATACACATGTTACTTAGCAAGAGCTGAAGTTGATGAGGCATCTGTATTCGTTTTCCGGAACTTCAAGAACAGATTATCATGAACTAAATGATTTAAACAAAAGAAATTTATTTCCTCAGTGTTGGAAAGTAGAAATCCATGATCAAACATAGGTAGGAATGATTCATTCTTAGTGCTGCAAGAAAAGGCTTCTGTCCCAAACCTCTCTCCTGGGCTTGAATGTGGTGCTCTCCTTCCATTAACTTCTCTGTAGGTGTGTGGGCATGTGCAGGTGTGTCTGTGTGTGCATGTGTGTGTGTGTGTGTGTGTGTGTACATGTCTGTGTCTGTGTGTATCTGTGTATATGAGTGTGTATGTATGAGTGTGCATGTGTGTCTATATGTGTGTGTATGTATGTGTGTATGTGTGGAGGGGTATATGTGTGTGTGGGTGTCCAAATTTCTTCTTAGGATACTAGACTTACTTGCTGTGAAACTACCTCAATGACCTCATTTTTATGTAATTACCATTTTTAAAACTTCCATCTCTAATTCATGGGTACTGGGAGTTAGAAGTTCAGGATATAAATTTCAGGAAGTAAGGATACACATTTCATTCCATAATCCAATCTAAATACTTCTTTTCTTCTCCAGATCCTTAGTCTGCCTACAAGAGCACCCTTTCGGAATACTTGCCTCTGTCCTTTCTAGGGCACTCAGAATCAGGTGTTCTCATTAGCAGGATAATTAAATTACTGGCCTCACTTCCTGAAGAATTTGGGACAATTTGCTTATCGTTTTCAGTGATTATTCTAGCCTAAGGTCATATCTTTTTCTGAACTTCTTTAGGGAAGTCTTATAAAATGTAGTGCTTTGATAATGATTTATATTTTGTATTATTTTCATTTGCATTTATAAATTCCTTTTAGTCAAGACTGTATATTTCTTAAAAACTGATATGTGTCTATCATTTTTCTCAACTTTTCAAATCCTTTAACATAGTTCCAGATCACCAGTTAGTACTCGAGGAATTTGTTTATCAACATACAGTGGTGTTTTTAGGTATGAAAGATGATCATAAAACTCTTATTAAGGAAAGTCTGCAGTGAAGGTGCTATTGCTAAAGACACAATATACTTCAGACACAGGACTTGGAGTCATTGAGCTGGAACTGACCTGAAAGCCTGCCTGAAAACTAGCTCTCATAATATCGTAAGATTCTGTGCAAGTTGCCAAGGGAGAAAACCAATCAATGGTCCTACCCAGCTGTAAAGCCTATGAACCACAACAATGACTAGCCCAGCAAATTCTCTATACTGATGAAGTAGTGGCACTTTTATCTTGGGGGTAACTAACTGATGTCTAATTAGGCTTAAGCCTGCTCAAAAGGAAGGAATTCATGTGTGGCACTGTAAATACAACCAAGTACACATGACTCGAGAGATCATAGACCCTAGAGAAGAACCCTCCTCTGTCACTTTCCTAAACCAAAATAATTTTGGACTCTATTTCTAAATATGAATCCTTGTATTTACAGACAAGTGTACCTCTCACCACTCATCAAATAAGCTTCTTTTGGCAACAGATGGAAATTATTACAAAGTTCCACAACTGGTCAAATGCAGAGAATAAGTAACTGTGAGGTGCCCAGCTCTAAGTGGCACCTCTGCAATGCAACCTCTATACCTAAACATCATGGGAGAGGAGGCAGAAAGAATATAAAGGCCAGAGAGACAAGACATCTGCTGCTAGTTAATGCATTCTAGACTTTATAGGGAAGATACACCAATGAAATCTCCAGAATAAAGTAGTCTAACAAGAGCTGTATAATGACAAAACCAGTTAATATGCCAAGGTGAATGAGGAAAATTTCATGGGGTCCCATCTCAAGATTAAGAGCAACAAGCAATCAATGGATGTTGAGGGAGGGAGAATAAATTTTCTTCCAGGACTAGCTCCCTGTGAGATTATCTAATCCCAAGTGGGCTGCCCTAAACACAAGTATATATGAGTGCCAATAAATGAACTCAATGCATTATATACAATATATTTACATAATATATAAATGTTTGTATGTATATGTAATAGTAATAATCAAAGAAAAGGACAAGAAATTGAGAGGGAATTGGAAGCACAGGGGGGGAGTTGGAGAGAGATGGAAATAATGCAATTACAGTCACTCATGTATGAAATTCCCAAAATAAAATAAAGTTAATAAATATTGATACAATAAAAAAAAGTCTACAGTGATCAAGGAAATTGCAAAAAAATGTGGTGTAAAATGCATTCCAATTCTGTCATTTGTCTACTTTATGATCTTACAAAAGTCACCCACCAGCCAGGTCACCAGCCAGCCAGGTGTGGTGGCACACATCTTTAATCCCAACACTAAGGAGGAAGAGTCAGGTGAATCTCTGTGTGATGAGGGCCACTCTGGTCTATGTAGTGAGTTCCAGGCCAGCTAGGGCTACACAAAGACAGAAAAAAGGTCACCCTCCAAAAGCCTGAGTTCTCTCATCAGTAAGATGAAATATTATCAAAACTGTCATGATAGGAGCTGGAAAGGTGTTTCAGCAGTTAAGAAAGCATTTTCTGGGTCTGGAGAGATTATTTAGTGGTTAAGAGCACTAGCTGCTCTTGCAGAGGACCTGAGTTTGGTTCCCAGCACCCACATGGCAGCTAATAACCATCTGTAACTCCAGTTCCAGGTGATCCAACACCCTCTTCTGACCTCCTTGGGCATTGCATGACAGGGGTGCACATACAAACATGTAGACAATACACTCATACACATAAAATAAAAGAGTAAAATATTTTTTATAAAAAGAAAGTATTTTCCTCTTACAGAGAACCTGAATTCAGTTCCCAACAACCATGTTGGCACAACCTTACATTGAGAAAGTCAATTTTTACTGCCTGTGTCTTCAAAAGGCCTCTCTCATGCTTCTGCAATATATTTTAGTATAACTTGATATTATGGAGAATATTGCTTATAATATGCCAAGTAACTCAACTGAAAATAGCAAACTTTCAGAGTTTTTAGAATTAGTTGTATAATTTCCAGGATTAGAGAGAGGTTACCAAATTCATGATTTGTAAGGAATAAGCACTGGCTTTAATTTAAGGAAACAAACAGACCCAAGTTGAAAGACATTCTAAAAAGCAATTTATCTTTATCCTTTAAAGATATCAATGTCAAGAAAAGCAAAGTAGAAAATCCACTTAAAATAAACAGGCATGGCAACTGGATGAAATATATTGCCTTGAATTAGAAGCTGAGTTTTTAAAAAGACAATAAATTTGCTGTAACAAATGACATTAAAACAATGGACAAAATTTGGTATGAGACCTTCATAATGTTGCATCGCCATTTTAATTTTTGTAATTTTGTTTTTATTACATTTATTACTTGTGGTAATATTTGTATTGAATTGAGTTTATACTAGTTATTGAATGATTAATACAGGTTAAGTTCCTCAGCAAGTTTATGAGTAATCAGCTTTCATAGGGTAGTGAGGAGGCAGGATGGGTACTGAGACAATATGGTTCTGTCATAACCAGGAACTCAGCTCCCAGCATGGGGTGCTTTGTCACTGGGGCGAGTCTAAGGACTTGTCCTGCATTTGAAGCAAGCAGGCAGCAGCCAGCCGGTTATTGGGTGAGTGTTGACCTCAGAGAGAGGCATGACTTTCATCAAGGTGATTCTCTTTAGCCAAGGACCATGTCCAGAAGGGGACTCAGTGGCAGATTGCTCATCAGCAAAACTCTACACAGATGGGGTAAATTAGTAGGTCAGCCCTAAAAGGGAGAAGTAATGTAGCAAGTGGGCAAAAACATGCACTGTATTGCAATGACTTCTGTTTACTCTCAAATCATGAGAATAAAAATGAAAGCAAGAATGTAGAGAAGGAAGAAAGAGATAGCTGGACAGCTGAAACTGGCAAACTACTTAACAACTCATCATCTGGATGAAGATTCAGATATTCTTGATCTTTCAATAAGTTTGACTTTTTCTTTTGTAGTAAATAAAATGAAATTTGGGGTTAGGGTGATGGTTTCATTAGTAAAGTACTTGCCACACAAGCATGAGAATTTGAATTTAACCTCTAGCACCCACATAAAAAGCCAGGCACCTTGGCACATGCCTATAATCTCAGCACTGTGGAAGCAAAGACAGGAGGCTCCCTAGGCTCACTGGCCAGCCAGTCTAGCAGAGCTGAATTGGAAAGCTCCATATTCAGTGAGAGATTCTGTCTCAAAAAATATGGTAGAGGGAGTTGATGAGGATACCCGAGGCTGACCTCTGACCTCCACACATACTTGTTGTGCATGCACATAGATAATCCCACTCATCCACTCACCAGTCGTTCCAGTACACCACCAGATTGGAGGATGACAGGGAAAAGTCAAAATTAGAATTTATTTTGTGGGCTGGAGAGATGGCTCAGCAGTTAAAACCACTGACTGCTCCTGCAAAGGACTCAGGAGTGGTTCCCTGAACCAACTTGGCAGCTAACAATGGTCTGTAACTCCAGTTTCAGGGGATCCAATGCCCTCTTCTGGCTTTGGAGGAAACTGCACAACACAGGTGCATTTACATACATGCAGGTCATAACAATTTTTTTTTTCCTTTGAGACTGGGTCTCCCTATCACCCCAGCCAGCCTGGAACTCACTATGTAGACCAAGCTGGCCTTGAACAAAAAAACTTTTTGTATAAATATTATACATAGGGATCCAGCAGGTTGCCTGGGTAAGTTTGGCTGCTGTGCCCA
This sequence comes from Nannospalax galili, assembly GCF_000622305.1. NCBI lineage: Eukaryota > Metazoa > Chordata > Mammalia > Rodentia > Spalacidae > Nannospalax > Nannospalax galili. The sequence continues at coordinate 2,214,457 of NW_008329320.1, forward strand.
CTGTGCCTTGACTCCCCCAGCCCCATTCACCCTCCCAGTTCCCCTACCCCATCTCTCCTCCTAGCAGGGGACTGGCATATTTCCTGTCTTGGCCCCCCAGACCTCTGGACTGACTTCTTGGCCCAAACTCTCCACTGATTGCTGATCCTTTGCACCCAGACCAACCCAATTCCTCCCTGTAGTCTCCAGAAGCCCTCAGGCCTCTTATTGGCCCCACCTCCCTTTGCATCCTGGGGTCCAGCATCTTTCCTGGGCCCTGCTCCCAGGCCAGCCCAGACCTCAAATTCCTAAGGCCAGCATGTTTCCTGGAGGGATCCAGACCTTAGGAGAAAGCCTGAGAGCATCTGATCCTCATCTGACTTGGGCCTCTGTGGGAGTGCCTGAGCAGCAAGATGGAAGCAATTTGGCCACTCTAATATAAAAATCAAAAGAGAGAATCTGAAGCCTAGATGAACCAGCTTTTCATACCCAACAACTAAACCACAAAGGCACATGAAGTTTACAAAAAGAAGCAGACCTAAACTCAACAAAGAAAGGCTTGGGTCTCACACAAGAACCAGAATCTACAAAAGAAATCCACATGTCAAAGTCACAAAGAAAAAATAATAACATGAAAAACCAAAATAATATATCCCCACCAAGTACCAACAGTCCTCTAGAGGAGTACAATGAGAACCCCCTACAGATAACACAGGACATGGAACTCAAAAGAACAATTATAAACATGATAAAAGAATTCAGTGAATTTAAAGAACACACAAACAAAGAAATCAGAGAACTGAAAGAAGATAGGGATAAACGTCTGAAGGAATTAAGAAAAGAGTTAGAAATATTGAAGAATACTCAGTCAGAAATGAAGAAGGAAGTGAAACACTCCATAAGCCAATTAGAAATTATAGGAGAAAGCCTCACCAATAGTATGAATGAAATGGAAAACAGCATATCAAGACTGGAAGATAAAGTGGAAGAACTAGACCACTCAAGCAAAGAGTATGAAAAATTTAAGAAACCACAAGAACGGACTATGCAGGAATTGGGTGACACCATAAAAAGACCAAACTTACGAATCATAGGCAAACAGGAAGGGGAAGAATCCCAAGATAATGGCATGGACCAGATCTTCAACAGAATCATGGAAGAAAATTTCACCAAATTAAAGAAAGACATGCCCATACAAATACAAGAAGCATATAGAACACCAAACAGACAGCACCAGAAAAGAAACTCTCCACGGCACATCATATTAAAAACACAAAACGAACAAAACAGAGACAATACTGAAAGCAGCAAAAGAGAAACAACAAGTCACATAGAAAGGAAAACCCATTAGGATTACAGCTGACTGTTCAGTGAAAACTATGAAAGCCTGAAGTGCCTGGACCAAAGTATTCCAAGGTTTAAACGACCACAGATGCCAATGCAGATTACTATACCCAGCCAAAATGTCTATTATAGTCGAAGGGGAAAGAAAAATCTTCCATGACATAAATAGGCTGAAGGAATTCATGTCCACAAAACCAGCTCTTTAGAGAGTTCTGGAAACAATACAAAGAGCTGAAGAAAGGAATGACTATACACAAGGGGTTGTGGAAAGAAATTCAATGAAGGTGTAACTGTGGAAAAGTACAGCTACATGACAAATGTAAGTAGAAATAAAAATGAAAGGATTCAATACTCACCTTTCATTAATGACTTTAAATATTAATGGACTGAAATCCCCAGTTAAAAGACACAGATTACGTGAATGGATTAAGAAACAAAACCCATCTTTCTGTTGTCTGCAAGAAACCCATCTCATTTTCAAGAATAGGCACTATCTTAAGGTGAAAGATAGAAAAAATATTCCAAGGAAATGGTACTAAGAAAAAAGTAGGAATTGCAATTCTAATATCTGACAAAATAGGCTTCAGACTAAAACTAATCAGAAGCGATAAAGAGGGCCAATTCATTCTGATCAAAGGAACAACTGACTAAGAAGATATTACAATCATGAACATATATTCACCGAACTCTGGTGTACCCAACTTCATAAAAAGAGTACTACAGGACTTTAAGACACAGATTAATGGCAACTCATTAACAGTGGGGATTTCAATACCCCATTGTCTCCATTAGATAGGTCAACAAGACAGAGAATTAACAGAGAGACATCTGATTTAAACAATACCATATATCAAATGGGCCTAATAGACATCGACCAAATATTCCACCCAAGCACTGAAGAATATACTTTCTGTTGAGTACCCCATGGAACTTTCTCCAAAATCGAGCATACACTGGGACACAAAACAAGCCTCACCAGATTAAAAAAACATTGAAATAATTCCACCATTCAGTAAAGCTTAAAATCAATACAGGAAGAAACCCTAGTAAATACATGGATACATGGAGATTAAACAACACACTTTTGAATGATGAATGGGTCAAGGGAGAAATTAAGAAAGAAATAAAAGTATTCTTAGAATTAATGAAAAGGACAACACAACACAACAAAACCTCTGGGACACGTTGAAAGCAGTCCTCAGAGGGAAGTTTATAGCTGTGAGTGCCTACATTAAAAAATCAGAAAGAACACAAATAAATACCTCAACATTGCAACTAAAGACACTTGAAAAGCCACAACAAATGAAACCCAAACCCAGCAGACAAGAAGAAATAACAAGAATCAGAGGAGAAATTAATGAAATAGAAACAAAGAAAACAATAGAAAGAATCAATGAATCCAGGAGACAGTTTTTTGAAAAGATGAACAAGGGTGACAGACCCCTAGCCCAGTTAACCAAAAGAAAGAAAGAATACCTCCAAATCATCAAAATCAGAGATGAAAGGGGAAATATCATAACAGACACCAAAACAACCTAGAACATAATAAGGATTACTTTAAAAACCTATATGCTACTAAATTTAAAAACCTAAAAGAAATGGACAGGTATCTAAA
>NW_008329320.1:2219445-2329633 GCF_000622305.1 Nannospalax galili
TATTGCAAAGACACTTGTACATCCATGTTTGTTGCTGCTCCTTTCATAATAGCTAAGAGATGGAAGCAACCTAAGTGCCCCTCATTGATGAGTGGATACAGATAACGTGGTTCATTTATATGGTGCGGTTTTACTCAGCAGTAAAGAAAGATGAAATCATGAAATTTGCAGATAAATGGATGGAACTAGAAACTATTATACTAAGTGAAGTACAGACTCAGGAAAAAAATGACATATGTTCTTCCTCATACGTGGATCCTAGCACCAAATCCTTATAAGTGAATATGTATCCAGACATAACTACAGGAACCAGGATAATGAAAAGGAATCAGAGAGGTAAAGGAAAAGAAAAAATCCAAAAGAGAACAGTAAGAAATAGGCATTAATAAGGGAGATATGGATAAAAATGAGGTTATTTAAGGGAAGGGAAGGGAAGGTTATACAAGAAACCTTGGGGATAAAGGTAAAGAAGGTGCTCGAGAGAGGTGGGACCATAGGAGAAGCATATTATTAAGGGAGAAATGGGAAAATGGGGGCACTTTAAATGGGGAAACTATAGTGGAAGCGTTAGACAATGTGAGAGATAAATAATGCCTAGCTAATTAAAAAACCAGATGGAACCATATTAGTCCAACAACCTACTGACAAATTATATGTACAACTAGCTCAAGGAATATAATACATGTCTAGGCAAGGTTTATCTGAGAATGTTTGGTCATTGCCCAAGATTTATCTGCATAGCACATGGTAATTAAAACTACCAGACTGGTGGCATTAATCTTCTTGGATGTCTAACAGTCATACTTTGAGGCCTATACTAATTTGGTCAGAGGGACATAAAGGACAGTTTTTGCTCCTTGCCCTCCTAGGTTGACTAAGTTCCAGGGGACTGAGCATCTCTCAAAATGTCCTGTAATTGTGGTGTGTCACCTGTCCCCTTGATCAAGGAGGACATGGAGACCCCACCAAATGGACCAGTGTCCAGTGTACAAAGAGTAGGTTCGACACAGAGGAAACATTTCCTCCATACTTCCAAGTGAAGCCAGCATGGTCGAACAGGACCTTGGGCTTATCTTCACATAGATAAGGCTTCTCCCAAGGCCATGTGACCCCTGAAGAACAGATCCCCAAATGACCTTAAGAGTAAAAATAAGTTGGTTTATATGGGCCAACTGTATGGTCTTAAACACTCAAAAGGAAAGTATAACCAAAGCTTAAAGGGATAAATATAATTCTTTAAGAGTCCTTGTGTGTAGCTAAAAGCTACATAACAAGAAACAATGCCAGACAGAAGATGCCTTCCTTTGAGTTGTTGGCCAGGGTGGCCCAAGAGACCCCAGACAGTAACCCAGCATAGAACTGGAAAAATGAACAGCAGACCCCAATCTTATCTAAAGCAATATTGGCAATTGATTGTTGCTAGATGAGTAAGAGCTGATCTTCCTAAAACAAGGAACTCTAGATAGACTGACTAGATTCAGTGGATGGACAATCACTGGGGAACAGCTGGGGGCACCTTCAACACAGTGGACAATAACAGGGATGACAGAGTATAGGGGCTCCGGGTGGGGGGAGACTATGGGAGTGTGCCATTTGAGATGTGGGTATATAGATGAATAAGATTGTTTGGGATGTTCTGTATGAAATACACACAAAAAATCAACAAATTTTTAAAAATAAATTATATTTGAGGAAGAACCATAAAAATTTGCTCCATGTTAATTTGTAGAGGTGAAACACATTTGTAGAGGTGAAATATACCCAATGATTTTATGTCCATACTCAGGTGAATCTCAAACAGTAACAGATTGTGACTAGTAATAATCAGATACATAGAGATTAGAGACACAGGTGCAAGCATCTAAGTGTTTGTAGCATTAAAAATGAGTTTTTCTGCAGAATAGAGTATATTTTTAAATGAAATGGAAATCTTTTTTAAAGGTTAAAACCTCATTCAATTTTATGTCTTATAGATTTTATAATAAGTTCAATATTGTATAACTGTATTAATTCAACATGAACCTAAAAATTTACAGCCAATTTTGAAAGAGATGCATCTTTGCTCTAGAAATTGTTATTGAGTATGTTAACGTTTCTTCTAAGCATGTGGTTATTAAATAAACAATTTTTAAAAATTATGAGTAAAGTAAAAATTAATAAAAATTTAAAGAATTCATTCCCCTTTAGAATAGTAGAGCCTATGATATGATCAAATTGGTTATGATTCATCATGTTGGACACTGGGAATCACAGAACCGTAGTACACATCCTGTATGTTCATTTTTTCCTCATACACTCCCAAACCTAATTGAATCATTTTATTTATTTAAATTAGTTTGAGGGATTGTTTCCAACCGGAGCTTCATTAATGCTGCTTTCTTGACCAATACTGGGCAAGCGTCTATACTAAAGATCAGTTATTCCACATTTGTTGAAAAACAAGAATGTATTAAATCAATTTGAAATAAAAATTTTTAAGCTCTCAGGTAATAAAATCATGTTGTTCTAGATACATGGAAAGCAAATCTGTATGCCTGCATTAAAAGTCAAAGGAGAATACAGTAAGTTCAAATATGTCACTATCTGGATGTAAAGTCTTCTCTGAGATGTTTGTTGATTACAAAAGTGTTTTAGAATACTAACTCTAAGAGAGGAGTTAAAATGGTCATTATACCAGATGTCTTATATTCATATCCTTATCTTATTGGGCCAGAATACTGATCCCAAGCACTTCCTGGATCAGATTTGGTGAGGGTCATATCTGCACACTCTGTTTTCCAACTCCAAATTGAAAAAGTCCCAATTCAAAGTCACTAGAACAGTATTTGCTTATGAAAGTTTCACTGGCTCCTTTCCTACAGAGATCTTGCTGAGTGCATGCAACACTTTAGAGGATCTGAAGTCAGTGGCCTGGATCTGAATTCTAGTTCCAACACATGGCTGAGGCCTCTGAAAGCCACTTTACTGTTTTCTTAGTTTTCCCACCTAGATAATGCAGTACTATACTGAAGAGTTGATAGTACTCATGTTATCATTGTTTTGAAGATTAAATAAGTCACAATACATAGAACGTGCAATTAGCATTTAATAAATATTAGGCACTATATTCCAATCATTATTAGGTATCTATACTCTGTTAGAATCACATTTTTAACTTATTTCATAGACTCTACACAGAGTAAGATGAAGGTTAAGAAAATTTGAAGGTGAATTTCCAAGTTCAACTAGTTAATAAAGAGAGTTGGAACTTACACCTCAAGATGAGTTCTCAGGGCTGGAGAGATGGCTCAGTGGTTAAGAGCACTGGCTGCCCTTGCAAGAGGACCCAGGTTTGATTCCCACACCTACATGGCAGCTAACAACTGTCTGTAACTCCAGTTCCAGGGGATCCAACACCTTCTTTTGACCTCTGCGTTGCATGAGGGCATTGCATGACACAGGTGCACCCACCTATATGTGGGTATCAAAGTCATACACATAAAATAAAAACAATAAATAAAATATATTTTTTAAAAGATGAGTTCTCATTCCTTTTTTGAAGATTCATGGGTAGGTGAATTCCAGTACATTCCTGTGTCATCCTCTACAACAATAATATGCTACTATTTAAAAAGATCTTAATTGGGCCCAAGCAACTCCGGTGTGCTTTGCCATGTAACCTTGTGTACTACAGACAAGACCATATGGGTGCTTTGTTTCCTGTCAGATTATGAATTATTGAGAGAAAAGTCTAAATATTATTGTTACCTATATATTATACAGTATCTAGTCTAATGCCTTGGAGATAGTTGCTCAGGAATTATCTGTCAAAAAACTTCATAAATACATATATGTATGCATGTGTGCTGATATACGTGTGTGGGTACACATGCTTGGTTGTGCACATGTGGAGGCAGAAGTCAACCTCAGGTAGTGTTCCTCAGGGCAACTATCCACCTTGCTTTTCAATATTTTGATTTACTTTTATGCATATAAGTATTGTGTCACATGTGTATAAGTGTACCGGGTGCATTTGATGTCTGTGGAGGTCAGAAGAGGACATCAGATGCCCTGGAAGTGAAGTTATGAATGGCTGTTATCCATCATGTGGGTGCTGGCAACCAAACCGTGTTCTCTTCAAGAGCAGCCAATGCTCTCTAACTGCAGAGCCATCTCTCAAGCCCCTCACATTGTATTTTGACAGGGTCTCTCTTTGAGACCTAGAGCTTGCTAATTAAGTTAGGGGGCCTGGCCAATGCACCCTAGGGAGCCTCCTGTCTTCGCTCCCCACTGCTAGGATTATGGGAACCTGCTACAATGCCCTGTTTTTTGAGTAGGTTGTGATGATTGGGCCCAGGTCATCCTGTCAAGCAAGTACTTTACAGACTGAGCTATCTCCTAAGCCGGTATTACTGACTTTTAATAAGTAGTTGCTGTATACGTTTTGGCCTTAAATATCTGATTCAGCATCAGAAGGGTCGAAGCAGAGAACAGGCAAGCTTTCCAGAAGGAATGAGCATACTGGGATTTTTCCTTTCTCCAACAATGACATTCATTGGTTATTTGATTCATGATTGTTTTGTGTGAGGCAAACCTTATCCACTGCCTATATATAGACAGGAATGTTAACTAGTATGGTGAGACCTGGTGATAATTTCCTGCTGGTTAATTAAACCTTTGCATTTAATCATAAAGTTTTATGTCATTCTTATTTTCCTAGTCATTTATTGCCACATAGATACATCCAGTTTCTATTATCCTACAATATCATTTACTTTTCTCTCAAACAAAGATTAGGTTAGATAGCTTAAAAATATGACCATATATCATTTCTCTTTTCAAGAAGAGAACTACATAACATTACATAGTTTATTTCTGTAGCAAACAAGGGTATCTCTTTTCAAAGTAGCAAGTTAGAATTTGACTTGTTTTGTCTTCCTCGTTGTTGCTTTTAATTATTTTTCATTTATTTTTGAGAATTGCATACATGGTCATTGTATTTGTATCATTTCCACTCCTCACACTACATTTGCACAATCTACTCAGTGATAAAGAAAGACAAAATCATGAAATTTGCAGATAAATGAATGAAACTGTTATACTAAGTGAAGTAACACAGACTCAGAAAAACAAGTGACCTATGTTCTCTCTCATTTGTGGTTAGCATCAGATCCTTATATGTGAGTAATAACTGCAAACACCAGGAAAATGGAAAGGAAACATGGAGGTGAAAGAAAGGAAAGAGTCTGAGAGAAGGGGGTAGTAGGAAACAAATGTTATCAAGGGAGAAATGGGGAAATGTCAGCATGGGCTAGTCAACTGGCAACTGGAGGGAATGATACAAAAGGAATCATGGGGTTATAGGGAATGAAGGAGCTCAAGAGAGCTGGGATAATAGGAGACAGGTATTATCAAGGAGAAAATAGGGTTACTTTAACTGGGAGGAAGGAGGGAGGTTAGACAAGGAGAGGGAGAGAAAGGAGAGGGATAAATGAAATCTAGGTGGTATGAAAAACCAGAGGGAAATTTATCAGCTCAAAAACCTACTGAAAAATTAACATAAAATAACTGGACATGAGTCCATGTGTATATAATAAGAAACACAGTGCCAGAAAGGAGAAACCTCCCTTTGAGCTGTTGGTAAGGGTAGTTCAAGAAGCTGCCAAATTACACAGGTTTTTGCCACAGCCCTTGATTACCTCCCAGAATTTCAAGTAAGACACTATTGCTAAAGACAAACATACTTAGGACATAGGACTTGGAGCAATGGAGCTGGAACTGACCTGGAAGCCTCTTCCCAGAAGATTAGCTCTCATAGTTCTTAAGGCTATTATGCAAGCTGCTAAGAGAGAAAATCAGTCAGTGGTCCAACCTCAGTTTTAAAGTCTAATAATTGCAACAACAACCAACACAACAATCTATAGTGCTACAGTAGTGGCACTTCTCTCTTTGGAGTAACCAACAACTGATTGGATTTAAAACCCTCTCAATGAGAGTTATTGCATGTGTGGCTCCATAAACACAGCCAAATACATTTGACTAGAGAAGTCATAGATCCTAGAGAAAACCCTACCTCTGCCATATCCCTGTAATTTCTTATTGTATGCCAAATATGAATCCTAATATTTACAGAGAAGCATATCATTCACCAATCATGAAAGCTGCTTCTTTTTACAACAGATAGAGACTATTACAGAGTTCCACAACTTGTCATACACAGAGTAAGTGTCTGAGAGATGCCCATCCCCAAGTGATACATCTACAGTGGAACCTCTATACCTAAGGCTCATAGAACACAGCCAAACAGAGGGTAGAAAGAATACTAATGCATCTCTCAACCGTCAACAGTGAAGCTTCTTCATGCAACAGAGTGTGATGTGCACAGAAAGCCACAATTGGCCAAAGAGCAAAGAATAAGAGACTGCAGAGGGTGTGTCCCTGGATAGGACTCCTATAGTAAACCTCACCCACCCAGTGCTCAGGGACCATTGCAGAAGAAGGGCCAGAAAGATTGTAAGAGCCAGGGCTGGTGTATGATCATCAGAAAATAGAGTCTTTCAGGCCTCGGGAAACTTGCTCATATGAACTTATAACAGTGGTGTCAGCATCACAAGACCCATACAGACTCAATAAGACAAAAACCCAGCATAGAACTGGAGAAATGGGCAGCAGGCCCCAACCTTAACTGAAGAACTATTGGCAGCTGATTATTGCTGGGTGAGGGACAGTTGATATTCTTTAAGGGGGAGTCTATAGATAGTCTGACTAGACCTCAGTGGATGAACTTCCATTGAGGGACATTTGGGCACACAAACTTGACTCAATAGGCCTTAACATATATGGCAGAATGCACGAAATCCGGTGGGGAGGGGGTCCTTGGGGGTGTGGATGGAGTACAAAGATTATTAAGATGTTCTATGTTTTATACAAAAGCAAAAAAATTTGATAAAAAATACATTGAAAAAAAAAAAAGAGAGAAGAGAACTACATAACGTAGTTTATTTCTCTACCAGACAAGGATGTCTCTTTTCAGAGTAGCAGATTAGATTGGTATCAGCTTGGCTTGTTTTTTCTTCCTTGTTGTTTCTTTTAAATTTATTTTTATTTATTTTTAAGGATTTCATATATGAGTATTGTATTTGCATCACTTCCACTTTTCCCACTCCCCTAACTCCTCCCATCTCCACCCCCAATCCCTCTCAATTACTTGTCCTCTTTGATTATTATTACATATACATATATACATTTATAAGTATACATATATAGATATATAATACAATATACTGAATCTACTTGGTGCTTGTGTGTATATGTATTTAGGGTTGACCACTGGGAATAGATAACTTATCGGGGAGCTAGCCCCTGGTAGAAACTGATTCTCCCTCCCTCAGTATTAAGCTCTCTGAAATGGAAAATGCCCATGAAAATTCCCCCATCCATATTGGCATGTCAACTGGTTTTGTCATTAGTCTATAGGAGGGAATTTATGCATGGTACTATGAACACAGCCAAGCACACATGGTTGGATAGGTCATAGACCCTAGAGAAGCACCTACTGCTGCCACCTTCAGAGATGAATGTAATTTCTTACTATATTCTAAATACATATCCTTATATAGCTCTCGCCACTCATGAAAGAAATGTCTTTTGCAACAGATGGAGATGATCACAAAGTTCCACAGCTGGTAAAAATGCAGAGAATAAGTGACTGTGGGTGCCCAGTCCTAAGTGATACATCCACAAACAACCTCTACACCTAAAGCTCAGAGAACATTGAGAAGAGGAGGAGGGAAGATTGTAAGAGCCAGAGGAGTAGGATGCCTGCTGCTAAGTAATGCATTCTAGACATGATGGGGAAGCTGTACCCATGAAATCTCCACAGTATGGCAGTCTAACAAGATCTAGTTGTTTTTCTGAGAGGTATTGTCAATATTCTAAATCCATAACCATCCTATCCAGCGGAGAACTAGAGTCCACTCATTCAACCTCTGTACCTTATACCCATTGACCAAACTCTACCTCTACTCCCCTTGCTACCTTTCTTACCTTTTCTCTTTTCTCTTTACTTCTCAGAGATGAGGTTTACCTAAACGTCAACTATGAACAGATATTGTGTGGCATTTGTCTTTGTATGCCTGACCTATTTCAGTTAACACAGTACCTACTGTCTAACTTCATGTTGTCACAAATAGCAGGCTTTCATTACTTTATGACAGAGTAGTATTCCATCATGTACACATACCACATCTTCTTTATCTGTTTATCTGTTGATGGGCACTTAGTTTTCTTAGTTATATTGGTGATTGTGAAGGGTGCTTCGGTAAACGTGGGCATGCATATCCTTTTTTCTTTGGAAAGCAAAGCAAATTTCCCATTAAACAGAGTTCCTTTTATGTATTTTAAAATAGGCTTTTTTAAAGGTCATCCAAGAAAATGAATTATATAATGTGGCGCTTTGAACGAAAATGTCCCCCATAGGCACCAAGTATTTGGACATTTTGTCCTCAGTTGGTGGCATTGTTTTGGGAGGTCTTAGAAGGTGTGGCCCTGCCAGAAGAAGCACATCACTGGGGGCAGGCTTAGAGAGTTCTTAAGCCTTGCCAGATCTCCAGTTACTCTGCTTCCTGTGCCTGCTTGAAGATGTGAGCACTTAGCTTCTGCTCCTACTCCAGCCACCTCTGCTGCCATGCCTCCTGCCATGGTGGGCTCTTTCCCCTTTGGAACCTTAAACTAAACAACTCTTCCTTTTCATAAGTTCCCTTGGTCATGGTGTTTCTATCACAGTGACAGAAAAGTAACTGATAACACATAAAATGAAGTATACATGTATAAGACTGTTACAGATGTTTGTGATAATCTATCTTTTTGAGACAGTATCTCACTATAAATCCCTGGCAGGCCTAAAACTAATAAAGATCCTCCTGCCTCTGCCTCCCAAGTGCTGGGATTAAAGGTCTGTGCTACCACACCTAAAATTATCTTTCATTTTGAGAAACCTGAAGTTTAGCAATAAAGTCTCCTTTCATGAAATAGTATTGCCTGTTTCTATCAACAGGTATCTATTACCCTAGTAATATGCATCCTTTGTAATTATTCCTAATTATTTCTATTTGGTTTTTTCCTAGATAAAATTGAAAAATATCAAATTGCCAAACAAGCTTCTCAGTTTTTGGTATTCCCTCCAGACCATTCCTTAATTTATGAGTCTTAATTGAAACTTCTGCCTTCAAATTTTTCAGAGAATGCCAGTTGCCAAAAGAATGTGTTTTCATCAAGGTACATTTTGGGCAAGAGAAACTAGATCATTCTTGGGCTTTAAGACACAGCTGGCAGAGGGTACTGTAGCAGAGGAATACATACACATTTACCATGGTACCATCTAGAAACAACCTAATAGACTACTTAGGTCTTTGTATCTGACTGGCATATATGCATATGCATGCACACAAACGTCTTTGACTAAAATGTTTTAGTGTCATGACTGCCCTTTAGAACATGGAAAGAACACAAGGTACGTTAAACAAAAGCCGCCTGTCCAAACAAATTTGAAAGGTCAACTCGCAGACTATCAAATTAAGGCTGCTATACTGTACTTGCTTCCCAGTGTAACACCCACAGTCTGAGGGAAAACATGCCCTTTAGGAAACAGGAGACTGCTACGGGTTGGGTTTGCCAAACATCTTGTAATGCCCTGTGTTTCATTAAACCGCCCCATCCAGCTTTGCCAAGTGTCTCCTTGCTTAGAAATGCCCCACATGTTTTAATCCATGTGTTTCTTATTCATCTAGACATCTCATCAAGTTGGAGCTGGGTAAGAACCATTTAGTGTCCAAAAAAGACATTTCTTAATGACTTTTGATTCTTAGAAAGTTCCACTTTGCCAAATGTAAATGAATCCCATACCTTTCTCTTTCAAAACGGATTTACAAAGTTGGAAAAATTCCCATGTCCCTATACTTATCCTAGAGAAATCCAGACACGGTAGGCTTTCTTAAAGTGTGATCTCCTAATATCAGAATAGTCACATGTTGAATTTGTCACTTTTTCTCTACAGGTAACAAAAACTGTGTTTTGTCTCAGCGCAGGATACCACCACCACCCAAGCCAGAAGCCCCAACAGCTGCTTGCCTCCCACCTTTAGTCAATCCTGCAGAATTTACCTCTTCAATGTCTAGTTAATTCTTTCATTACCAATCTCCACTACCTGAGGTTTAGATCCACAGCATTCCCTCTACCCTGGTTAGGCCTGCAATCATTTCTTTTCTGTCTTTGTCTGAAGCCCTCCAACTTCTCCAGAGACTAACACTCTGATCTCTAAAAATATGCACGTCATTGCGGCCTTCCTCCTGCCTGGAGTTGGGCTGTTTTCTTATTAATGTCTAGGATGAAGTTCAACTTTTGTGTCAATACCTACCAGCCTCATGATGGTTCTTTCTCCTCTGCTGCTTATTTCTTAGGGCCTCTCACCTGCATCCTTTGGCCCTACCCAGCAAATAGAGTTCCCTCAATGTGTTACACTTTACTGTGCTTCCATGCTCTTACAAATGGAGTGCTTTGCTTTCATTCATGTTTTCTTTCCATGACCTCTTTCTGTCTTCTAGATAGCACTCAGTTTCTTGAAAAATGAACTTTGACATTATCTTTCCTTAAAAGTCTTCCCCTAACTAGTCTATCTGATTTAATTGCCCCTATACTAAGTAGAGTGTAGTATGTAGCATATTAGGAAGTAATAAAATTGATCATTTCTTTCTTTCTTGGAAGAGATCATTGAAGTTGATTAATGTAGAATTATTTATAAAATTTTGGTTGAGGCCAGGCACGGTGGCACACACCTTTAATCCCAGCACTTGGGAGGCAGAGGCAGGCAGATCTTTGTGAGTTCGAGGCCAGCCTGGTCTACATAGCGAGTTCCAGGACATCTGGGGCTACAGGGAGACCCTGTCTCAAAAAGACAAAATAATTTTTTTTGATTGGAACCTAATCTTTCTATGTTTACTGCATTTACTCTAGACCTTCTTAATTTATGAAAATGGGCTTGCTAAAGTGCTGCTGATAACATTCTGTAACTTGATCTGGATGATACTCATGAACATAAACATACAAAATTCATCATTTCATGTGTTTAAATTTATGAATCTGACTATATTTAATATTTAAGAGTCAATAGTCAGCTTTGAGCTCAATGGTAGAGTGCATGCTACGGCCCAAGATTTAATACTGAGAGAGAGAGAGAGAGAGAGAGAGAGAGAGAGAGAGAGAATAAAATTAGCTACCCTTTTCCTTTTTACTATAAAACTTATTTAATGCCATTTTTGTGTGTACTTTTTTCCTATTGATTGAAAACACCAATCCCTTGACTCTGGAGTACATATTAATTTTTTTTCCTTTTTGTATTATTTTTATTTTTATGTGTATGAGTGTATTGCCTGCATGTATGTAAGTGCACTTGTGTTGTGCAATGCCCACAGACATCAGAGGAGGGCATCAGATCACCTGGACCTGGAGTTAAGGATGGTTGTTTGCCCCCATGTGGGTGCTGGGACTCAAACTTGGATCCTCTGCAAGAGCAGCCAGTGCTCTTAACCGCTGAGCCATCTCTTTAGCCCCTGGAGTGCAACTTTAAATGTTATAGGATGAGGCACACTTAGGTTCCTAGAGAAAGGGGGTTTTAAACTTCTAGCCTCTAGTTATGCAGTGAAATAATAAAGTGGGATTACTTCTAGATATAGATTAATGCTTTCTTTATTATATTTTACCATATCCATATTATTCTAAAATAAAAGTTTAATTGTGGTAAGTTTTAATCTTGCTGTAAGTGTGGTGCTCATTTTAGATTTTCAGAGTTACTAAAGCTAAAAGCTGTCAGGAATTGAATGGTCAACATTTATTTTAAAATATTTATAAGAAAAGTAAACCAGTTTCTTGATCTTTCCCCATAGAGTCATACATCTTTGAGTGAGCCATGACAGTACAGGATCTGCAAATTCTTAATTCTGAAGGTCTAAGATTCTAGTGGGAGAGGCATTATTGAGAAGGGTTGTATTCACTCTTCCAAAAGGAGCTTATCTTTAAAAGTAGATTCATAAATATAAACTGTTTCATTTGTCTTGTACCTACAGCAACTGAAAGAGTCCTCAGCACATCACTGGTGCTTAATAGGACTCCTATATTAAACCTCACTCACCCCCGGCTCGGGGACCATTGGAGAAGAGGGGGAAGAAAGATTGTAAGAGACAGGACTGGTCCATGAACATAGGGAAACAGAGTCTTTCAGACCGCTGGGTACTTGCTCATGTGAACTTGTGACAATGGTGGTGTCCTGCCCAATACCCATACTGACTTAATCAGACAAGGGCCCAACATGACTTGAGGGAAATGGGCAGCCAGGCCCAATCCTAGCCTTGGAACAACTGTTGGAACGTGATTACTGCTGGATGGGAGTAGATCTTAAGATCTCTAGATAGGCTGACTAGACTCCAGTGGATAAACTTGCACCGAAGGATATCTAGGTACAAATGCTTGACCAGATAGGACTTAACATATATAACAGAATGCATGAGGTCTGGTGGGGGGGGGTGACAGGAGGTATAGATGGAAGTGGGGTTCTAAATTTGATTAAGAACTGCTTTATCAAATGCACAAAAACTCAATAAAAATATTTTTAAAAAGAAAAAAAAGAATAGTAACAGTCATAGCAATGAATAAAGGAAATGATCTACTATTAACTATTAATATAACTATCTGCTCTTCTATCAGCTGTGTTTCAAAACTAGCTTCAACTGACAAATTTTGATCATTAGTCTTGTAAGCAATTTAATATTGAGAGTCAAATTTCTGTATTTAAGTGCTATTTCATAGCTTTCTTAAAAATTGAAAAGCTAACAATATATTTCATTGAAAATTTTATGTATGGAAAATATGATTACAGAAAGAAGTGAAAGAGGCATTTAATTTTTTAAATTTATTATTTTTATTTTATGTGCATTAATGTTATGCCTGCATGTAGGTAAGTGCACCCGTGTCATGCAATGCCCACAGAGGATAGAAGAGGCTGTCGGATCCCCTAGAATTGGAGTTATGGGCAGTTGTTAGCTGCCATGTGGGTACTGGCATTCGAACCCAGGTCTTCTGCAAGAACAGTCAGTGTCCTTAACTACTGAGCCATCTCTCCAGCCCCAAGAGGCAGTTTAATTTAACACTCATCCCTAAACATTCAGACCAAGTGTTCATACAAGCCACTACACTGGTTAAGTTCTGGATACCTATTTAATTCTTCTGACTTCTAGAGACCAGATAGTGGAATTTTCCTAAAGAGTTCACTTTTCAACAATGACAGCCCTTCTACTTAGGCTATCTACTAAAGCTTTATTCCATCTTGCAGATTCATCTTGTCACATTTTACCTTTTTGCATTCTCTTTTTGGACTTGTATAAGGCTGCAGTTTAGGAAGATTAAAATAAATTGGTTTAATCAATTTAAAGACACTCAAAAATAAATTTTAAGAAAAGAGCATAAATTAAATTTAGGATGGAAGAATTTAAATGTTAGTTCTGAAGTGTTTTACTGGGTATATTATGTTTTTCTATGAGTTATATTGCATTTTGGTAGGTGTGGTCATTAAAAGGACTTTGTTAGAGTAAAAATGATTTATATACTAGTGCTAACCATTTTTACTTATAACTGATTCTTTATTAACTTTAAGCAGTTACAGAGAGGAATGATTAGGAATGTATGTTAGGAAGGAGAAGGAAGTAACTCTTAAAAACTCCCATGAAGGGAACAACAACCATAAACAATAAAATACCACAGAAAAATGAAAGTCCTTAGAATAACTGGTCAGTCTTTTCCTCTAGCAGTTCCTAAGACCAGCTAACATCACTTGTGACTCTGCTGTGATCATGTTTAGGAAAAATATAGGCTTAAAAACATATTTCTGAGAATCAGGAATAAGAAAACTTTTCATGCTTTCTGTCAGAGCAATTTATCAGTTTATTTGTTAATGTGGTGTGATAAACACTTGGCATGCAAACTCATGAGTTTGAAGGAGAAATTGTTTTCATTCTACTCTAACCCATTCACACTGATCAATGTTAATGCTAAAATAAGGCAGTTTCTTTAGGTGCACTCTAAATGTTACCTTTGTTATCCAATAGTTGCATTAGGTATGGTAAAACGATCCAATGCTGTATCTTAACTAGATTTATATCAAGTACAAAGTTCCTTGAGCAAAGCCCAAAAATATTCCTGAGAGACAGAGTGGTCTTAGATGAGCTTTGACTTGATTGGAGAATCAGGAATAAAGTATATATCTGATATCCCAGTTTTTTTCCCAAATAACCTTGAGATTTGGGGGTTTTATTTAAACTTTTTGAGCCCTAGTCAAGAAAGAACAATAAAATAGAAATGATACAATCTTCAATTTTTAATAATAGCATTAAAATAAGAATGAAGTAAAAATCTGTTTGAAATCTTTTAATTTTTAAAAATCGTTTTTTAAACATTTCATCTATTATTTTTATTTTGTGTGTGTTTCCTGCACCTGTGTCATGCAATGTCCACAGGAGTCAGAAAAGGGCATCAGATTCCCTGGAACTGGAGTTATGGATGGCTGTTAACTACCATGTGGGTGCTGGGAATCGAACCCGGGTCCTCTGCAATTGCAGCCAATGCTCTTAACTGCTGAGCAGCCGTGTATGCACTCTCTGAAAAATTAAAACATTATGCATTCTAAGATGGTGGTATTAATTCTTTTTGGCCAGTGCTTGTAAAAATTTGCAATACCTACATTATTTGTATCTTCGGGCCCAGATATGTTTGTTAGGATTATGGAGACAAAGACACAATAATGTTGGCAAACTACAGCTGTTTCTTAGAGCTGTATTTCTCAAAGACAACTGTTTTTGGAAGGAATATAGTGTTACTCAGCCATTTTGTAGAAAATCCATTTTTCCCTAAAAAATAAGGACATATTTATTGAGTGCATAACCAACATATTCTGATTGAAATTAGTCTACTCTCTCTTTTCTAAAAAGTGCATAAGCAGACTACTGTTTTCTTGCCATTTAACTGTTGTACGTTTGGATTATCCTATGTATGTGTTAGATTGAGAAATACAGAAAAATTAGAAGATGTGCTACCTAAATGACAGTCTACAATCTTGTAGGATAAAATAAGCCACATGTTTAATTTTTAACAGTTTCCTCATTATCAGTAACTAGCTTTCATACACACTGAAAATGTTCTTACTAAGACTAAGCATGTAGTCTTTTTAAATCCATTTGGAAATTTCATAATTTCATCTTTTCTTATTGCTGAGTAGCATTCCATTGAGTAGATGTCCCACATTTTCATTAACCATTCATCAGTTAAGGAATATTTAGGTTGTTTCCATTTCTTAGCTATTGTGAAGAAAGCAGCAACAAACATGGATGTACAGGTATCTCTACAGTACGATGAGTCCTTTGGGTATATGCAAAGGAGTGGTATCACTGGATCATATGGTAGGTTCATTTTTAGTTTTTTGAGGTTGAACGCAGGACCTATGTCAGCTCAATTAAACAAGGGCCCAAAGGGGAAGTGAGAAATAGGTGGTGGGTCAGCACTAGATTGAGAACTATTTGAGACTGGTTGCAGCTGGGTGAGAGAGAGTATAACTTACAATCACTGAATGGGCTGACCAGGCTCCAGTGGGCACATTTACACTGAAGGACAATTGGGTGCAAACACCTGAATGAATAAGACTCAGCATGTATGGCAGAGTGCACAGGGTTTGGTGGGGGAAGGGGAGGAGGTATGGATGGAAAGGGGTTCTGGATGTGAGTGGGAAATATTGAATGAAATTTTAAAAGCTCAGTAAAAATTTTAAAGAATCCATTTGGGTTGGTTTCTTGGTCTATTCAACACAAATGATGCTCCCTTAGTCTTCTACTGGTCAGTAGTTTCTACTGATCGATGTTTCCTTGTATCACATTTAAAATTATTGTTTCAAATACTTGCTACAGGACCCTGCAAAATATCAGTCAAAATGCTTTCCACTTATTAGCTGATGTGAAGACCTAGATTAATAAGGTAACAGACAGATAAAGAGAAAGAACTAGTAATACAAACATTTGGCATACAACACAGAGCAAAAGAACCACAGTAAAGTTGGCTTCCTTTGCCATTTTTTATTTCCACTCCCAATTCTGCATGTGCATAATTTTGCCACAAGTATACCCTGATGATTTCTTTTATCTAAAAGCCCAGTTTGAATGGGTTTGGGGCTAAGATATAAGTATAATTGAATATATGTGAATTAAAGATCATGGAAGTTATTGTGGTTTTAATTAAAATCTGTCATGTCCTACACTCAATCAATTTTCCCATTATGTTTTAAAATATGCTAAGACATTTGTTTCCTTGAACTCTCACTGGAATGCTGCCAAAGGAAATGAGAGGTATGATACACCAAAGGACAGTCATCTCTGAATTATGTTTTTTCTCAAGCATATTACTTTTTGGGAGGGTACTTAATCCTAGTATGAACTTTACCACAGTTATAATGATTCCATTTACCTTGTGTAATTAAGTGTATAATTGCATGAATGTAAACATTGCTTTGGCCAGCCTTTCCCCCCATATTGTTCAATAGGGGACATCCTCTTAAACTGCAGTATATTCTTTTGGGACCTAATTATGATGTCTCTTAGAATCTGGCATGAGCACAAGAATTCAAGTTGATTTTCCAAGGTGGAGACCATGCAGAAATCCAAACTGAATTCACTGGAGTCCAGTTGTAAACATCATGCTGGTAGACTGTATTGTAGTAGAGTATATGTCAGGATTTTAACATACGCATTAAAATTGATGTTAAAATGTCCCGACTGTTCAACTCATGGCTTAGCAGGCTTGCCTGATGACATACTTATTGAGTGCTGACTGATATATCTGTAAGGTTGATAGGCTCTGATGATCTGTTAATGAAATAAGGTAATTTTGTATAATGGGGCTACAAATTGGAAGACAGTTTCCAAAATAGAAGGGCCAATATTGTTAATTTAGAGATTGATACATTACATATTCTCAAGATGAAAGGAACTTATAACAATGGTATGAACTTGTAGAGAGCTTGCAAGAATAATTGAAGATGTATA
This sequence comes from Nannospalax galili, assembly GCF_000622305.1. NCBI lineage: Eukaryota > Metazoa > Chordata > Mammalia > Rodentia > Spalacidae > Nannospalax > Nannospalax galili. The sequence continues at coordinate 2,236,557 of NW_008329320.1, forward strand.
AATAAATCCTTCCTCTATATTTTGATTTAGTAGAAGAAAATGAAAGCACACTTCTGGGATTGGGAATGTGACTGAATTGTGCTTGCCTACAATGCATGAGACCCTGGATTAGCTCCTTAGTACCACAATAAAAAATAGTGTATGTCCCTTTTGCTATTTCTTCAGTTTGGTTTATTAAAGCTTCAGAAAGACATCACTGATGTTAACAGACACAATATCTTTCTGGGGGAGTTTGCTTTCATGGATTACAGTTGTTTAATTCATTCAGGACAAAAGGCATCACCTCGTAAATCATTCACTCTGCAACTCATCTTCCTCTTTTAACAATGAACTATTCATCAGAATGAGTGGAAGGAATGGTACAATGGTAAAATAAAGGAATATCACTATGTGGAATCCATTACCTAATTAGGGATCAGTATTAAGGAATCACTCCGGGTGTTTGGTTATAAACTATATGCTTGATCTTCTGTCTCGAATTTGTAGTCGCTTCTTGCTTTGGTTAATCCCTGGATTGCTTTACTCTCCCTTGCTTTGTTTCCAAGTTCTGCCTAACAAATTCAATATTACACTACTTCCACATTCCACATTACAGTATTCCTTTATTCTTGGTTAATGTTCTAGTTTCTTTCTATTTCTGTGATAAAAAGCACTGACCAAAACCAACTTGGGGAGAAAAGTGTTTATTTTATCTTACATCTCCATTCACAATTCATCACTGAAGGAAGTCAGGGCAGGAACTCAAGGCTGGAACCTGGAAGCAGGGACTGAAGCACAGAGCACGGAGGTGGAGGTATGCACTTGCTGGCTTGCTCACTGGCCCACACCCAACTTGCTTTCTTACACAACACTGTACCACCTGCCCAGGAGTGGTACCACCCACAATGGACTGGACCCTCCTGTGTCACTTAACAATTAAGTTAATACCCCACAGACATGGCCACAGGCTAATCCAATGGAGGAAATTCTTCAGGTGCTGTTCTAGCCTCTACCCAGATGTGTCAAGTTGACAACTAAAGCTGTTCAGCAGAGTTAGATTCTGAAAAAGTGGAATGACTTTATCTTATTGATGGAAAGAAAGGGTAGAAAACTGTTGGAGAAGAGAAACTCAGAGCTTTGGTAAGATGTGTTTACCTGTAAATGGCCTGTGAGCTTCCATGTTCTGTCTCTTGCTGTATCTTTAAGCCACTGCTTCCTTGCAGTAGGAAGAAAGACCTACAACTGGCATCTGAATTTGTCAAGTCCTCAATGGTTGGTCTTGCTTTTATTTCTGTTGTTCTTGACCTTTATTTCTGTTAATACATGGAAAATAAATAATTCTTAATAGTCCCATGTGTGAATGAATTCTCTTGCTTCATTATAGCACACTTATGATGCTTAATCTTGTTTATCATGTGTTTTTGTTTCTCTAACCAAAGCATAATACCAATAATTTTTAATTATACATTTTTGCTGAAATTTTCTGAAATTCTCCACAAATAAAGCTTCTACTGAAATAATTTCCTTAGTGTGATGTTAGATGTGATTAGTTTACTGCAAAACCACAGAAACATAATATTTATATGAACAAAACTGTAAAGGTAATATCCCCAGGTGCTGTTGGATTACATGGGGCTCTATATAAAGTAATATAAATGGGCTTACCATCTCAGCCGTCAAAGAAAAATAAAGAAACTGTGACGGTTTTAGTTTATCATAAAGTTTGATCCTTCGGTAAATTTTGTTAAATAATAACCTACTGGATTAGTAAAAAACAAATATAGATATGACATCCAATAATTTGTCTTCTTCGCCACGCTAACTTCCCACCCCAGCATATTTGGTTGAATGTGTTTTATAATCTAGATTTTCTGTCATTTAAAAATACATTTAGTTTTAAAGCAGGCAATCATTTGAAAGTAATTTTATTGATATTGAAAAATGGATGACCTAGCTACGAACCAAAGTGACTGTTGTACATAACCTAATGAGTTAAAATATTCTTCGAAAAAATTTAATTCGCATCTTAAAGCATTTATGTTTTACATAAAAATTTTCATGTTAATTGGAGTCAGACAACCAAAGAATGACTTTCAGAACACGTTTACATGAACTGGGAATAGAATGCACAAAGCCAAGCAGAGGCGACTAAGTGAATACATGAGCTTTCTTTGGCTAATGGGAGTGCTTGGACAGCCAGGTGCCTTAATGCTCTGCAGGCATAAATGCATGAAAAGCTTTATGTAAATGTCAGGTGCCAGCACAGTGATGATGTTGTATTAAAAAAATCACCCAATAGGTGGTAACACAAATCCAGGCTTCTTGTAAAATAAGCTTACATGTAATTTTTGGTAGGCACCTACACTAGGCTGGATAGTTAATGAGCTCCAGGGCTGTTTATTGGTTACTGCTGAGGAGCCTGAGGGAGTGATTCAGTCATGCTGAGATGCTGCTTGGGTGGTACCGGAAACTGACCCAGCGTCAGTGCCCATTCTCTCAATGAGCCAAAGATCTGCTTTTTTATTTGTTTGCTTTATCCATTACATGGAAATTGATGGGGTTTGTTCGTGCCTTCCTTTCCTTATCACATTTTGTTGGTAAGGGAGGAGAGGGAACATACTGGTCAGCTGGATGCATTAGGTCAGAGGCAGATGGGAAAAGACGATCTTTGCTAAGGGGCCTCGGCTAGCTTGCAGAAGGCTGCTGGGAGGATGAAAGATAAGCAAGCTCAGCATGTGCAGGGAGAGGAAGGGGCACTTCCTTCAGGCAATTCTCAGTACTGTTTCGAAGCTGTTTACTTCCTATTTCGATACCTAAAGCAACCAGAAACAAGGTCTCAATCAGCATTTCATTGGCCTTGTCCTGAGTTTATTCTCTGCTCTTTCTGTCAGGAAGCAATTGTGATAAGACTCCTGGCACTGCTCTGAAAGATTTTTTTTTTCCATTTTCTGTGTAGCTTTTGATTGATCATGTTGTGCACAGAGGGCTCGTATTCTTGGGCTGATTTTTTTTTTAACAAGCTTCAAAGAACCTCCACCATTTAGAGGATTTTTTTTTCTTTTCTTCAGGAGAAAGACATTATTTGCATCTTTAAGCACATTTTCCAGATTTCCAGTTCAATAAATGATGAGGATGAAGTGACTTTGTGTCCTTCACATCCTACTATGGATGTGCATATTTGACATCTAATTTATTGTCCGGAAGTGGATTTATTTTTCTCTGCTGGGAAAGTACAAGGCCTCAAAAAAATTCTGGCTTAGAGAAGTCATCTTAAGGTTCAGGACTTAGTGAAGGGGTTCTATTACTTTATCATACTTTAAGGGCATCCTTCTTTTCTTCACCCAAAGCCACTTCCCTTTCTACAGCCCTTACTTTACAACAGCCCCTGAGCTACACCATGTTTATTTTGAGTCATTGCTTTGGTACTAGATTGGGTCGGCCTTTGGACTATGCCTGCTTTGGGCTGGGAATTTGGTTTGCTTGGCCCCATTTCAAATATTGTCAACACTCTGTACATTTAGCTAGTAATTGTTCCTATAAAATATGAAATAATAACCACACGTTTATGAGCTGAAAACAGCTTTCTTACCACACTTACTCCTCAGTGGACAACAGAACTTCCACATTTAAAAGATTATGATATTAAACCTCTTTTACTATCTCTGTGCTCTTTCACTGAAATGGCCATAATGAGAAATCAGAGGCATCTTATTTCCTTATGTTTTGAGATAGTTTCAATGCAATGAATGCTTTCAAGATAAAATAAAAAGGCCATACATTGTACCCTACTTAGGTAGAAAGTTCAAGCTATACAGTGCTTGTATCTTGTATCGCTGGTCATGTGTTGTGTCACTTTTCCTTGTATGCTTGGCCAGGAGAAAACCACAGAAGAGATGGTTTTCTAAAAGCAAAAGAAGTTTGACCTTGCAACCCAGAGATGCTTTAGTTTCTGGGAAATGTCATCTGAAATTCTGAGACATCATTGGATTAAAGTAGCTATGGTACACCTGATTACACAAACAAACAAATTGGGTGTGAGAGACGGTTATATAGGGCAATGTAGTCATATTTGGTGAGATTTGTTTATGAAATCATTTAGTTAGTGGCTAAATGCCATGTTGAGGCCACAAATCTAAGTCCACAACATCCTTGCTGCTTAGTTTTTAAATTATTTTAAATTCCTACTGTCTATAAAAAAGTGGGCACAAAAGTAAGGAGTTTTTCAGAAAACTAATTTTTTTCAAGAATCTATATATTTTTTAATATTTTATTTATTATTTTTATTTTATGTGAATGAGTGTATTGCCCTCATGTAGGTAAGTGTACCCATGTTGTGCAATGCCCGTGGAGGACAGAAGAGGCTGTTGGATCCCCTGGAACTGGAGTTATAGACAGTTGTTAGCTGCCATGTGGGTACTGGGATTCAAACCTGGTTCTTCTGCAAGAACAGTCAATGTTTTTAACTGCTGAGCCACCTCTCCAGCCCCAAGACTAATTTTTTAATGCAATTGTTTTCTATTAGTGATGATAACTGCCTTTCATTAAATGCTTGTTAGAGCAAGTAGTCATATATTTAATATTGTTACTTGAAAAAATAAGAAGAAAAATATAGAATCCCAGTGTTAGTAACCACAGTTTCTGTTGAAATGTAAAATACACTACTGTGATGACTTGGTATTTAGTGTGATATCATATATAGCACATAGATGATACAATTCCTGGTGAGGCTGAGAAAGTAGCATTGAACAGTAAAATAAAAAGACTTAAGTTCTTATTTCGATTCTGGTTCTAATCTGCTGGAGCAACTTTTCCTCATTAGTAAAATGACAAAATTGGACTAGGCCGGTATTTCTGCTCAGAATCTGCTTGTGCATCAGGCTCACAAATGAAGATGCAGATTTGGGGGCCTACATGGCCCCTTTTGAATCATCATTTTGTGGTGGGGTCCTAAAATAATCTTTGTAACACTACACCTGTAGGTGATTCTTACACATGCAAAAGTTTGAAAAGTATACCATTGAACTAAGGTTTCTTCCTACCCTTCAATCATCTAATAATCTTGTTGATGTTTCATTGAAAGTAAAAAGTCTGGCTCCTTAGAACTTGATGAGGATAATCCAAGGGTATTTTGCTAAACTAACTTCTTTTGGAGATAAGACACTTTAGAACTTACTTATCTCCAGTACTTTGTTAGGAAGATTGCCTATATCAACAAATAAATTAAAAGCATGTCCTTGGGAGAGACAAGATTTTGAAACAAGGTTTCAAAACAAGGTTTTGAAACATGAAGTCCTTGTGCTACATTCCCTAACAGTAGCCTTCAAGATAAACCCTTGAAGATCCTTGCTTCCTCTTGGTGGGTGAAGGCCCTGCCTGTGGTGATTCAGCTCTTTGAAAGGCTTCCGTTCAATGGCCGGAAGAATTCAGTTCTTTCCTGACTCCTTCAGAATAAACATTTGAGTTATAAGCCACATAAAACCATTTGGTAGAGAGTGTAGCTAGGGAAAGCCAGTTCACAATTTAACACCTCATAAAACCTTATTTTAGACTTTGTGGGGTTTGGTGTACATGATTTACTTTTGTGGTCTTAAGCAAGCACCTGGAGGTGGGTTTTTCCTTTTTTGGCTGACAAAACAAAATGGGGTTCAATTAATTTCTCCCCTTTAAGCAGCTTGTGATCATTTTCTTTGGACTTTATTAAGTGAGCTAGGATCAGTGCAAGCGTAAAGCCACTAGAGGAACCTGGGCACAGCCAGATATATTTGAATTTAGGTGTCTTCTCCAGCATTTACAGAGATTATACTCAAACGAGGACAGTTTGCTCCTTGGGGTTGTTTTTGCTTATCAGAACTCGGGCAGTGCTGCTGGCCACTGTGGGAGGATGCCATGGATCCTTCTACGGGAAGGATCCTTACCCATAGTCCTCACAATGGTGTGCCATCGTTTTCCACTTTTAATAAAATACTAAATTATTACTGAACTGGAGGCTGGAAGACTTAGATTCTTGTTATTTCATCTGCTAAATAAATCTCTTTCCTTATGAGAACATTTTACACTTATTCCCTCATCTACTAAATAGGATTAAGAAATGAGTCTTGGCATTAGGCTAAGTCCATATAAAATGTTATTTAGACATTTATTTCTCATTGATTATTTTGTTTCTAAACAGAAAGTGCTGCTCAGATGTAAGACTTCAAATCTTAGTCTGCAGTACTGTAGTGCCCACCTGTAGCTAAGGGAGACAACCAGCTATTGTTCTAAAATGAGGCTAAATTTGTTTTCTTCCCCTATCTAGAAGCCTTTGAGAGGGAACTGACACTGATGACCCTGATTCTAGCCGCTCCAACAGCTATCACAGTGCCTGAAAACAAATCCTGAGTCCAGCACTCTCGAGTCCAGCCTTGGAAGACAAAAGAAAAATGAGGAGGAACCCATTAGAGGGATGCTTTTGGAAGCTCTTGTCAAGAAATCCCAATGGACTCTGATATGAACATTTGAAATTTTCTCCGTTCTGACTTTTTTCTGGTTTCCTGTCTAGAACTTGTAATGCTAACTACTCTTGCCTTTACTTCTCCTTCACATCTCCTAGGCACCAGTCAAGGAATTTCTTTTCTCCCTACAGTTAAGAGTTATGCAATTTGGGAGTCTTTTAGATAGACCCAATGAAGGGGTACACCAATTGCCTCATCCTGCATCCCTGTTTAGCATGGAAGAAGCCAGAGTGGTCTAGGTCCCAATTCCCCATCATCAATTTGGGTAACCACTTCAGAGGATGGTGTGATAAGAACAGGAGGTAGGGAAGAATTGGCTAGGCAGTTAGGGTAAAAAGACCCCAAAGAAAAGTAGCCAGCCTTGGTTAAAAGTCAAAATGTTCTTTGGCCTCTTAGCAACATACTCTGTTCCAAAGGCCAAAAATGCCAAAAGTATTTGGGAGCTTTTATCTAATCCCTAAAATATTTTAGGGTTACTTCTTCAGAGGGGAGAATGTTAGAGTAGCAAAAAGCCCCATTAAAAATGAAAGAAAGAGGGGACTGGAGAGATGGCTCAGTGGTTAAGAACACTGACTGCTCTTGCAGAGGACCTGAGTTCGATTCCCAGCACCCACATGGTGGCTATGAACCGTCCTTAATTGCAGTTCCAGGGGAATTCGACGTCCTCTTCTGACCTCTGCGGCATTGCACAACACGGGTGCACTCACATGCATGGGGGGGAGGGAAGAAAGAAGGAAGGGAGGGAGGAAGGAAGGAAGGAAGGAAGGAAGGAAGGAAGGAAGGAAAGAAAAGTATATGAAGTTGTCAGAAGAAAGTGATGGGGAGATATGGGAGGAATTGGAGGGGAGGGAGTGGTGTGGATTTAATCAAAACACCTTATATGCATGTATAAAATTCTCAATAAATTTTTTGTAAAGTTGAAAAAAAAGTCAGACTCTATAGGCTGTATTATATATAAGAAAATACATTAAATTGGGGAGGAGCAAAGGTGTGGAAAGGGGAGGGGCTCTAAATACCACCAAGCTAAAATTTATTCCTCATAGGAAGATGGAGATACACCAGGACAGAGCATGCACAGAGGAAGGAGCATGTGAGGACACGGGGAGGAGACAAGCCAAGGAGACACAGGCCTAGGAAGAAACCAGAATTAACACCTTGATCTTGGGCTTCAAGTGTCTAAACTGACAAAAGATACATTTCTGCTTTTGAAGCCACCTAGCTTGTTATGGTCATTTTAGCAAGCTAATATATACAGCAAAGGACACTAAGTAACAGCAAAAAATTCATCTGGACACCATACCACACCCAGAGGCCCCTGCACCCTCTTCTCCTCACTCATGCTTTACCATAGGCTTTGGAAATAACTCCTTGGAACTCTGTACCGAATGGTTTCCACCTTCCAGGAGCTACCCTTGCATGTCTGCCCAGAAAACCAGTGACTCTGAAGGAGACAAGCAGCTGGGTGAAAAGGGATTACTGATTCTTAACATCTTTAACTTTCTGTTTAAAGACAGACTGCTGAGAAGTACGCAAAGGACAGATCTGGTACATCACTATAAATGTGCCTCAGCCTGCAGAATGTAAAATATGTTCCTAAGTCAAATTAGATGAGGTCAAAGTAAAATAATTTCCTTCCCCAACTCACTGTAGAACTTTTGTGCATTTATTTGTGTGAACCACGTCAGCTGATGGGGCCAGCCGGAATACAGGCTCAAACTGTGGTTTATACTTTAGGGTAGGAGAAGTGTCTTTGGAAAAGTTAACCTTTTCTTTTTTTTTCCTTTTTTAAAATTGATTGGGGTGTGTGTGTGTGTGTGTGTGTGTGTGTGTGTGTGTGTGTGTGTGTGTGTTTTTCATACAGAATCTCCCACACACTTTTATTCATCTAGATACCATATCACAACTCGCCCCCCCCCAGATCTCCCCCAACCACAACACTGGCGCAAATACACGATACCACATCCCAAATGGCACCCTCCCATAGTTCCCCCAACCCCACCACTGGAGCCCAAATACTCTGTCATCCCTGTTACTGCCCATCGTGTTGTCAGTGCCCCCAGCCATTCTCCAGTGTAAGTCCATCCATTGAGTCTAATCAGCCTATCTAGAGTCCCTTGTTTTAGAAAGGTCTACCTTTTCTAAACACTGTCTGTTCCTGGCTTCAGTTGGCTAGAGGCACTGTACATCTGCAGTGATGTAGACAGAAAGCCTCTGCAGCTTTGTGTTGTGTGACTCCCTACTGCCCCACCAGCACACACCTTGGGAGTTAGGTGAAGAGAACTTGCTCACTGCTGTGGCCCCGTGAAGGGCTTTGTTAAGTTGACTCAAGGTAAAAAGGAGGGAAATTTCTTTTGAAATAGCTATTTTAAGAAATAACTTCTCAGAAAAAAGTGATGGGGAGATATGGGAGGAGATGGAGGGGAGAGAGTGGGCATAGATTTGATCAAAACACCTTATATGCATGTAGGTAAAAAGGAGGGAAATTTCTTTTGAAATAGCTATTTTAAGAAATAACTTCTCAGAAAAAAGTGATGGGGAGATATGGGAGGAGATGGAGGGGAGAGAGTGGGCATAGATTTGATCAAAACACCTTATATGCATGTATGAAATTCTCAATAATTTTTTTTTAAAGAAGTACCTTCAAGGAGAACCTTTTTTCAGGATGGCCATCCTGGCCAAAGATTATTGTGTATGAAGAATTAGAAAATGAAATTTAAACAGGATCAAAAGAGGCTTGTTAAACAGGTCATAATGATTTCACGGACCCACTATGTCTGCCTGAAAAAAAATCTGCCCTATAGAAAATAATAATAATAGGGAAGCTACAGAGTTGGCTCAGCGTTTAAAAGCACTTGCTGTGCTTGCAGGGGACCTGGGTTTGATTCCCAGCACCCACGCTTGATGGCTCACAACCTCCTGTAACACCTGTTCTAGAGGCTCCAACAACCCTCTTTTGGCTTCTGCCAGCTGTACGCACGATACATAGGCAGAAAATAATTTTTCTCTTTTTTTGTATAATTTTTATTGAATTTTCATGTATTTCATGCACAATATTCTAATCATCTTTATACCTCCATCCCAATAGGTACCCTCTCAAAGCACCCCAACTGAATTTCGTGCATCCTTCATTTATGTTAAGGCCTATCGAATCAAGTTAGTGTCCCCTGATGTCCTCCATTGCAAATTAATCCACTTGGGTCTTATCAGCGTATCTAGTGTCATTCCCTTAAAGAAGATCAGCTCTTCCTCACCCAGCTGTAATTAACTGCCCAATGGTTCTTCAGCTAAGATTTGGGCCTGCTGCCCATTTCCACAGTTCTATGCTGAGCTTTGTCTACTTGAGTTTGCATGGGTCTTGTGTATGCTGTGACCATTGCTGTAGGTTCATGTGAGCGAGATCCCAGGAGCCTGTAGGACTCTGTTTCCTTATGGTCATGTACCTCCTCCTCTGGCTCTTACAATGTTTCTGCCCCCTCTTCCACAGTGGTCCCTGAGCCCTGGGTGAATGACGTTTAAAATAAAAATCAAAGTCTTAGAAAAGCAAGAATATAAACCAAACCCAAAAGTAGTAGAAATAAAGACGTCATTGAGTCTAATCAGCCTATCTAGAGTCCCTTGTTTTAGAAAGGTCTACCTTTTCTAAACACTGTCTGTTCCTGGCTTCAGTTGGCTAGAGGCACTGTACATCTGCAGTGATGTAGACAGAAAGCCTCTGCAGCTTTGTGTTGTGTGACTCCCTACTGCCCCACCAGCACACACCTTGGGAGTTAGGTGAAGAGAACTTGCTCACTGCTGTGGCCCCGTGAAGGGCTTTGTTAAGTTGACTCAAGGTAAAAAGGAGGGAAATTTCTTTTGAAATAGCTATTTTAAGAAATAACTTCTCAGAAAAAAGTGATGGGGAGATATGGGAGGAGATGGAGGGGAGAGAGTGGGCATAGATTTGATCAAAACACCTTATATGCATGTATGAAATTCTCAATAATTTTTTTTTAAAGAAGTACCTTCAAGGAGAACCTTTTTTCAGGATGGCCATCCTGGCCAAAGATTATTGTGTATGAAGAATTAGAAAATGAAATTTAAACAGGATCAATAGAGGCTTGTTTAACAAGGCATCATGATTTCAAGGACCCACTATGTCTGACTGAAAGTACCTTCAAGGAGAACCTTTTTTCAGGATGGCCATCCTGGCCAAAGATTATTGTGTATGAAGAATTAGAAAATGAAATTTAAACAGGATCAAAAGAGGCTTGTTAAACAGGTCATAATGATTTCACGGACCCACTATGTCTGCCTGAAAAAAAATCTGCCCTATAGAAAATAATAATAATAGGGAAGCTACAGAGTTGGCTCAGCGTTTAAAAGCACTTGCTGTGCTTGCAGGGGACCTGGGTTTGATTCCCAGCACCCACGCTTGATGGCTCACAACCTCCTGTAACACCTGTTCTAGAGGCTCCAACAACCCTCTTTTGGCTTCTGCCAGCTGTACGCACGATACATAGGCAGAAAATAATTTTTCTCTTTTTTTGTATAATTTTTATTGAATTTTCATGTATTTCATGCACAATATTCTAATCATCTTTATACCTCCATCCCAATAGGTACCCTCTCAAAGCACCCCAACTGAATTTCGTGCATCCTTCATTTATGTTAAGGCCTATCGAATCAAGTTAGTGTCCCCTGATGTCCTCCATTGCAAATTAATCCACTTGGGTCTTATCAGCGTATCTAGTGTCATTCCCTTAAAGAAGATCAGCTCTTCCTCACCCAGCTGTAATTAACTGCCCAATGGTTCTTCAGCTAAGATTTGGGCCTGCTGCCCATTTCCACAGTTCTATGCTGAGCTTTGTCTACTTGAGTTTGCATGGGTCTTGTGTATGCTGTGACCATTGCTGTAGGTTCATGTGAGCGAGATCCCAGGAGCCTGTAGGACTCTGTTTCCTTATGGTCATGTACCTCCTCCTCTGGCTCTTACAATGTTTCTGTTCTCTCTTCAACAATGGCCCCTGAGCCTTGGGTACAATGGAGCTTCATGGATGAGAGTTGAGAGATACATTAGTATTCTCTATGCTCCTTGTTCCACTATGCTCCGTGAGACTTATATATAAAGGTTCCATTGTAGATGTGTCACTTAGAACAGGAGACAGGTGTTACCAAGGGGGAAATGGGTAAAATGGGGGTATTTAAATAGAAGGAGAAGAGTAAGGGTTATACAAGGAACTATGGGGGTAAAGGAAAAAAAGGAGCACAAGAGAGGGGGACCATAGAAGACAGGTATTATCAAGGGTGAAATAGGGAAAATTGGGGTACATTAACTGGGGAGGGATGAGGGAGGGCTAGACGGGGAGAGAGAGAAGTAATAAATAATGCATAGCTGGTATAAAAAAAAACCCAGAAGGAAATGTATTAGTTCAAAAACCTGCTGAAAAATTATACATTCAGGGGCTGGAGAGATGGCTCAGCAGTTAAGAATATTGACTGTTCTTGCAGAAGACCCAGGTTTGAATCCCAGCACCCACATGGCAGCTAACCACTATCTGTAATTCCAGTTCCAGGGGATCTGACAGCTTCTTCTGTCCTCCGTGGGCATTGTACAACACAGGTGCACTTACCTACATGCAGCCAATACACACATACACATAAAAATAATAAATAAAATATTTTTTTAAAAATTACACATTCACTATCTCTACATAAATCCATGTGTATAGCAATATAAATAAAAATTTTTTTAAATGAGAAAACAACAATGGTAAAATTTAGATAGTATTTATCCAGAGCTGGGCACTAAATGATAGCCATTGTTGTAAACTAATCTTCCCAAAGAGTGCTCCAAGATTATATTACACAGAACTCTAGAATGATCCCTAAAATTTCTGCCCCTTCTGCTGTTTGAGTGCTCAGGGGACTTACAGATATGAAGACTATCACTATGTTATCGTTTCTCTTTAAGATGATAGTAGTTGTGAAACAAGATCCCGAATCAGTTGACTCAGAGTTAATCAAAGAGATATTTATGTGGGCCTTATCTAAACAAATAGGACCTTAAGAAGGACTGGGCCTATCCTGAAAGAAGAGAGTCTTAATACCAGAAGGACTCTCTTGCTGACATTGACATGGCAAGTCCTTAAGCTGTGAAGACCACCTGCCAGAGGAGAGCGGTTGGCATCTCTGAATTCAAAATGGAAACTTCATTTGCAACTGACAAGAAAGCAAGAATCACTGACCTACAAGGAAATGAATTGAAGGAGCTTAGAAGTAAATCTTCCTTTTGCGAAGCTTCCAGAAAGGCACACACCTGCCCAACACCCTGTTTTCAACCCAAGAAAACATGACTGTCTTCTGATCCTAAGAAACTGGGAGATAATTGTATTGTTTTAAGGCCCAATGCTAGTATGTCCAAAGAAGGCTACATTTTTGCAATTGATTTTGAAGTAATAAGAAAATTAACACCCCAATGCTAACATTATCTCTATTTTATAATGGGGAAACTGAGATAAAAAGAAGTCAACTTGCCTTTGGTTATAAAGTGAGCACATGGTAAAAAATGGATTTGAACCTGTTTTCTTGGACATCATGTTTGTATTTAACCATTGCATGGCATTAAATGTCTGTCACTTGTCTTGTCTTTGTTTTCCTCTCCTTACAAGTCCATGGATAAACCATAGGACCACTTCTTCTGGTATAGTCGAAAAGCCATTTTGCAAGCAGTTAACTAGGTTCTTGGACTCTCTCCAAGATGGAAAATCCTAGACTTCATTGCCAGAGGGTTTTTTTTTTTTTTCAAAAAAAAAAAACGTTTCTAAAAAAAAAAAAAGAAGAAGAAAAGGAAAGGAAAACTAGAGTATTTGAATTATAGCCTTGTGGTTAAAGGAAAGTGACATTTACTGGGAGAAGCAAATTGTTATAGTCTCAGGTCCTCTGGCAACTGCAATGAAAAGGGGACTCTTAAATGTCATTTATGCATTAATAAAGATTTAAAGAGATACTAAAAGGTATACCTGGCTGATACTGCAAAATCTGTAAGTCTTTTATACATAAGTACGCTGGGCTAGAATTTAATTTGTTCTTTTTTTATTTTTTCTTTTATTTATTTATTTATTTATTTATTTATTTATTTTGGTCTTTTTGAAGCAGAGTCTCCCTGTAGCCCCAGGGCCTGGAACTCACAATGTAGACCAGTCTGGCCTTGAATTCACAGAGCTCCGCCTGCCTCTGCCTCCCAAGTGCTGGGATTAAAGTTGTGCGCCACCACGCCCGGCAGCAATGTATACTTTTAAAATGATGTAACAAATTGTTAGTTAAAATGTTTTTTAATATTTTATTTATTATTTTTACTTTATGTGTATGAGTATATTGCCTGTATGTATGTAAGTGCACCCATGTCGTGCAGTGCCCGCAGAGGTCAGAAGAAGGGTCTTATTCCCCTGAAACTGGAGTTGCAGGCAGTAGTTAGCTGCCATGTGAGTGCTAGGAATCAAACCTTAGTCCTCTGGAAGAGCAGCCAGTGCTGAGTCATCTCTCTATGCTCCCTACCCCCAAAATGTTGTTTTAATGTTTTTTTAAACCCCCTAAAATTTTAAAACACACTTTACTTAAAAAGATTCAATCCCAGCCCTTGGGAGGCAAAGGCAGGCAAATCTCTGTGAGTTCAAGGCCAGCCCCATCTATATGTAGTGAGTTCCAGGCCAGCTGGGACTATAGGGAGACTCTGTCTCAAAAAGACTGGGGGAGGGGGTGGGAATTAATTCAGCAAGACGTACAGAAGTCTCCATTGCCTAGTTGCTTTTGGGAAGGAAAAAATAATTTTTAAATGGGGCAATAGTCTGTTAATTAAGAGAACTTAAGTTGATAAAATTTCTTAAATGTACTGAAAACCCAAACGGAAATCCCTCTAGTTTAAAAAATAGATGTTTGAGGCCCAATATCAAATGTTAGCCAGGCATCTAATCCACGGTTACTCAGCAATGCTATTGAGTTAAGCTAAGAATTCACTATGGCTAGTTTGGTCTCAGATCTGTAAAAGAAAGGTCAGAAGATTACTAACTCTTACAAATAATACTGACAGAGATATAAGTGAATTTTATCCCCTGCCAATAATTTTACCTATAGCCTTGCATGTCCTTGTTGCTTCATTTATGTCCTTCACTTTTTTGCCTGTGAAATACTCCTGAGACTCCAGTTCCCATTAACCTTCATGTATCCTAGACTCTGTGCTTTAGCTCACCTCATTTATAGCCTAACACTTGCCTTGGAAACATGACAAAATACTGACGCACTCTGCTCTCTGAAGTTGATGGAACACATTGACACATTAAATTGAAAAATGGTCTTCGTAGGTGAAAGGAACATGGGAGCCTCAGTGTCATTGTTCTGTGTACATCAAGTTAGTTTTACTGTAGGTGATACTTTTGAGCCAGATTGTGTAATGTATTTTGATCCTGTGACTCAGAGCTGTTATAGGGTAAGTATGGTCTGAAATAGACCACGTGGTTTTTAGAAATAAGAACAAATTGTACAAAGGTAAAACAAGGACTAATGGATTTATAAACTTGCAAAGAAAAGTTTAAATGATGTTAAGGTGTGGATATTGTTTAAAATCCAATTTGTTTATGTTGCATTGGTATAGAATAGTGCCTTCATCTTATTCTGTCTATACCTGGTGCCACAGTATGCTTTTTTGAAGGTGGATTAATTTAGTCAGAATTGCTGTGATGAGTTTAGGGAAAAGTATGTAAGATTGTACCTAACACAATTCCTAGTACCTGGGAGTTATTCAATTGATAGTAAGCACAAGCCCCAAATTCAAACAGAAAGATTATTTTGAGTGCATGCAGAATGATTAAATCCAAGTATAAAATACATTAGATACTTACTAGTCAATAAACATAGATCTTCTAAATTGTGATTGTGATTATATTCCTATTTTAATTGTCTAAGACAGCTCTTGCATCATTATTTAGTGCCTCAAAATACTCAAATTTCTTCAACAGAGAGAAACTTACAGAGAGATATTGGTTCATTGAAGTATGATGCAGCAGGAGAAAATTTGACTAAAATTTGACCAAATTAACTAAAATATTTTACAACTATCTTTTCGCAAAGATTTGTCACAGCTTAAAATATAGTTCAAGCGGAATGACGTGTAGGTTGATAGTGGTGCTTATCACAGACATCAGGAGCAAAACAAGAGCTAAAGGGAGACTCTCGTCCCTTTAGGTTCAACCTACAGCCTCTGTGCAACACCCTGCTTGATATTCTGGGTGTTCTGAAAAGCACAACTAAAACAAACTAGTTGTAAGGATACTGACCAAATCACTCTTCCATTCCAGGACCTGCACCTCTGCTCTAGCTGTCTAATAGGTCACACAAGGCCAACCATAGTATTATGTCTGAGTCACCACAAACTGAATAGTTTTAATTATTTAATTAACTCGTTATTTTCAGTAGTTATACCCTTGATATTCTTTCTTTTTTAAATTTTCTTCTAAAGAAAAGACTGTATTTGTGACTTCTTTGAAACCTGTTCTAGGGGAAAAAGGAATGGCTGTGGCTGAGCCTGAGCCTTGTCTTATGCATGGATGGAAGTGTGGGTAGTTCATTTAAGATTGGAGACATTTTTTCTTAAGGAAACTTGATTCTTTGAAAATAAGTAAATAAAACCTGAATGCCCTGAGGGAGAGGTGAAGTTCTTGGTGACAGCTGGCTTAGTGGCATTCAGTCACATAGGCTAGTGAATTTGATAGGGGCATGTTCACAGGCAGAAGGGTGAGGAGCTTGCAAGTGAACAAAGAGGTTTGTCTTTGCCAACCTTGTCCTCAGCCCCACTGCCTCCTTTTGAAGCCTTTTCCTCACTCCACAGTTATTTTTGCCTCTTTCCTTCAAAAGGCTTAACATCTTTTAATGACTTGGTTTTTAAAATTGTTAACAGCATTTCATGTGCTTTCTTCTATGGTTTAAAGTTCTCTAATCAAAGGAAGAAAAAAGTCCAGTAAACAGAGTTCATTCTAAGATATGGAGTCTTGGGAATTTTTTTATCCCCTTTTAGCAATCTTTATATACTTGTAAAGGACTGTGCTTAGCTTGTGGATTTTCAGACACCAGAGAACCAGTATGGCAGAGATGAGTGTACACTTGTTGCAGTCTCCCTGCAGGTCCAGCCTAGGGGAGACTCAGGGTCCCAGCTGGGAGGGGGTGAGTGGTGCGGAGTCAACACACAGACACCAGGAGTTGGGTGGAAGCAGGCACTAGGCCAGGTGCTACAAACTCATTTATTGCGGATATGGGACTGCCTTATATACCCCTCTCCCAATGTCCCGTTGGCCCCAGTCAGCCTTCTCGGGTCATGTCTGATCCTCATTGGCTCTCTATGTCGAGCTATCTTGCATCAGCCGTCTCTATGTCCTTTGGAAGAATACAGGTTAGACTCATGTTTTTGGCACATTTGCAGTGCACATGCGCTAGTTGTTCAGGCCACACTTCCTCCTACATACACTAGGGTGAATGATCAACTGAGTGAATAAAACTGTGCTATGTGGCCATTAGCATGGTTGATGCCAAATAGCTCTTGCCCCAGAGAGAATAGGTAGTTTATTCTGGCTTAAATATGGGTAAGCATGGCCCAGGATCAGGTTACCCTGAATGAAGTGCTCCTCTATAGAAGAGGTTATGTGAAATTTTATAGTCATGAAACAAACAAAAGTCACAAATCAATACATTTTCCAAATATTAAATAGGCAAGTCACAGCAGAGTGGGGAAATCTCATCTACAGGTCCAGATGTGATAAAGCATTTTTTTTAACTTTAGGGTTGATGGAAGTTGTAAGTTTGTTAAGTTTAGCAAAGCATTCTGAAAGTTTTACTTAGTAATCACAAGGATGACAGAGTATATGCAGAGGCTGGTAGGAAATGTCTATTAAAAGAGCCTAAAGATGACTCTAGACAACTTTGGCTGTGGATCTGTGACATTTCACCTCTCTGCAATCATACTGGGTAACTAGTCTGTCAGTTTGCAGGATCTTCAACACAAATGTAGCTCCTTCAGAGAACTTCAGTTCTCAGCACTGAAAGTGTAAGGTTCCAAATGTTCCTGCACTCTCAAAAAAAATGTTATGAAACAAACTCGATTACAACCTCATTGTAGCTCATTTTATTTCAGACGCTTCCCAGAGAAACTTGTACTACCTGTAGAACTCCACACCCATGAAAGTATGAACTTTTTTTCTTGGCAATGTTTGTCATATAGACAGTACCCTAGCAACTTTCTATCACATATTTAAACAAATATTTTTTGTGTTTCGGACAATACTTTGTAAAACCTAGCATTGAGCTGAAAGTCAGCAATATGATCTCCAGGTGTTGCAGCTTTTTAGAAGGGATAAAAATAACTTGTAGCCTGGCAAGGTAGTACACTCCTGTTATTCTAGTACTTGGTTGGTAGAGGCAGGGGGATTGTGTGTTGAGGCAAGCCTCATAGTTAGTTCAAGGTAAAAGACTGGTTTGAGAAGAGAGTGGGACCATGAATCAGAGAGAGAGAGAGAGAGAGAGAGAGAGAGAGAGAGAGAGAGAGAAAATACACTTACATACTAAAGAACACAAGTTGCAGCTTATGGCTTCTGTCCCTAGAGAGGAATGTACTGTAGCCACAGTGAATCAAGAAATTGGCCTAAAGACAACTATGTATCTCAGTAAGACTGAAGTCTCTGTCAATTTTTTCAGATAATTATGATTAGCTGTTGATTTTTCTATTTGAAGTTTACTGGATTTGTGGACTTGAGACTCGATATTTTTGCCTAGCGTTCTATTCCTGTCTACCTCCTCCTGGTCCATGAGATCTACTCCATCCTTCTCTGGTTAATTCTGAACTTGAAATCTCTTGGGACCTTCCTTGCTCGCTGACTTCTGGTCTCTTTTGACCCACGAGAGGCACTGACAGGGAACTAAAGTGTGTTGAGAGGAAGGGATCAGAGTGTTTCTTTATTGGTTTTAAAAAACCTTGTTTTGCCACAATTCTGGTAATATCTGTGTTAACTTTCCAAGGCCACAGCTCCCGTCACATGGCCCCTGCACATAACAGCAGCTTTCACCAGGCTCTTGGATCATTCTTCCTTCTTCCTCAGGCTGAAGGTGAGGTCCTGCTTCTGTGTTTAGTCCCTGAGTACCAACCCTTGTTGGTCCTGCCCTTACCCTTCAACCAACTGTTTCCAAGTAGACTGTTATATACATCATCTATTTCCTCCCAAGTTCTTGAACAAGTCAAATAATCTGTCTGACATTTTCATCTATGAAACTGGATAGTGCCTGTATTGTCCGTCCTTAAGGATTGCTGGGGGGACCAATGAGGCATTTGAATTCGTAGTGTCATAGAAATGTAAACCATGAATAACATACTCATCAGCTATTGTTGAATCCCAAAACAGTTTTCCTTAGACATTTGATATGTTTTTCATACCCAGTTCCCATGATAAATTGATACAAGCTCAGGGAATACAATCTTGAGTTGACTAAAGGCAGACGGAAGAAAGGGAATCTTCT
Source organism: Nannospalax galili (assembly GCF_000622305.1). Lineage (NCBI taxonomy): Eukaryota > Metazoa > Chordata > Mammalia > Rodentia > Spalacidae > Nannospalax > Nannospalax galili. The sequence goes on from NW_008329320.1 coordinate 2,255,558, forward strand.
AGTATTGCATACATTCCAGCGTTAAGCTTAAGCCATCTTTCAGTGTGAGTGCACTCTGTCTCTGCTCCCCTTGTCAGCAGTATGTAACTCAGACCTGGGAGGGCAATATAGATGATCTTAACATACCTTTGTTTCTGCCCTGCAGTTTTACTCCTTAATTGTACATCTTGTGTATGATTCACATCTCTGTGAGACTGTAAATCTTCTTTATAATGTTAATAAAAACAAGTCTCATATCATATATATATATATTTCCTTTTTATGACTCATAACAACACACATATCACTAATCAAGTACTTGATAGGGTAGACACTTGGGAAATGAATGGCTGGGTGTTCAGTGAGCACTTACTGACACTGAGACTTCCCAAGCCTGATAAGGGACAGTCACTGGTTTTATGCAAGAGTCTGCTCTTTCTGATTAACATGGCCTTCTCTTTACAGGCATGGAAAGTATTTGCTCAACAAGTGACGATTTCATGAACATCTGTTGTGTTTTATGTCTGTATTGTATTGTGTGAAATGGCACAAGTGGGATTTAAAATTCAAGAAGAGAAACTCTTCCATCTTGTTCCCATCTTACTAAGTTAGAGTTTAGTAAAATGAGCTTTCAAAATAAGCATTGATGATTTAAATAACTAACACCTTTCTAGTCACTCTTCTCAAAGGTAACCAAGAAAAGCAGTGCTGCCCCTGAAGATCAGGTGAACCCCAAATCAATATCCCAAGTAAACATTTACATTTCCCTGATAACAGGCCTGGGAATGGTGACTGTTGGTTTATCCCCTGAACCACTTCTAGAAAGGACACACGGACAATGGTACCAGAGGTGTTTGGCTCACTGATCCTTCCTTTCTTTGTTTTCTCGATTCTGAGTAGGCACAATGAACCCCAGAGAAACCTTAATAGTTTCTGTTCCCACATTCTCACACTTTCAAAACTGAGAGAAAAGAATAACTTTGGTATAGAGGGACTGCATTAAAGGTTCCTGAGTGACCTACACGAGACCTACAAGATTTCGCTAAGGGACAGGCTATATAAAAGAAAAGTAAACAGACTAGTTAAAAAGAGAGTCTAAAAATCACATAGTTTGCTGAAGTCACTGAAATAAGGTAAATAAATGATTAGGTCCTAAAATATCTTTGACAAATTGAAGAAGTGGTCATAAATAGAAGACTACAAGATGTATGTGGGTATGTGTGGCATAAAGATAGAATATGAGGATGGGGTCATGGTACACAAGCAGCTGAGGATGGGTCAAGGTAGAGAAGCAGCTGACCAAGAGCAAAAGCTGCAGTGAGCACAAGAGTGCTGAAACGTTCTAGAAGAAAGAACTTGCTCAGTTTCCAAGTTGTTTATTACAGAATGCTGGAGGAGCTTAGAAAAGAGATTACAAAGAAAGAGCCATCATGGATCATTCCTTAGATAAGATGTGTCTAAAACTGACCTCTGATGGATTGTGTCAGTGAAAGGTGGAACAGTGGGGTGCTGAAGAGCCACATGCTTTCCCAGGAAGGATTTATACATGGAGGCAAAGAAAACCTTTCATGTAGAATTTCCCAGTAAGGGGTACTAAAAGATACTAGGAATTCTCTCCTTCACACCCTCCTAACACACAGACCCAAGACTCATTCCTTCAGATCAATAGTAAACACTGCTGAGGCAGAGGAAGCAGTCTTTCTGAGTTTTCTTAATGGAGAGGAATGGATGAAGTATCTTAGTCAGTCTAGACTGACATACCAGTTACATAAACTATGTGACATAACAGAATTTATCTCTCACAGTTCTCGAGACAGAAAAACACAAGATCAAGATTCTGATGGGTAGATTTAACTGGGATTCCTCTTTTGTTGGCTGGTAGGTGACTGTCATCTTGCTGTGTGTTCACATGGTCTCTTGTATATGTTCAATAAGACAGGTGCTTCCATTTCTTCCTCTTCTTACAGGGACAACTAATTCCATCATGGATGGATCATGACCTATTAAACATGATTCTCTTTCAAAGTCTTCACCTCCAAATACCATCAGATTGGGTGTTAGGTCTTCCACATAGAGATTTAGGAGGGGGGATATAAGCATTTAGTCCATGGTGAGTAGTAAGTCAGTTAGACAGAAAGCAATTCATGATTCTTTTGGATTTACCAGGAGTTGCCATGTTTGAAAAAGAAAAAGGTAAAGAAATAGACAAAAGGAACAATAGAGTCCTCACCAAGTAAGTGTTTAAGAATCTAAAGCCAGAATAATAGGTGAGAAGTTATAATACATCTAAATTATAATTGATTAGCCATAAGAGCTAGCTAACCATCAACTAACTACCCAGCTACACAAAGGAATCCAGAATCAAACATTGATTCCGATTTCTGCATGTATAATTAAGGCATAATGAATTCTATAGGTGGAGATCCTGAAGTCCCTTCAGAAGGCTTTGGCTACTGGTGAGTGTGAGTGACATATATAAGAAATAACCATTAACAGATAAGACCAGGAATTGAAAACATGGATGCAGCGTGGAGGATAGAACGTCCAGATTCAGAAAAGATGGACTCTGTAGTGGAGACCTGGAGCAGTGAAAGAAAGTGACTGCACTGTGCTCAGTGGACGTGGGGCAGGATGAAAGTCTAACACTCTGGTAGGGGAAGACAGTAGGAAGTATGTTTTTATAAAGTCTTCACTTAGCCATATTCCAAATGACCAGCAAAGTAGTCTTGGAACAGATTGTGATATATACCAAAGTGAGACACCAGGAAAGAAAGCAGAGTGACCCTAGTCTATGACCTTTAAGCACAATCTCGCTGTAGATGGGAGTAGCCCTTCATTTAATTTCGTTGAAAATATTACTTTTGACTGTCTGTGGTTGTTTGAGTGAGAAATGCCCCTAATAGGCTTATGTATTTGAACACTTGGTTCCCAATTGGTGCTACTGTTTGGGGAGGTTATGGAACTTTTAGGGGATGCAGCTTTACTGGAGGAAGTATGGCACAGAAGGTGGGCTTTGAGGGTTTCTCTCTCTCTCTCTCTCTCTCTCTCTCTCTCTCTCTCTCTCTCTCCCATCAAGATGTGACCAGCCATCTTCCTGTTCCTGCTGTCATCATGCCATCATGCCATGCCTCCTGCACATGATGAACTTAAGCCTTCTGAGACCATAAGCCAAAATTGCCTCCTTCTTCCTTAAGTTACTTTTGGTCATGGTATTTTATCATAGCAACAGAAAAGTAATTAATACACTACCATTTTTGGTTTTGGTTTTGATTCTTGAGACAGGGACACATAATCCAGGCTAGCCTTCTTGCTATGTAGCTCAGCTTGGTCTTGAATTCCTGGGCCTTCTGCCTTCCCTTCCCAAGTACTGAAATTACAGGCATGTGCTACCAAGTTTGGCTTTTATTTTGTTGTTGTTGTTTAGAGAAATTCCCTAAGTAGAAGGACAGTTGAACTTCTGAAACCTAACCCAAGAAGAGGAAACAAATATATTTGATTTCCTCTTCTTGAAAGAATGGGCTAGTTTCTCTTAGTACAATATGCTGCCTTTGACTAGTAAAGCAATTAACACATGATCGGTGTAACTCACATTCTGACGTGCACTATTTGTCCAAGCATGTATTACCATAATAAGAATTATTCACAATAAAAATAGTTTATGGGGAAAAAGAAAAAAAAAAGAACATGAAGCAGGTTGGGTAGGGAGGTGAGGTAGGTATGGAAGGAGTTGGAGAAGGGGGGAATATGACCAAAATACATTGTATGAATGAAATTCTCAAGGAATTAATGAAAATGTTTTTTGAAATCACTTTAAAAATACAATAAAAGAATATTAAGCACTATAAATTTAAGGCAATGTGAGCTACAGAGTTTAAATTTGTATTTCTATCCCTGCCTTTAAAGATGTCGTGTTTATTGGGATAAATTCCACAGCCAGTTTATCACTGCCTTATAAAATACAGTCAAATTCTGTGCTCCTGCTGTACCTGTGGAAACTATATTACACTGTGATTTCATTCTGAGCTAACAAAGCCTGGATCACTTAAGGTGATTTGAGAAAATTAAGTCACATGGTAGACATGCTCTTTATGTTGTATGTGTGATTATCTACATATGGGTTTCTTCCCACTGATTTTTTTAAAAACTTAAAACTTTCTCAGTGTGTGTGTGTGTGTACACACACATGCGTGTTCCATGGGCCAGAGTATGACTTGTGGGAGCTGGCCCTTCCCTCACATCATGTGGTTCCTGGGAATGAAGCTCAGGTCATGGGTCTTTGAAGCAACTGGCTTTCCCCACTGAGCCATCTTGCTGGCCCTCCACCACTGAATTTTTAAAAATATTTTATTTATTATTTTAATTTTATGTGTATGAGTGTATTGCCTGCATGTATGTGAGTGCACCCATGTCGTGCAATGCCGCGGAAGTCAGGAGAGAGCTTTGGATTCCCCTGGAACTGGAGTTAAGGATGGTTTGTAGGTGCTGGGAATTGAACCGGGTCCTCTGCAAGAGCAGTCAGTGCTCTTAACTGCTGAGCCATCTCTCCAGCCCCCACTATTGAATTTTAAACCATCTTCCCTACTCTGGGCCTTATCATTATCCACCATTACTGTGTCCCTGTATTTATATATTATAAGAATGAAGACCCATCTTGGTGACTCTGGGATAGTAAATCATATCTCTGGAACACGCAATGTGAATCAAAATTTAAATACTATCAGCCAAAGACTGACAAACAGTCCCAGAATGCAGTGTGTTTGCCCATGTCAGTTACTTGAGGATAGATGCATTTGGTTCTGATTTGATCATTCTCTATTGGCAGCAGAGACCTGTAATGAGACAGAGTGCTAGGAAACAAACAAGACATTTATTTTCAAATCAGAAATCACAGAACTCCTGTATTCAGAATTATTTGTTTTGGAATTAAAAATGAGAACATTATGTAAAATGTACATATAAATTTTATAGTTGTCCTTGGCTAAAACTTTTTGGCTGTTCCATCAAAAGATTACTACTTTGAAATATTTACAAATAGATGATCCCAAATAAGATAGTTGGCCAAGTAAAATGAGGTTCACAAGCAAAGTGAATGGAGGGCAGTCCTCTGTCGCCGTGCTGCGAGGCAGAAATCCTCACATGCTTGAGTTTTGCCTTGAAAAGTCGCAGATGCAGGCAGACCCTGGGGAGTTTCAGAGCATGAAGAGTGTTCAGCCATGCCAAATGAAGCAAGTGATCAGCCTCAATTCTCTTATGCTTTAGATGTATAACAAACGTCTTGGCCACTTTTGCTTAAGTATATATTAGGGTAAGGAAGTGAACGCACATTAACATATGTACCTGCTAGCTTTTAAGTTCTGCAGATAGCACAAAGCTGGTAAATTTGTTCTGAACCAAATCGTGTATGTGTGTGTGTGTGTGCGCGTGTGCATGTGTGTGTGCGTGTGTGTGTGTATTGGAACTTCTAGTGGAAAATTACAGTATAATATTACAGTATTACAGCATAATATTTGATATTGTAAAATTCTGGCATTTCCAAGGCTATTTCCTTCTAAAATTGTGCCATTTATTATTTAATTCTTTGTATAATCAACAGGTAGTGTAGTACCTATATTAGGGTATTGAAGTGTGAACAGAAAGAATAAACCGTTTTCTACTCAATTCCTTTTTCTATTAAAATCTGAACTTGAGGGGCTAGAAAGATGGTTCAGTGTTTAAGAGCACCACCTGCTCTTGCAGAGGACCCAGATTCAGTTTTCAGCATGCACATGGAGGCTAACAACCATCCATAACTCTAGTTCCAGGGTATCTGATGCCTTCTTCTGACCTCCGTGGGCATTACATGACATGGGTGCACTTAAGCACATGCATGCAATAACTCATACACATAAAAAATAAAAATAATAAATAGAATATTAAAATCTGAACTTGAAGTACTAGAGCGTGACTGTTATTGGATGTATATGTAAAGTTTGGCGTTCAAGTCCATCAAGCATTACCTGCTTGGTCCTAATCCCTTTAAGAATATTAATGCCATTAACTAGAGTCCTAAAGCATATCTTATTGACTAGGAAATCCATTGGTGAGAGCTAAGGAACTAGGGAAATGAGAGACAGGGAGAATGAGAAAGAGTTTGGATATGGAGGAGTTTTGAAAATATCGGACTTTTGGAACGCGCTGTTTAACTATAAATAGTGTAGGCTAGAAAGTGGTGCAGCATTTCTGGAAGACTGGGAAGAAAGTTACTTCCCAGGGATTTGCTAATGCTTTAGTGGTTTCAAGATGGTTTTTTAAGAGGAAGACAGATCTAAAAAGAAGACATCACAAGCGTAGCATAGAAGGAGCTGAGGAAAATGCTGTCCCACTGTTCAAACACATCATCTGGCTTAGGCCATCTCTCCAAACATGTCTCCCACCACTTCTGCAAAACCTTCCCATTCTCAAGCCATACCAAATTAGTTAAAATTTCCCAAGCCTCACATTGTTTCCCCTTTCGCTTCATATTTTCTATTTATAAGCTATCTCTTCTTTTGACTCCCTGTCAAACTCCTACTTATTTTCCAGGTCTCATCTGCTAGAAGCTGTCCCCACACTCTGCAGTTTTACTTGTGCGGCACTAAGTGCACTGTCAAAGGTGAAGCAATTCTTTCCTTGTCTTTGTTTCTAAACTGTTCAAAATAGGCTCAAAGTACTGAATTCACAGTAACAGTTCAATATATCCTAGTTAGGCAAATGAATGGCTATTGATCTTATAAATTTGGAAATACATGACTATTTCTCATGATATGACTGAACAAGATAAAGTGCTACAGCGTGTTAAGTGGCAGTGGGTTTTCTGTGAGTTACATGCCTTCACTAGCCTAGAATGTCAGTACAAATCTATACTGCATAATAAGTGACTTAAAATTAACAAAAGATTAGAGTTCACTAATTATGTTTCTTCAACCCTGAATAGCCTTTAAAGTTTTAAATTGCAATATTTCCTAAGGAACCCCAACCCCGTGCCTTTCATTTATCAGCCAATAAATTAGCTTTGTGGATTAGCATTACTCCTTTTTTCTGATTTAGGTTATTAGTCTTCTTTCAAAGAGGCTAGAAATCTCTAGTCCAATTTAAAAACAAAAAAAGAAAAGAAAAGAAAAAGTAAAGAATCTGAATCTTAACTTACAGCAGTGAAACCGTGTCTTTCCTTGTTCTTTGTTTTCTCCATAACTATCTGAGTAACCGCAATTTGTTTAAAATTCCAGGTCTTAATGGTCAGTTTTCATTCAATATGTTTTTGGTTAAGACATAAGACATTATTTCTTCATTTCTCAGATACTCTTTGGAGCCCAACAGGAAATGTTAGCAGATGAAAATAATAATAAGCCCGTGCATCGTTGAGAATAGTCAGATTTGGAAAATATGTGAGCTCTTTCATTTAAGAAGCTACTGCTAGAAAATACAGAAAACCAGACCATGCTTTCATGTGATCCTGATGACCTAAAATGTAGACAAAGCCATTAATCCTGAGGTCTTGGTGGATTCACCATTCCAAGCCTGTTTACTCCATGCCACACAGCGGAACCATGTCTGGTCTGATTTACCCAGACAGCAATGAATACCAAAGAGAACCATGGCTTATTCCTACTTTTGGAGCCAATGGGAACTTTTACACGCTATCTGACTGCTCGTTAGACTTGCCTACAGATTTCTGGTCCTCATATCCTGACCTTAAAGAACTCACACACATGTTAAGGGATGGTCATGTAATAAGCACAGGACGATGAAATAGAACTATGCTAGTGAGATATGTAAAGTTTCCTAAGGACATGGGAAGGAAAGATTAATTTTCTCATGAGGATAGAATTCTCATGAAGGTATTGCTTAAAGCTATAGAGGTAGGGGACTAGTGATGGACATATAGAGTAAGAGGTACTGGAGAGAGCATTCAGATTAAGCAAGAATTAAAGTGTAATGATGCCAGCAAGTTCTGAGAATGATCAGTAAAGCGAGGAGGGGGCCCACAGTTTGGTATAGAGCACCAGGAACTAGCACTGGGGAAGGAAAATGGAAAGAAAGCATGGGATACAATGAACAAAGCAGAAGATCTGGATGCTAGGAATATTTCTGTGCAACAGTGTTGTGAAGGGGGACAAAATAGAAGAGGAATCCAATCAAGAGAGTTCAAAAATAGTTATGGATCACAGTAAAGGTTTGGGATGCAGCTCAGTGACAGAGCACATGGTTTGATTTCCAACATGTAAGCATAAGAGACTGGTTACCAATAGAGAGGAAGCAGCACGCAAGATAAATGCTTAGGGGTAGAACATGTAGAACAGGATGGCCACCTACAGTGATCAGGAGGGATGATCACTTTGTGGCTTCTTGAGCAACCATAGAATGTAGTAGCTTATTTTGAGGGTGGATATGAAGATGCATGTTGGGTGCTCAGCTGAATTGTCTAGTGAGAAATAGGAAATGCAATTTTGTTGCATAAGAAGTAATAGAAATGGGTGGTATTGTCAAGGAGAATGTTGAGATAAAGAAGACTTTCCAGGATAAGACAGAGCTCTACCAATGTTTCGAAGTAGAAAGAGGGTTAAGAGGCGAGGGAAAGGGGGTGGGAAGGAGCAGGAGGAGAGCAAAACAGAACGAAGCAGAGCGATGCTACAGCAGCCAGAGCAGGCTGTCCAAGCAGGGCAGTTCACGTTGTCAAATAAAAATCCAAAGTTTCCCATGAGATTTGACTATGGGAAGGGGCTCAATCTCTCAGCTTTGTGAGTTTAGTGCTGTTATAATGGCAGAACCTAGACTTGACATGGAAACCACAGTAGGTATCACTGAGATGGTAACGAGAAAAAATACTGTTATGTGATGATTTGGAAGAACGAGCTCTGAGCTGAGTAAAAGATTTTGGCAAGTTTCTTTCTGAAATTAAAAATAATATATCCATCACAAACAAAGACACAAATCGACATGTAGCCTATAAGCCAGCCTCTCTCTCTCTTTCTCTCTCTCTCTGTTTGTTTTCCTGTCTCCATCTCTCTCTTTTGATCTTCCTTTATTGTAAATAAGCCCCCAGTTTCTAAAGGGCCACTCACTACACGAGGTTCTACAGAATCAGTTTCCCAGGGGTCTCTTTCCCTTTCTCATTACTTTTTCTCCATTCTGTCTCCCTGGTTGTCACTCAATTCCAACTTTGGCATTCTTCTCCCTTAAATGCCCTTCTGCCTCATATCCTCATGTCTCAACTTTCAGATCATTCAGGTCCTTGCTCCAGTGTCACAAAGCCTTCCCTGACATCACAAATGTTCCTCCTTCTATCATTTCACCTCCTCATCTTCCTACATGATCACTACCTGATCTCTTACATGTATGTATTTGTTATCTGCTTCTTCCTGTAAAGAATGTAAGCCTCTTCAGAACAAAGTGTTTGGTTTACTTATTATATATCCTCCCCAGACCTAAAATAGTGTCTGGCTCATAGTAAATAATGCATGAAGTTAAAAATACTGTCTTAGTCCACTTATACTGCTAGAGCAAAATATCAGACAATGAATAATTTATAAAAGACAGAAATTTATTTTTTACAGTTCTGGAGGTTGGAGTATCAAAGGTCGAGTTACCAGCATGTTCCAGGCCTAGTGAAGGATCCTTCCTCATAGTTGGTCTAGCTAAGTGTCCTTGCATGGCTAAAGAGATAAAGGGACAAAAAAATGAGCCAACACTGTGTTCTCACATGGCAGAAAAGTGGAAGAGGAAGAGAGTGCTCTCTTCAGTCCCAATCAAACCTTTTTCTAAGAGTGGTAATTCCATTCATTAGGAAGAACTCTCATGACTAAGTCACTTCCCGGAGGCAGTACATCTTTATCCTGTTGAATGGAGGATTAAGTTTAACAAGACTTTTGGAGATAATAAATATCTATGGAAAATGGATTTAGTTAAGGACCTTGTTAGTGTTTATCATTTCTTTCATTCCTTTCAAAAATATTTTATCTATTATTTTTATTTAATGTGTATGAGTATATTGCCCGCATGTGTGTAAGTACACCCATGTCATGCAATGCCCACGGAGGTCAGAAGAGGGCATCAGATCCCCTGGAACCAGAGTTATAGACAGTTGTTAGCCACCACGTGTTGCTGGGAATCTAACTTGGGTTCTCTGCAAGAGCATCCAGTGCTCTTAGCTGCTGAGTCAGCTCGTCGGCCTCTATTTCTTTCATTCTTATAAAAAGGTAATATTAGGCCTGCTTTCTTGAGGCCCAGGTATTAGATAGTGGTTTTTATTTTCTTGGACATTTTATTTTGTTCATTTTTTCATTTCCATTCTTTAAATGTGTATATGCTGCAGAAAGACAATACAAATCCATGAGAAAGAGTGGTGAGTGTCACTGAATATATCTCAGGAAATATTTACTGATTTATTGGTTGCTAACTTTGTTTAACTATAAGCAAAGTGTGTGTGTGTGTGTGTGTGTGTGTGTGTGTGTGTGTGTAAGAATCTGTTGGTAAATGGCAAGGAAGAAGTGTAAGAACATATTTGATGAAAAGTTTGCAAAGGTCCTCGCAGATTTTGGTTCAGCAAGAGCTTCTGAAGAGGATAGAAGGCATTGCGCAGCAGGGTTAGCAGGGTAAAGAATCCCTAGGATTAAGAGATTTTCGATCTAGAGAACATATCTGGCTTAAATGATTTCCTTGAGCTATGCTTTATAGGTGAGAGTCCCAAGTGTTGCAACAGAAAACACCACGAGTGTTCTCAGAGTAAGCAAGAGGAGTCCATCACAGATGAATAGAGGTGACTGTGACCCTTATCAGCTAAGGAAAGACATTCAAAGGGAAAGAGAGGAAAGTTTGGTGCCCATCAATTCATAAAAAAGTAGGGCTGTTTCCTACGTGCCCTCCTTCCTGACAATAAGGCAAATGCTTTTGCATCAAAAAGTTGCCACCTGCCACCAGAAAATATGCAAATAACTATTTCAGTTCTCTGAACTCTTTACAAGGGAAGAGGTAATAGGCTAGGATAGAATCCACTATAGAAAAAAACGAGAGTGTGGCTAACTCTCTTAGGGCATGAGGATTGCTGGGTAATTTTAGCTTTGTCAGGCAATGTCTGGGAAGGAACTCGTATGAACCCTGAAGCCCTTTGAAGACAGGAAAGCTGAGGAAGGACATGGGTTTGTTTGCCAGTTTACCACTCCCCCACCCACCTCTGTAGTGTGAGAAAAGGTTATGGGTCCTTGGCTCAAAGTTTTTTCTCAGGGAAATCTTTCTCTTTGTTCTCTTTATGCCACAGCCACAGACAAAAGCACTTGGTACCCCAGGTCTAGAACAGAGACTCTCTAGCCAAAACCCATGGATAACTGAGTGAGTCTGGCATGGGCTGGCTTGTAGCCTTATAGAAAAGAAAAAAAAAAGTGTTGTAGATGCATAAACAAACCTGGAAGTCTTTATTGCTGTGCATGAACAGAAAATTCTTACCTTCCCATAACCTATATTCTGTTTTTAAGATGAAGTCAGCAGGGAGCTGAACTATAAGCTTTCTTGTGTAAAGGAAATGCCGCTTCCTCTCTTAGCTTTATGTGTCAATGAATTGGAGGAATGAGAGGGAATGAGGGTATGAAAAGAAGGCTGGCCGCAGTAGTGTGCCTACTGGATTCTCTTACACCTAGAGGGAAAGCTGTTCTTTCAGTATGTTCCTCAAAAGGAAAAACATGATTATGAATGCAAGCAAGTTTAAATATCATTTGTGGTATATTTAAGAGTAAAGGGTGAGCTTGAGTCATGGAATAGAGCTCTTGTATTACGATGGCTTGGTGCAGCCTGCTCTAGGTTTATATGAGTATTTTCAGATTAAATGAAGAAGTGGTTGTGAGGCTCACTCACTCTGTAAATAGCTTGCCACACAAGCACGAAGGACTAAACTTGAGTTCAATACCCAGCATCCATGTAAAAAGCAAAGCCTAGTTGTACACCGGGAAGATGGAGACAGGAGAATCCTTGGGGTTCACTGGGAAGCCAGGATAGCCTAATTGGCAAGCACTCAGCCAACCAATGAGAAACCTTGTCTCAAAAAATAAGGTGGAAAACTCCTGAAGAACAAAACCTGACGTTACTGTGACCTCCACATAAACATGCACCCACATACATGAACACCCCTCCCCACATACACTGAAGTGATTGGAGGAGTATGTAGTGTCTGATAGTGTTAGAGAAAGTGCATGATGATAGTGCAGAACACATGTGGCGTGTGTATGGACGTGGGTGTGTCCACACACAGATGGTTTAAGAGAATGGCTCAGAGTATTGTCGCTGATAGCAAACTCCTTGGGCTCAGAATTTTTGATACTGGCAAATTAGGGGTTCGCATTGTGGGTTGTTTGTCTCATTAATAAAAGAGCTTTAAAAAACTAACCCAGAAGGAAGTTTGAGGACCATTTTATTAGAGTTTGAGAGAACAGGTTTGGATGTTCAGTCATGGAGGTGGGGCAGGCTTCAGAGAAAGAGTATATATAGAGTGTCAGAGACTGATAATTAAGGAAGGGAAAGCATTCCCAAGAATAGGATATAATAATGGGAAAAGCCAAAGCATTCCATGAGTCCCATAACCCTCTACAGAACACTTAGACAGCACCAGCCTCTCCCAAGTTTGTACGCTAACCTCAGCATGATTAGTCAGTAAAAGCCACTTGCAGTATTTCTCTACAATCTGACCTGAGCATGCCACATTTTTGTGCAAAACCAGGGCAGCTAGGGAAGTGCTTCCATTTTTCTAGGCCAACTGGTTTCTTTCATGTGTTAATCTTTTTCAATATATATTTTTATTGAATTTTTATGCATTTCATACAATATATCTTAATCATCTTAGACCCCCCTCCTCTATCTGCACCCCCTATAGTCCACTCACTGAATTTCATGCATTCTGTCATATATATTAAGGCCTATTGAGTCAAGTTTTTGTCCCCAGATGTCCCTCCATGTGAGTTCATACACTGGAGTCTACTTAGCTTATCTAGAGTGACTCTCTTAAAGAATACCAACTCTCTATCACCCAGCAGTGATCAGCTGCCAGTAGTTCCTTATCAAGGTTGGGGTGTCCTGCCCATTTCTCCAGGTCTGTGCTGGGTTTTTGCTTGTCCAAGTTTGCATAGGTCTTGTGTATGCTGACTGCATTGATGTAAGTTTATATGAGCAAGTTCCCAGAAGTCTGGAAAACTCTGTTTCTTTATATTCATGCACCCACCCTGGCTCTTACAATCTTTCTGCCCCCTCTTCTACAATGGTCCCTGAGCCCTGGGTGAGTGAGGTTTAATATGAGTCCTAACCAGGGACACACTCTACAATCCCTTACTCTCTACACTTTGCCCAGTTGTGGCTTTCTGTGTGCATCATTCTCTGTTGCATGAGGAAGCTTTGCTGATGAGAGTTGAGAGATGGATTAGTAATCTCTCTAATCCCTGTTCCACTATGTTCTGTGAGCCTTAGATGTGCTGTTTTAGATGTGTCACTTAGGGCTGGGCAACTCACAGACACTTACTTTGTGGGTGTGAACAGTTGTGGAACTTTGTAATAGTCTCTATCTGCTGAAAAAAGAAGATTCTTTGATGAGTGGTGACCGATATACTTGTCTATAAATATAAGGATCCATATTTAGCATCCAATTAGGAATTACATTTTTCTAGGGATATGACAGAGATAGGGTTTTCTCTAGGATCTATGACTTCAGCCATGTGTAAATCACAGCTTTTTTCCAGTCTCTTCTCTCTGCCACATTTTCACTTTGCTCTGCAGGTCTTACATAAATTCCTTAGCCTCTACAACAGAGGTCTAACATCCCACATCTATATAGTTTGGAATACAATTATACAAATACAATAGGATTTTTGAGGATTATGTGAACTAATTCACATAAAGCATTCAGTCTACATTAAGAAAGCAATGAATGGGAAACATGGCGAGCAAACATCTCTACTGCAGCTGATGCTGATGCCAGAGAGAAGTGAAAGCCTTCAGTGGACTAGCATGTGATGAATAGATTTAGAGAGCAGAGAAGTTTATCTTGCGTTGCCTCCTTTCCCTAATCTCAATCCACTGTTACTACTAAGATGTTTTGCAATAACCCTGAGCCTATTAAATGCCAGAGTTCTAGAAGTTTTTAAATAAACATTTTCTTTTAGGACAGTTTTGAAGTACAAAAAGATCCAGAGACAATATAGTTCTCTTACACATCCCTCCTACCACTATCCATGTTTCCCTAATTTAAAGTATTTCAGTAACTGGCACATTTTTGCACCATTAAAGAACCAGTGTTGGGTAGCTGGAGAGATTGCTCAGTGGTTAAGAACATTTGCTAGTCTTCCAGAGGACCCAGGTTCGAGTCCCAGCACCCACATGGCAGCCAACAACCATCCATAACGCTAGTTCCAGGGGATCCAACACTCTCTTCTGGCCTCTACAGGGCATTGCACACGTGTGGTGCACTTACATACATGCAAGCAAAATACTCATATATAAAGTAAAAATTAAAAAAATATTTTTAAAAAGACCCAATGTTGGTATACATCCTAGTTTGTTTCTCCATTGCTGTGACAAAACACTCTGACCACTACCAACTTGGGGAGGAAAGGGTTTATTTGTCTTACATCTCCCAGGTCACAGTTCATCAGGGAGCCCAAGGTAGGAACTCAGGGCAGGAACCTGGAGGCAGGAGCTGGCACACAGGCCGTGGAAGATCGCTGCTTACTGACTTGCTCCTCTGGCCCCTGCTCAGCCTGCTTTCTTATGCAACACTGGCCCATCTGCCCAGGGGTGGCACCCACAGTAAGCTGGGCCCTCCCACATCACTCATCAATCAAGAAGATGCTCCACAGACACAGCCACAGGCCAGTTCACTGGAGGCAATTCCCTAATTGAAGCTCCCTCAACCCAGGTGTGTCAAGTTGACACTGAAGCTATCCAGCACAGTATATTATTATTAACTAAGGTCTGTATTAACTCATCTTAGTTTTTACCTAATGTCCCTTTTCTAGTCCAGAATCCTATTTTGAATACCACATTACTTTCCCTCCTCATGTCTCCTTAGGCTCTTCTTGACTCTGACAACCTCTTAGACATTTCTGGTCTAGGTTTTAATGACCTTGACAATTTTGAAGAGTACTAATCAGATATTTTCTAAAATATCTCTCAACGTGCATTGACCTTATATTTCTTATGATGGAACTGATGTTACGGGTTTTGAGGATGGCCACAAAAATAAAGAGCTATTCTAATACCATACGGAGAGTTTACTGTGTTAACATGACCTCACTGTTAATGCTGACATCAGTCACTTGGCTGAGGGGATGTTTGTCATGTTTGTCCACTGTAGGTTATTGCCTGCTCCTCATTCCTTCTTGCACTCTTTTAAGGAAATCACTGCATTCATCCTCCACCTAAGGACTGGGGAGCCAAACTCCACAATCTTGAGAGTAGATTACCTACATAAATTATTTGGGCTTCTGTGTAGATGTCGATTCTCCCCTAGTTATTATATACTCAGTCATTTGTTTAAATTAGCATAGGCTTACAGTTGCTTATTTTATGCATTGACCAATAATATTTCATTTTATTATTGCTCACATTTTTCCAGATTTGGCCATTAATTCTTTCATCTGACTCAATGTATCTTTTTTAATCTTCTTTCTCCTCTTCCTCCTCCTCCTCCCTGTCCTGCCTTGTTCTCATTAATATTCTTATTTCTATGTATTGCTTGATACTTCTGGCTTGTCTTGCATAGTCCCTGATCTGTCCTAGAAGTGCCTATTTAATCCATAGATATTTGATTCTTTTCATTGGAAAATTCTGTCAGAAATCAAAATCTGGCACTGGAAAGTTTGAAACCTCCCCCAATATAAATGAAAAGAAACCAAGTTCTAGGAGCTATGTGCATTTATTGCTGTTGGAACACAAGTATTGTTGCTTTGAGGCCTCAGTTCACAGAGTAAGGAAATAATATATGTAATGCATTTGCAAAGTCAAGTTTTTATAAAACATACAATAGGCTTAGAATATTGTAATGTTCACCTTAAAATAAGGAAAATTAATCTCAGAGGTAGTAATTTGCTTAATGATATCCTATGAGTTGATATCCTATGTATGCCTT
The DNA here is from genome assembly GCF_000622305.1 of Nannospalax galili. Lineage (NCBI taxonomy): Eukaryota > Metazoa > Chordata > Mammalia > Rodentia > Spalacidae > Nannospalax > Nannospalax galili. The sequence continues at coordinate 2,271,654 of NW_008329320.1, forward strand.
TTGATTTGTTAAAGTCCTAACCCTGCTACCTCAGTGACCTAACTTTGAAATGAATATTTAGCAGTTGTAACTTGTCAAAATAAGGGTACATTGGGAATGAGTAAACTAGTAGTCCTATGACTTGTGTAAGACTGTCATTCATGTAAGATGGAGACATGTAAGGAATAGGGAAATGAAAACAGAAATTGGAGGTATGCATAAGGGTAAAGAATTATGAGGAAGCCACCAGAAACTAGGAAGAAGCAAGAAAGAATCCCCTCAAGGCTGGGCCGTTTGGCACGTTGATCTTTGACCTCCATCCTCCAGAACTATGAGATGATACATTTCTGTTCTCTTAAGGTATCCAGTTTGTGGCACTGTGTTCTGGCAGCCCCAGTCATTCTGTTAATACGTGACAGAAATAGGATTTGAAACCTCTTCTATACTGCTCATATCTTATGCTTTCCTAGTAAGTAAAACTTTAGATTAGATGTCTACAAATATGTCCATCTCAATAGTCTAAACATATGGGCAGTGACTGAGAATCACAGGAGTAGATACAGTTGGGTTGTAAATGGGGCTGCATACATTTGAGAGCCTAAGTGTGAATGAAGTTAAGGCACATGGTTGCTCTATGTTCTACAATTTTGCCTCCAGAACCATAAAACAAGAAATGGGCTGCATGGAGTAGGAAGGAGAAAACAGATGCCTGCTTGCTTGTTTGTTTAGTATTTTTGAGACTCACACATGAGTATTGTATTTGCATCATTTCCATCTCTCCCAGTCACCTTACAATTCCCTCCTATGCTCTCCCTCCCAATTTCTTGTCCTCTTCTTTGATTATTATTGTTACATACACATACATACACTTGGAAGCCCACAGAGTAGGAGAAAATATTTGCCAGCTATAATCTGATAGAAGATTAATTTCCAGAATATGCAAAGAAAAAACAGAATCAAGAAAGTGTATGATCCAATTAAAAATGGGCTAAAGATCTAAACAGAGCTCAAAAGGAGAAATAAAAATGGCAAGGAAATACCTTAAAAGGTGTTCAACATCCTTAGTAATTAGGGAAATACAATTTAAGCTAGTTTAAGATTTCATCTTACCCCAGTCAGAATGACTAAGCCTGGGAAAACAAACGACAACAAACGTTGGCAACGATGGGAGGATGGAAAACCCTCATTCACTGCTGGTGGGATTGCAAACTGGTACAGCCACGACTTATGGAAATTATTGTGAAAAAGTCTTTAAAAACTAGAGAAAAAAGATGATTTCGATGTCAGAATTTGAAGAAAAATTGAGCATCTTATATCATTTACAATGTGCTCAGTGATTGCTAGGTATATTATTGAGTTCCTTCTTCAGACATTACTAAAATCACTTCTAAATTATTCACTGATGGCTAAATATGAGCTAGTCAAGGTAGAAACATATTAGATGTTAAAAATCTGCATGTAAGTTCTGGATTGTAAGAACCTGTACAATTTATCAAGACTTTAAATATGAGAACACAGCAATTCGCACATGCAGAAATGTTAAAGCGGTTTATGTTTTACTATAATTGTACTAGTAGCTCCAGCAATAAATGGCAGAGAAGCATTCATTCTTTACACATCTGTGATCCTAATGGTCCATCTTCAAGTGCTCCTTGCCCTCTATGCACTCTGTGCACATCTCATAGCATTCACTATATCTGATTCCTCTGATGGAGGATTAGTTTCTAGACTGTACAAAGAACTCAAAAAACTAATCATCAAGAATGGTCAGGCATGATGGCACACAACTTTAATACCAGCACCCAAGAGACAGAGGCAGACAGATAGATGTCTATGAGATTGAGACCAGTCTGCTTTACATAGCAAGTACCAGGCCAGCTGGAGCTATAGAGAGACCCTCTTTCAAAAAAAAAAAAAAAAAATGCAACCAATCCAAATTCAATTCAAAATCTGTCCATAGAATACTTTTTTAAAGTGGTCAACAGAAGAGAGGTATAGATAGGGAAGGGATCTAAATACCATCAAATTATTTTCCGTGAAAATTGCAAAAAAAAAAAAATTCAATTTAAAAACCTCATGTTTTACAATCTAAAGGCAAAGCTAGAAGTTACTTCTCCCTTGTTAGTGTAAAATATATCATTCTGTGTTTTATGCATTATTGTTTTCTTTTCAATGAATTTGACTCTTGTGTTTTGTGCTAAGAAGACTTTAAATAATCATATTGCTTCTTAAGTCTCTGGTCTGAGAGTCCAGTAGGCTGTACTGATGTTCTAAGATATGAAGTCTTTTGTCATATCCTTGTGAGAGCTGTAAGGATAAACTGAGGTTTGAAAAAAATGCTTTTATAGAAATCCCTGTATTTTTCCCTTTGCAAACGATTCTGTTGAATTAAGTGATTAAAACTGATCTGGACAGCCAGGAAGATAAAATAAAAAGTGCTCAAACATCCAAAGCCGTCAAAGAAATGCATATTAAAGCTATTTTGAGATCTCATCTTACCCCAGTCAGAATGGCTGTTATCAAGCCAGACATGGTGGTGCATGCCTTTAATTCCAGCACTGGAGAAAAAGAGGTAGGATGATCTCTGTGAGCTCAAGGCCAGCTGGACTTCAAGGTCAGCTGGGCTCAAAAAACGGAATGTCTGCTATCAGAAAAACAAATAAGTCTCCTCAATAGACTATTCTTGAATTTGATTTGCAAACTTTTTTTCATGATCTCTAATTATTGTTGCATATATATGCATATATATATAAACACCTATTGTGTCTATTCACTACGCTTGCATGTAAATGTGTTTAAGCTTGATCACATGGGATTGGATAAACATAAAAGGGAAACTGCACCCATGGTCTCAGCAATATAGTTGCCTAAACAAGACCTGCATAATGACAGCACAAGTTAACGTGCCAGTGTGGAAATTTCACAGGATCCTGCCGATAGAGGGAGTCAATGGCAGCTGAGAGAGGGAGAATCAGTTTTCTCCAAGGATGGGCTCCTTGACTGATATGCATAAATTTTGTTGAGAATTTGGGGTCTAAAGTCATAAGGAAAATTTTTCTAAATTTTTCCTTTTTATTATTGTGTCCTTTTCTAGTTTCGTAGATGGAGCTTTGTAGCTTTGTAGGTGGAGTTTGGTAGTGTACCTTCCCTTTCTATTTTATCAACAATTGGAGGAGTCTTGGCTTTTCCTTTAAGATTTGGTGGCATTCAGCAATGAATCTTTCTCTTTATGAGGAGACATTACTTCTTCAATTTTGGTACTTGTAGATATGTTTCAGGTGCTTATATCTCCCTAATTTAATTTTAGTAAGTTATATGTATCTAGGAAATTATATATTTATTCTAGGCTTTTTGACTTTTGTAATATAAATTTTCAAAGTATTCTCCAAAGATTCTCTAGATTTCATTGGAATCTGTTGCAACATCCCATTTTATCGATAATGTTACTGATTTGGGCCTTCTCTTTGTTTTGGTTAGTTTGTCTGGGGTTTGTCAATCTTATTGATCTTTTTGATGAACCAATTTTTTGTCTGGTTGGTTCTGTATTATTCTTTCAGTCCCCACTACGTGAATTTCTTCTCAGGTATTTATTCTTTCTTACTGCCTACTAATTCAGGGGGTTGGCTCATTCTTGTTTTCCTAAGATCTTGAGGTATACCATTAGAGTATTAATCTGAGATTGTTCTGATTTTATGTGTGTGCCTGTATGTGTCCATATGCATGCATGTGAGGGTACATGTGGAGGCTGGGAGAGAACCTCAGGTACTGCTCTTCAGGAGCCTTACAAAAGAACTTACCAAGTTGGCTAGGATAGCTGGCCAATGAGCCCAGGCATCCTCCTTTCTTTGCCTCCCCTGCCCAGTGCTAGGATTACAACAAGCATGTGCCACCATGTCTGATTTTTTTTTTTTTTTTTTTTGCGTGAGTTCTGAAGATCAAACTCAGGTCCTTGTGCTTGAAAAGCAAGCATTTTACTGACTTGAGCACCATCTCTGGATGTAAGCATTTATAGTTACAAACATTTCTTTAAGAACTAAATGGCCTTAGCTATATCCCAAGGCTCTGGTAAGTTAAACTTTCCATTTCATTTGATTCTAAGAATTTTCAAGTTTCCTTTAAGTTCTTCATCAATGGCTCACTAGTCATTCAAGAGTGTATTGTTGTGTTTCCAAGTATTTGTGTACTTTCTGTAATTTCTCTTGCTATTGATTTCTAATTTTGTCTCCCTATGATCTGATAAGACATAAGACATTATTTCAACTCTTTCATATTTGCTAAGACTTACCTTCTGGCCTAGAATATGGACTATCTAAGGTCTCCTGAGCCAGTGAGAAGAAGGACCTGCTGTATGGAATATTCTATAGATACCTGTTAAGTTCACTTGTTCTATAATGTAGTTCATCCACGTTTCTTTTTTTAGCCCATGAATTCTTAGAATTGGTCTGTTGATTGTATCTCAGAGTTCTTGGAAGTTGTGCTTGTTACTCTCTTATTTTTTTTCTTTATTTATGTTTGATTATAGTATTTCCTTCATCTTGTCCTCTGTCCTTGATACTTTTTAAAAATTTTTATTTAATAACCACATGATTAGAAGAAGCATTTCATTACAGCTTTAACATATTCAATAACAATTTCCAGAGGAAGGATACATCTCTTTCAAAAGTGGCTGTAAATTTTTAGGTTCACAGTTGAACTAATACAGTTATGTAATATTGAACTCAGTATAAACCCTGTAAAACATAAATTTGAATGAGTTTTTAACCTTTAAAAAAGATCTTCATTTCATTTTAAAATATGCTGTTTTCTACAGAAAGACTCATTTTTTAATGCTATTAACACATGTTTGCACATGTGTCTCTAATCTCTAGGTGTCTGATTATTACTAGTCACAGTTGGTTACATTCAGATCCTTGGCACCTGAGTATGGACATAAAGTCATCAGGTGGATTTCAACTTTTTTTCTGTTCTGTAGAGTCTGTTAGTGATGCTTTTCACTGTGATTTTTATTTGGTTGAGTTTTTCATTTCCAACATTTTTATTTTTTATTTCAAAATTGTGTTTATTCATTTATTGTAGGGGGGTACCACTGCATGTGTGTTGAGGTCAGAGGACAACTTATGGAAATTGGTTCTCTTTCCACCATGTAAATCCCAAGATTGAACTCAGTTCACCAAGCATTGTAGCAGGCACCTTTACCTGCTGGCCCATCTCACTGGTCTCTATTTTAAACTTCAATTTCCTTGGTAATTTTTTCCATTCATATTATTGAATTTTTCCATCTGCTGATTTTCTTACCTATTTTGCTGATCTTTCCCCTTCTGTGGCTAACTTTCCTCTCAGATTTCTTCTGGACTTAGTTCATCTACTTGTTTTCACCCTCTCTGAGGTCATTGATCACTTTTACTAGTAAGCTTTTACCACCTTCATCTGACATTTTACCTATATCAATATCTCTGATTTTATTTCAGTAGTTGAGGAGTTATGCTCTTTTAGAAGAATCACATCATCTTGCTTTTTTATACTTATTTTGTTTCTGTGTTGCAATGTATGCATTTGTAAGTTTGGATAGCTCTTCCAGTTTCATTGAGAATCCCCTTTGTAGATGTGTCACTTAGGTCTGCGTGTCTCACAGACACTTATTCTTTATGTGTGACCAATTGTAGAATTCTGAAATAGTCTCCATCTGTTGAAAAAAGATATTTCTTTGATGAGTGGTGACTGGAATACTTGTCTATAAATATAAGGATACATAATTAGCATACAGTAAGAAATTACACTTGTCTAGAGATGTAACAGACAGGGTTTTCTCTAGGCTCTATGACCTCTCCAGCCATGTCTATTTGGCTGTGTTTACAGTACCACACATGAGTTCCCTCCCATTTAGCAGGCTCTAAGTCCAATTATATAGTTTTTGATTACCCCCAAGATACAAGTGCCAGTACTGTATTGATAGAGTTTGCTGTGCGGGTCATTGTTATGGCTATTAGGCTTAAGTTGAAGTTGGACCATTGATTGATTTTTCTCCCTCAGCAGCTTGCATGTCTTCTAAAGCTATGAGAGCTAGTCTTCAGAGAGGAGGCTTCTTGGTCAGTTCCAGCTCCATTGCTCCAAAAGCTGTGTTCTAAGTATGTCCTGTCTTCAGCAATAGGGTCTTACCTTCAAGTTCCAGGAAGGAATCAAAGGCTGTGCCAATAGCCTGTTATTTTGGGAGTCTCTTGGACTACCCTGACCAACATCTCAAGGGGAGAGTTCTCCTGTCTGGCACTGTGTTTCTTGTTACATAGCCTTCAACTATACACATGTACTCATGTACAGATATTATTGGGAATCTCCTTACTGAGCAGTGTACTCTTGAGGGTAAAGCTCCAATACCACCCAGAAAGGAAAAAGAAAACTACAAGATACATAAATCCTCTTAAAATTGATTAATACCAACTAATATATCACCAATGACCATAAAACAGATAACGACAAAACTAATCCAGAATGCTGTGTAATGTTACAAGTTATTCAGAGAATATGTGGAAATGAGCAATGAACATGATAGGAAAAGAGAAAATAGAGAGGCAAAGATGAGTAAGTGAAAGGAAAAGCAAGAAGGTAAGTAAGAGAAATGTCACAGGACAGATGAAAAAGCTAGAGATTAGGACAAAAAGGAAAACATGTTTTCTAGTAACCAAAATGTTTGAAAACAAAATTAAATGGATATAAGCAGGGGAATAAGAAATAAAGCATGTTTGTATTAAGATATAAGAATCCTGAGCAGGAACATGCAGTCTGCAGTCTCTTGTCCTCTAAAACCTAGGAGGGACCCTTGTGGAAGAGGGGGCAGGAAGACTGTAAGAGCCAGGGTTGATGCATGAACATAAGGAAACATGTTCATGGGAACTTGTTTGTATGAACTTGCAACAATGGTGACAACCTGAAGAAGACTTATGCCAGCTCAATCAGACAAAAACCCAGCACAGAACAAGGGAAATGGGCATAGCTGAACTATTGGCAACTGATTACTGCTGGGAGAGGGAGAGTAGATCTTCTTTAAGAAAGTGACTATAGACAGGCTGACTAGACTCTAGTGGATGAACTTGTACTGAGGAACATCTGGGTACAAATGCTTGCCTAGACTGGACTTAACATATATGACAGAATGCATGAAATCAAGTGGGAGGGGGACTATGGAGGGTGCAGACGGGGAGAGTGTCTAAATTTGATTAAGATGTAGTATATGAAATGCAAAAAAATTCAATACTTAAAAATAAATAAATTGATGACCACTGTTTATAACTAGCTCATGGAAATATTTTTAAAGTCTTGGACTACTGTCAAAATGTACCTGTGTTACAAGTGATCATTTACATTATAAAAAGAGAATAATAAAAGCTAATTTTCCCTAAAAAATGATATTTTCCTTTTTTAAAATAAAATACATTCAAATTATTACTAAAAATATAGTAGAAAGGAAAAAAGTAGAAACATGGAACCAAAAAAAGAAAAGGAAGGAAGGAAACAAAGATTGCCCAATCATAAAAAGAATGGATAAACAAAATTAGACAAATATTTGAAGGAAAATTAAAAAAATGTAAAAATGTAAATATTGATAGAATGAAGTAAAGACATTGATAAAATAGGGTAGTCTAAAGAAAAATAGGAAAGAATATGAACAAAAATAGGAGAAGTGAAAAGATGACGTGTTGGACTTTCTAGACCGTCAAAAGTAGGAGACTTCCAGTCCGGGAGGGAGTGTCAGTTGAACTTGAGAACTCATCTTTCCTGTGGGTTCAGCTGGTGTTGAATCTGTATTGGACAAGTGTCCAGTGTTGGTGAGGGTTATCTTCACATTAGTAGTTTCTTGTCTTTGCATACCATGGACCTCTGCAGGCCACACGAAGCTCTGCAATGTGTGGGCTGAGCAGATTCTCTCACCCTGCCCTATATTCACCAGGTAATAACCCTGGAGATAGCTAATATTCTAGCTGGGAGAGGGGTGCCTCCGAAGTGTGTTGAGAGCATGGGAAGAAATCACAGCACTAATGTCTGTGCAGGTGGAGGCGCCGTCTTCATGGTTTCAAACCTCCTGGGCATTAATCACAGTTGCAGGGAAGCATCGTAGAATTCTTGGGCCCAAGAAGAGCAAATAGAAGATATGTTGCTCCAGAGGCTGATCCACTCATGACCTCAAGATCCGGGCTATCAAATTCCTGTACACTCTCAGTTAGTAAGAGCTGCTCCCAGCCACTGATGCGGGTTTTGTACTTGGCTGCCTGAGTGGAGCCTCTCCGGTCCTATACTTTACAGCCTCTCGACCTCCAGCTTTCCTGTTTTCCACAACTGCCTCCTCGGGTCTTTCATCACCTGGTGCTGTGGCTGTGTCAGTCAAACTGATGCTCCCGGACCTGTGGCTGTTCTCTATTCTCGGGGCCTTAGGGTAGCTCAGTGTTAAACAATTGTCTTTCTCTCAAATGCTCCTAGTCACTGTTCTCTGAGTCAAAGAGATGAGAAAATGAACTCCCCTCTCCCCTGTGACCTTTCTACTGGAGACACTGCTTTTCACCAAACCCTGCAATAAAATTTGAAGCTTGTGATGGCTGAGAACTTGTCCTGAGTGAAGACCTGCTAGTCTTCATTAGAGCCACACGTCTTACTCTTTGGAGGAGGTTTGTGCTGCCCCACTCCCTGCTGGGATCCACATAACTTTAGTGTTCTGTCCATCTTTTTCTCCACACTTTTTAACTGTTCTTGCAGAGGACCTGGGTTTTGATACCCAGCACCCACATGGCAGCTAACAACCATCAGTTATTCCAGTTCCAGGGAATCCAACGCCCTCTTCTGTCCTCCGTGGGCACTGCACGACATGAGTGCACTACATACATACAGATATAATATTCATACACATACAATAAAAATATTTTTTAAATATAGAAAAAGAAAAACGGGTATCTTTTGGTCTGGAGTCAGCATAAGAAATAATGGGCTCTAGTACAAAGAGGAAAAAGAGAAGTTTTGGAAATTCACAAAGAACAGTTTAAAAGTGTGGAGAAAAGGTGGGCAGCACACCTGGGGAACCATCTCTCCAGCCCCTCTTTCTATCTTTTAAAATGTAAAGGTGTGTAAGGAAATATAAAGTGCAGTTATAAAGTGAGACTTCATTCATAAATTTTTTTCTTCAGTGACATAATGCCATGTAGAAAGAAGAAATGGTGAATGAAAGGGTCAGGGAAAGGGGAAATAGGGTGGATCCTGACCAGATGGCTTGTTGTAAGTGTCTGTTGTCTGGGAAAATTCTACAGTTCACAAGCAGTGCATATCCTTTAGTGGATTATTAGCAAGGAAACTGCAAGACACACATAAGGCTGCACATCACTGAACTGAATTTTAATAAACTCAGGGGTATATAATATGTCAGATCTAGTTTTAAGGGAAAGAAGGACAAAAATATACAAAATCTCAAAATTTGAACTATTCTTTGAATATTCATAGCCTAAGACTCCTTTCTCTCTAGAGAAGACCTTTTCTTGACTAAATGTTAAGAAGACTGGGGTAAAGAATCAGGCAATTGTGAGAATAATAAAATCCCCGGGAGGTTATATTACAGGTGCTTTTTAGGAAACAGGAAGATGTGGATGGTAGGGGGCTGTTTTATTGCAGTTAGAATGGACTTTAGAGATAATTTAACAATTCTATCATTATGCAGCAAAGGAAACCTCAGTAGAAGGGTAGATTTCTTGAGCTGATCCTAGCTCTCCTGCTTCAAGGAAGATAGGGAAAACCACTAATCTGCTCCATTTTGCCACAGTTAAACTCATACCAGGATATTGCATAAAAATGAAAGTAGCTTACATTTGTATAGAGCTTTATTTACAAAATTCTAAATACAACATTATCAGCAAATGCATACTCTTTCTGCCTCTGAGGCACTTAATAATATGTGGCCATATATAATTTATTATCTGACCTGACCTGGAATAAGTTGGGAATGAAAAGGGAAGACTATTAATAACTATTTGGGAACAATGGGCATACACTGGCAGTGTTCCAGTCACCTTGGACTATGTGATCACTTGCTTTTCACCTAATTGCAGAATTTTCAAGGTCCAGCTCCAGGTTAGGTTACAGTGTAAAAGTTTATGATTTATAGTTGGTCAAGAGACTGAAAGCCGTACTTAGAATGGGAAACCCATGTTTGTCTTCTGCCTTCACACTTAGCATTTGTTTCTATTCTTGATGCACTGTGCTCAGTTACATTCATCCAATAAGGTAAACGCTTATTGAGAACCAGGTATCAGTGTTGAGAGATAAACTGTCAATGGATAAAGTTATTGAGGATAATTCATACCAGGTTATGAATTTTCACTAGTAAAGTGCAGGTTACTAAACTGCTGAGTAGTCAACCCAATTTAGTGAAAATGAATTAAAAAATTATTCCATCTCTGTTATCATACTTCAAAAGCTTCTTTCTGAACTTTGATTTGTTTTTTAGTACTTGACCATGTCAGGATTAGAAATAATAGGAATGTATCTGCTTTTGCTTCCATGGGTGAACTGTATGGACTTGGAGAACAGGTAATTCTGGCCTGTTTAAGGAATGAGATCGGTGTTTCTCAATCAGAAACAGCACCACCCCTAGAGTATTTGATAATATATGGAGACATTTTTATTTGTCATACACAGAGAAAGGGCTGTTACTGGCATCCTAGCCAAAGACGTCCGTGGCTAACCTTCCAACAATGAACAAGACAGACTCTCACAAAAATTAACATCCAACCCAGAATGTCAGGAGTGTTATTGAGAAGCCCTGAGTTAGATCAAGCCAGTATTTTTGACACTGTACAACACTATTGTTTCAGTCTTGGTCCTACAAAGCAGATCCTGAGACAAGGACTTGGGTAGAAAAAGGAAGGGAAAAACAATAAAGAGAAAGGAAAAGAAGACATTTACTTCATTTTGTGATGCTGTAATAAGATATCTAAATGTAGGTGGGGCAGTTCTACTCTAGCATTACAATTGCCTAAAGAAAAAGCTAACTCTTGAATTTAGTTAAGAGTGGGTCCAAACTCAGAGGACACTGATTCTCCAGATATCTCTTGGAGCCATCTGTCTCCTGGAGCTGTGCTAACGAAACAGTCCCTGGAAATCTGTTTCTGGAACTCTGTTCTCTAATCAGGCTCCACCCGTGATTTTATTCAAATGGCTTCTCCAGTTTCAATTGAGGAAATACAAATTTGGCTCCATCCTCATCTTTACAGATCATACTTTCTTTTCATCCCTCATTCTAGAATATTTCATTCACTCAAGGTCACATGTCCTTCCCAATCTCCAGTCTCCACTGGGTATAACTGAGATGGGTGCCCAGGATTTCAGTGCTTTGATATGTTAATTTTTAAGCATACCCACATTCACTCATTATCTTTTTGGTTGGAGTATCAAATTGAGTTTGCCAAGGAACCAAGATCAGATGCCTAAGTCATAAGATATAAGAGCACATGGTTTTGCTGGGGTTAATTAACGGTCATTAGTCCAGATTATGTCCAATTTATGTGATTCCTATATTTTGGTATTTTGAAAGAAAAGAGTTTTTCCTTATAGTTTTGGAGATTGAAAGTATGAGATCAGGCATCTCTGTTTATTTGGACTCTGGAGAGGGTCCTGCTGGCTGCATTTCAACATGGCAGAGAAGAGGAATGGGAACCAGTCACATGTAGAATGGGCTCATGTGTGAGTCAGGAGTTGAGCTATCCAGGAACCATGCTCACTATTTTTATTTTAATTCTAATTGTTATTTTTGTTGTTACTGTTATTGTTGTTTTAAGACAGATGTGATGCTCTTTAACCCAGGTTGGCTTCAGCTCTGCACCAAGCCTTCTGCCTTGCCCTCCTAGAATGCTGGGGTTATGGGTATTCACCATCATGTCTGCCTAACTCTTTTTTATAATAACCTGATCCCAAAGAACTAATCTATTCCCACTATACCTGACAGCATTTGGGGAGACAGCATTGATCCCTTCATGAAGGCAGAGCCCCTATTACCTAATTGCCCTTAATTAATCTCCATATCTTAAATGCTTCAATACCTTTATATAATTTCAGATTTGATCACTAAGGATGGCTGTGCCTTTTTCATGGTTCCAGCTCCTATCAGAAAGCCACAAACAATGTTCAAATAACTTGCTCTAGCTTCCCCTCCTATGGGATGGTAGAGACTTCCTGTTCTTGTGAACATCTGAATTTCTTCATGGTCCTCTGTTTAAACCTTCCGGTACTTATATCTAAAAATAGTTCCCTAAGATCTGGTATCTCTGCCTCTGTCCTGATTCTTCTAAGTACTTGGCACATATCCACTCTAATTCACTTAACAGTTCTGTGAAATATACTCTATACTTTCTCTCATTTAGAAATGAGGAAACCAAAGTAAATAGAGATTAACTACATTGTCCAAAAGTCCAACCAAAAGTAGTGACCTGTAAACAAAGCTGTCAAGTTCCAGGGCCTAAACTCTTAGCCACTAAATCATGTTGTCTCCCTTCAGAATCAAGTCATTCACCCTTGACTCGAAATACTTCTAACTGAAGAATTCTTCCCTCAACTCTGAGCTCAGGGTCATTGGTGTCCTGCCAAATGTCTCTGGTGATGCTTCTATTTTTAGTAGGGCAAGTAGCCAAGGGACTGTTTGTGTTACCCTCCATGAACTCCAAGGTCCATTTTGCTTTCTCGTGTTCGTGTTTGCTCCTCTTTGTTGCCTCTATATGTCCCCTACCACGGTTTCCTCCACCGGTCTCTTGGTTCCATTTGATGGACTTTGAAACCAGATGACTCTCCTGCTGTGATTTTGTTTCCTAATTCATTTCTGCCCTTTCCAGCTGATGCAGGGCAGATGAGAGACATATTTCACAACACATTGAATTTTCTAAAAAATGAACTGAATATTTCCCAGAAGAGCTCCATTGTCTTTCCAATATAATATTGTTCCTATGTATACATTGCCTCTTCACATGAGATTTTGCAGGTATATCATAATTTTATATCTATGCCCATATTTTCTTTTGCTGTCTTCTTTATTTGAAATATCTTTCTATCTCATGTTAGTAAAAGCTTATTTATCTTCAAAGGCAGGGTCTAGTTTAAATGCTATCTATTCTGAGCTTTTTCCATTCCTCCTTTCCCCCCTTTCTCTGTATTCTAAATAAAATAAATCTCTTCCTACCTTTTGCTATCGTATCAACTTGTTCAACCCTCTGGCCAATTTCACAGTGTGAGGCTTTCTGTCTCCTGAATAAAATTGTTGAGAGCATAGCCTTGTTGTCATGCTTTCTGTCAACTGATACATGTTCAGCTGATTTCAGAGGCAGTTTTGTTGACCTCTGTTCTAGAAAATCTCAAACCTGGATGATGCAGAGAAAGCCGCATTTAGCGAACACTGAGCAGGTGGAGCTGTCTTCCCTGTAGACCCTCTGGAATGCTGCTCTTTTAACTTGATATGTTATAAAGGTGAGATTTGGTGATTTTCAAGATAAGAAATTTGTAGTCTAGATGCTAAATTAAAACACAAGCTTATGTATAACAATAGAAAAAAATCACTCAAATGTCTTATCCTTTCCATTTATAGACTATAGAAATATCTTATAACACCATTGGGAAGAAAAATGAACTAATGGCAATAAAATATTATTTGGCAGCTATTTTTTCTTTAAGTAGTCAGTAATGGAGAGTATGTACTACTGAATCAACAATAAATTACAAATAAATTTGTTTTTAATGGAAATTATTTTTAAGTTTGTTTTTTATTCATAGGGAGAAATTATTTATATGTATAATCTTAGTCTATGCAAGACCAGATTGGGTATTATGGGTGTGACTTTTACCAAAATGTAACTGATTTGTTACGTGGATACCCATATAAGGATCATTAACTAGTTAGAGGGTTTACTGAAGAGTCAATATGAGTTAATCATTAAGAAGTTAGTTTTAAAAGAGTTTGTAATTCCTTGACTAATATATTACCAAACTTACTATTTTTGAATGGTTCATGAAGTTAATCATTTACTAAAATGCATCAGTAACTATGTAGATATATATAGCGAAAATAAAATGTTCATCCATTAGCTTAACACCATAGTCTATATTAGGTGACTTATAGAAATTAGAACTTCATTTTATATAGATATAGAGCCTTGAAAGTTCAAGATGAAGGCACTGACCAATTTGGTTTGATGACGGCACACTTCATGGCTAACAGACAGCAATCCTTTATGTCCTCACATGTTTTGGGGGCATGATAAGACATCTTTCATGGGCCTCTCTTATAAGGTCATTGCATCCGTTATTTTTCTCATTACTGTTACAAGAGGGTAAGTGGGGATGGTGGAAGTATATTATATATGTATTTGCCAGCAGATACCACCACGGAAGGATGAGGCAAGAAGATACCCTGTCTCTGACTCTGTTCACCAGACAGTGGTCAAAAGAAGCCCTCTGTGGTCCTCACATCTACTCATATATTCATTGCAGTGTCCTTGGGATTTTCAGTTTTTCAGCAGATTATTCTTCATATGAGCCTCAGTTAATTTGTTCATTCATTTGTTCCTTCCTTTCTTTCCTCCTCCTCCTTTCTTCTTCCCTATCTTCTTTTCCTTCCTCCCTCCTTGTCCTCCTCCTCCTCCTCCTCCTCCTCCTCCTCCTCCTCTTCTTCTTCTTCTTCTTCTTCTTCTTCTTCTTCTTCTTCTTCTTCTCCTTCTTCTCTTCTTCTTCTTCTTCTTCAAGATAGAGGCTCATAATACAACCCAAGTTGGCCTTGAACTCATCACCCTCCTGTCTCAGCTTCCTATGCCCTGGAAGTGTGCCCTTCCTTATCTGACTATCTTTGTTTCTAATGTTACTTAGAAAGATCTCCCCTACATGCTTCCCAGATTTTTTTACTTTATTTTACTTTATTTATAAAAAATAATATGTTTATTATTCTCAATAATTTAAGTTAGGGGTAACCTTTGTTTATTCTAATTGAGTAGCCATTTATGCCAGCACCATTTACTAAATAATTCACTTTTTCTTCAGAATTAGCAATTTTAGTTATATATCAAATTCCCATATATACTTCAATATATTTCTGAACTCATATCTTTTTATTTTCAACAAGAAGAATATAATGCAGAAAAGAGTTCATAAACAAAACCTCTATTTTGGCAACTTTTAACACTGAGCACAATCAGAAAAAAATTTTTAAAGACCCACTTTATTATTTTTTAATTTGTTTTTATTAAATTTTGTTGTATTTCATATAGAATATCTCAAACAATCTGAATCACCTTTATAGCCCCATTCCCACCAGCACCTTCCCATAGCCCTCCCCACTGGAACCCATATACTCTGTCCTGGATGTTAAGGCCCACTGTGTCAAGTCAGTGTCCCCAGACTGTCCACAGTGCAAGTCCATCCACTGAGGTCTGGTCAGATCTCGCTCATCTATCTATCCAAACACATATCATTTTCTTTTTTTTTTAACAGCACACAGGGTGGGAGTTTATTTACAGAGGAGTGGGCACCCTCCATTTCCGGTTGCACTGGAAAGTCCACACACAAATACAGATCCTGTGACTTTCCAACAGCTGCAGAAAATAGTGAGAGAGGTGCCTCCTGGCATTCTCAGCTTATATTTATTTTTAATTATGTATGTGCGTGAATATCTGCACATGAATTCAGGCACTGGAGGCCAGAAAAGGGCATCATATCACTTGGGGCTAGAGTTACAGGTGGTTGTGAGCTACCTGACATGGGTGTAGAAACAAAATTGGGTCCTCTGGAAGAGTAGTACCTTCTTTTAACCACTGAGACTTCTCTCCCGATCCCAGAAGATAGATGCTATAGTTAGAACCTGGAATGTCCCAGGTGATAAGAGCTCATGGTGCTATAAGGAAGTGGTGGAGCCTCTGAGAGGCAGGAATTAGTTGGAGGAAGTTAGGTCACTGCAGCTATGTTCCTGAAGGGATATCGAAATCATTCTCTCTCTCTCTCTCTCTCTCTCTCTCTCTCCCCCTCCCTCTTCTTGACACTGTGAGGTAAGCTGTCTTCTTCCACTCTGCACTTCTTCTCATGGTATTCTCCCTTGTCACAGGCCTGAAGGAAATGGGGTCAAGTGACCATGGATGGAAATCACATAGAATGCGAGCCAAATTAACCTTTGCTACTTATAAGGTGATTATTGCCTCAGGTACTTTATTATAGTGACAGAATGCTAACTAATTCAATAGGCTTTATTTAAACAGTGTAGTTCATGTAATTGCAAACAAGATGGTCTAGCTGTTGACATGGACACCATCTGAAATGCACAAACTGTAGGGACTTAAGAATTGACAAGCATCCTGGCCTCACATAGCAACCAGCAGAATTAATCTCTTGTGACCACTACTACATGTAAAAGTTTACTTTCATGGAGAGTTGAACACAAATCCACCACAATCACTGCATCATTATTCACAAAAACAATTTGGTGTCATAATGGAACAAAAACAGATATCTTAAGTAAACTTTCTTGATATAATTAAATATTGAGAGATACAAGTAAAATTTTAAGTCATGACTTTTTAAAATTATGTTCTTTATTCTCTGAACGTTTCATACTTTTATACAATGTATTTTGATCACAGCCAACCACCATTACCTCCCTCCCCCTAATAACCCCAGACCTGTTTCCCTTCCAACTTCAGGTCCTCTTTTTACTGTTATTAATAAACTCTGAGACCAATCAGTGCTGCCCATGTGCACATGCATGTACGGCCACCAATGGGGGCATGAGCACTCTACATGAGTGTTTCAAAGAAACTCTGGGAGGAAATCTGCATATCAGTGACTTGTGATTTAGCTGTAAAATTGCTTTTAACTGTAGGCCTTGTCATCCTTCTTGACTGCTTATTTGGATAAATGAAGAAGATTTATTGGAGAAAACCTCTTATTTGGAGAAATGAAATGGATTGTTCCCCCAACTGAGAATGCCTGTTTTAAAGGTAAATTTATCTTTCTTCTTCTAAAAATTGAAACTTGAGTTTACCTAAACTGAAATTTGAGTTATCATCTTGAAGAAAAAACCTACTGTTTAAAAATGTGGGCATTTTATCAATTAACTCATTTCATTGAAACTATATCCAACAATGTGGTTAGTTATGTAATAACCTGGAATTTACTCTGTGAT
The DNA here is from genome assembly GCF_000622305.1 of Nannospalax galili. Lineage (NCBI taxonomy): Eukaryota > Metazoa > Chordata > Mammalia > Rodentia > Spalacidae > Nannospalax > Nannospalax galili. Next base: position 2,288,809 of record NW_008329320.1, read on the forward strand.
TTGCTTTCTGTGACACCATATGTTACAAACATGGTAAGGCAAAATAGCCAAGTTCTATTAGAAAGGAACATGCCCTGAACCAATTAATTAGAGAATCAATTTTCTTTTCCATATTACTTAGTTCTTTGGGGTTCTTAATAGTCTCTGTGATTATATTATTCTATATTCACCAATAGCTGGTTGTTTAACATGAAATTACAAAGAATAACTTTTTATTCATCACATTTTCTTAGGATGAGTTACAGAGACATCATTTTTCTATTTTCTGTTTGTTCTTATGCTATAATAAGTGAGGCCATTTGAGGCTTTTCCTTTTCCTGAGCCACTTTCATGCCTTTCTAAATATTAACAGCCATGTAAGGAAAGAAGTCATGTTTGGAAAACAGGAAAAATCTAAGATCAAAGTATATAAATAATTATAAGTGAACTTTTTTTTTGCTTTTCTGATGATTGGCCAGTGCAAAACACCTGTTATAAATATGTTTATTAAAATACTGCTTAAAAATAGTTTTAGGGGACTGGAGAGATGGCTCAGCAGTTGAAAACACTGGTTGGTCTTGCAGAAGACCTAGGTTTGAATCCCAGCACCCACATGGCAGCTAACAACTGTCCATAACTCCAGTCCCAAGGGATCTAACAGCCTCTTCTGACCTCCGCGGGCATTGCACGACATGGGTACACTTACCCACATGCAGGCAATACATACATACACATAAAATAAAATAATAAATAAACATTTTTTAAAGTAAAAAAGTAGTTTCAGGAGGTGGGGAGGAATGGTTCAGTCAATAAAGTGCTTTCTGTATAAGCATGAAGACCTGAGTTCAGATCCCCAGCACCCATGTAAAAGCCAGGCATGATGGTGCATGTCTGTAACCCCAGCATTGGAAAGGCAGAGGCATAAAGATCCTTGAAGTTCTCAGACTACCTGTATAACTCTAGCTGTATTAGTGAGCTTCATGCTCAGTGAGGAATACATTTGCCATTGATCTCTGGCCTATACACACACGCACGCACACACACACACACACACACACACACACACACACATACACACTAGTTTTAAAAGGCTTGGAATATAGCTTAGTGATAGAGCACTTTCCTGACATGAGTGAGACCCTAAGTTCAATTTCTAACAACATCAAAACAAGAACAAAAAATCATAAGTTTAAATGTGTCATACTATAGAGCATAAACATCATTTCTCAACAGTTTTCTTTTTAAATTTTTTAATGTGTATGAGTATATTGCCTACATGTATGTAAGTGCACCCATGTAGTACAATGCCTAAGGAGGTCAGAAGAAGGCATAGGATCCCCTGGAACCGGAGTTACACACAGTTGTCAGCTGCCATGTGGGTTCTGGGAACCAACCCAAATCCTCTGCAAGTGCAGCCAGTGCTCTTAACTGCCAAACTACCTCTCCAGCCCTCAACAGTTTTTCTATGTATTATCTACTACTGATATAGATGTGGAAACATGGATAGTACATCAAATATGTAATATTAACAGTATGTGGCTTCAAGCCTGACTGTGTTCAGAATTTCCACCATCTTGGTTGCTTTCGTTTGGCTAATCAGGTATCCAGCTGCAAAGTATTTATGGAAAGTAGAGAGGAGCTGACTAAACAGATTTCCTGAGTCTGAGAATTTCTCTCTGAGAAACAGTGATAACATCTTGAGAGGGGAGAGCATCAGAGCATCATAGTGAGAGAAGAGTGCCTGGTAAAGAGGGGAGCTATTTGCCTCCTGGTATTCAGCAGCAATTAAGGGGGGGAGAGAGGGGAGAGAGAGAGAGAGAGAGAGAGAGAGAGAGAGAGAGAGAGAGAGAGAGATTGAGAGACTGCCCTGACTTCCTCCACCAAGGCCACACCACCTCCCCATGACACCATAGACTGGGGACCACACCTTTAACACATGGGAACATCTCAGATCCAAACTACAGCAATTAAGTTTACTATTTAGTATAGACCAAATACTGTGAATAACTGTATAATTGCTCCTTAGAGGTTTTGTGCTGTTTTGTTGTTTTTCATATAAAACAGAAAAAGAACATATACAGAAAACATTTGCTTTTAATCAGTGTATGAAGGCAGTTTGACATTTTTTCCCAAGGTTAGCATGATGTCTAGTTTTAAGTAACTCTTTCACTTTGTTATAAACTGAATTTCCACATCATTATAGTTAATTTTGTAAAGCAACCAGTTGAATTTTAATTGCTGTATTAGTAATTCAGCATTCATTGGGTCATTTTATGAGTATTATAAACATATCAAAATGTTCTTGCATGAACTTATTTATTCCATATGATGATCATTGCTAATGTCAAAATTCTCAATTTCTTGTCATGAAAAATCAAGTTTTAATCTTTTCTGTCTTATCAGGTAAACTGATAATATTTAAATGCTCATCAAACAATCAGAACACATGCTATTTTTATGACAAAACAAGTATAAAAATTAGGACACTGACTTATTTGAATTGATTAAAAATAGGAATAATCTAACTACTCTTTCACATTATTTTTCATAATATTAAATGTAATTAATACATAGATAGATTTATTATGACTGTGATGTAATTAAACCAATTTAGAGTTGTTCAATTTCATTACATAATGAAATTAATGCAATGAAACTCTCTGATAGTATCTAGTAATGTAAGCCTAGGGTTACAGCAATAACAACTGTGAAATGACTGATGATAAGAGATTGTATAAGTCATAAAAACAGCATGGTACTGACACAAAAACAGACGTGCAGATCAATGGAACAAAATAGAGGCCCCAAACATGAGTGCATGCACTTTCAGAAATCCACTCTTTGACAAAGGTACCAAGAGCACACACACTGGAGGAAAGACAGAGTCTTCAGCAAATGGGGAGGCAAAACCACATGTAGAAGAATTAAACTAGACCTGCGTCTATCACCCTGCACAAAAGTCAACTCCAAATGGATCAAAGACCTCAATGTGAAATCTGAAAGTCTGAAATCGTTAGAAGAAAACATAAGCAGTACCTACATGATATAGGTACAGGAAGGGGCTTTCTAAATTAGACATCAGTCACTTAATGTTGAAAAATTAAGGTCAACAATTGACAAATGGGACCTCAGAAAGCTTCTCTACAGTAAAGGACACCCGATTTAATGAAGAGAAAGTCCAAGAGTGGGAGAAAATCCTCACCAGCTATGCATCTGACAGAGGATTGATATCCAGAATATACAAAGGACTCAGAACAAAGAACCAAGAAAACAAATGACCCATTTAGAAAATGGACTAGGTACCTAAACCAAGAGCTCTCAGAAGAAGAACTAAAAACATGACACCTCTTATAAGACAAAATCTGATTTCAGAAGTGCTAAAATGCAATAAAGTGTAAGTTTTAAAATCAATGCCTTGCAATAACAGCTCAGTTACAAAACATTGCCTATATTTCTTATGATTTATGAAGGGCTATGAAATAGAAGCCATCTGAGAACAGATGATCTATGAAAGGACAAAGTTCTAAGAAGATAGAGACATTCATAAATAGGTACATTTTCCATTATTAAAATAAGTTCGTCTTTAGCAAACTCTGTAGAAAACACAGTCATACTTTGTGCTATTTTTTAAAATATTTAAATGCTGGTAATAATAGATTGGCATATAATTTTAATTTCAACATTCTGTTTTAAGAGCTGACAAAAACAAAAGCCTTTTCAGACATTAAGCAGATGTTGGATTTCTTCAGCATACTTAATTTCTTATTTTGAAACCATCTCTTGGTTTGCACACAACAGCTTAATTTTGATGATGCATAATTTTGAATTGGCAATCAAATGTCCCTTGAGTTGGACCTTGGCTTCAACTGCCTCTGCAAAGGCAGTTAAAATATATCTTGGCTACAGCTCTTTTAAGTTAATGTCTCACAATTTCTCATGTGAGTTCTTAATCCTGTTTGTCCTTTAACAGTGTACCTGTTGTGGTGGTATCCCCAAGTGCTCATCGTGTTAATCATCAATATGATTGGCTCTCAGAAGAACCTGTCTCCCATCACTGGCTTTCAAATAACCATCCACTTTAGGGAGATGTTTAGAACCTTTCCTTTCTTCTCCCAATTATCATTTACCTCTTGCTTCCACAAAGCTAAGATTTGTATACCCTTGGAGTAGCATTCAGATCATTAGGGATTAGTGAGTGTTTGGGATTCAGATCTATAAAGTCAGAACAGAATTCGAATAAGTTTCTGAAGATAATTTATATCTTTAAAATGATGTGCCTTATGAATGAAAACTGTCAAGCTTGTTTGAGTCAGTCTTAGTAATTCTAGTTGCTCTAAAAAATCTCTGTGGTGTACAGCAGTAAAGCCTTAGTTCTTGTTCATGCACATTATTGCTGTTTGCCAGGTGTTTAGCCATACCTTGCAGCAGTCAGCGCCTTCCATCTTGAAGCTCTACCTCTCTCATTCTTTGGAGTGATGTCCATGCAGCCTTAGAAAAATCACATAACTTTATGCATTGAGCCTAGAAGTATACACAATTCTTTTTTCGCATATATTTTTGTTGATTTGAAATTTTTATGCAATGTATTTTGATCGTACTCAGACCCTTTCCTTCCTCTGCTCCCACACCTTACTACTCCTGCTCCTGACTTCATGTCCTCTATTATTATTAGTCTTTTTTAAGGTCCAGTAAGTCTAATCCCTATTTCCAAATGCTCTTGGGTATAGGTCTATCCCTTGGAGTCTGGTCAACCTACCAGGTGACACACCAGTAAAGAAAACTGACTCTCCCTCCCCCAGCATCTATCATTTGCCAATAGATCCTTAACTAGGGATGGGGCTTCCTGCTCATCTCTCCCATTCTTATGGGGGCCCTGTCTGGGTTGGGTGTTCACAGGTCTTATGCATGCTGTCATAAGTGTTCTAAGTTCATATGTCCAACTACACTGCAGTGTCCAGACAACACAGTTTCCTTGTATTCATCTACCACCTCTGGCTTTTACAATCTTTCTTCCCAACTCTTCTGCAATGATCCCTGAGCCTTGGGAGGTTAAGGTTGGGTGTAAGTATCTCATTTAGGATTCAGCACTCCTCAATCATTTATTCACTGCACACTGACCAGTGGTGCGTCTCTGTGTTGATCACCATCTGCTGCAAGAAGAAACTTCTCTGGTGAGAGTTGAGAGATGCACTAATCTACATGCATAAGTCATTAGGAGTCAGTTTAATACTATGACTATTTAGCAGAATTTTAATAGTAGATTGTCCCCTATAGCCTGTAGCCTATCTAGTTACAGGTCCTTGTCCCTGATAACAGTATCAGATATGGACTCCATGTTGCGAAGCAGGCCTTAAATTCAATTAGAAGGTGGTTGGTTATTCCTATAACATTTGTGCCACTATTGTACCAGTGGGTATATTTTACTAAGCCAGTTGTTATTGTAGCTCTTGGGGTTCACAGCTGGATAAGGCTGATGCTTACCATTCTCTGTCTTGTGATTGTAACTCTGCCACATGATTTTTCTCTCTAACTCCAGTAGAGACTGAAAAATATATTCCAGTTTTGTGACTAAGAATATTAACTATTCTTAGAATATGGACAGTGCTGTAAGAGTGAATCTTGACTATGCTACCTAGCAATGCTCCAAACCTACCCTCCAAAATTATGGAACATGTCCATATTGAATTCATTGATGTGTGTGAATAATATGGATTCAATATTTTGCTGATTGAAATTCATTTAATATATCTGAGAAAAAACAACAGCACCATGATTTTGCTCACTATATAGGTCCAAATTTAAAGACTTTTTGAGGAGGAAAAAGTAATTTGAAAATAGATTTATGGAAAGAATCTTTTAAAAACAACTCTTGATTATTCAATACCTGACAACATTGTTGAGAGATGCTAGAATGCAAAATTTTCATTATATTTTTTCTAATATTTCTGGCAGCTATTTTATAGGTTGCATATACCTCCCCTGGGGAAGGGAAAACAGAAAATTCAAGCACTTGACATAGTTAATAATTTTTAGTAACTGTCAGTTTGTGAAATTCTGTTTATTAGAGTCATTGCACTCCCTCTGGCATGACTGCAGATTTCAGTGCCCTCAGTACCAACAGACTGAGAGTGAAAATCAGCGACACATATTATCCACAAAACTGTCCTGTCATGTCAGGCTGCATCATTGGCTCAAGAAAGCAAGGTTAGGCTATTTCTGTATTCTGAAAGGTTTTGGCTTACACGGCTCTCCTACTTGCTTCTTGGGAATGAAAGAAGCAAGTCTATTCTGACCTGTCTTTTGTGTCTCTTTTTTCTTGTTCTTGCTTTTAAGTGACAGTGCAGAAGTGGGACAATAAGAGAAAAGCATACCAATCTTCAAATCGTGCTTGAGAAAAAGTCAGATGACTCCTGGAAAGGAGTGAATATTTTTTTCCATTTCTCCCCTTTCTAGTGCTTGCTATGCAGATAAAGTTGGCTTCTCAAGAGAGCAAATCTTCTGCATTGGGGTTGATTGCCGATTTTAGAGAAAAAAAGCATGTACCGTTCACCTTATTCTTTAATAAGAGCAAGTATTTCTCCTCTAACATGAAATAATTAACAATTACTTATATTAGATACATCATATCTTATGTATATATTTTACGAGAAACCCATCTAAACTTACATGTGGCTGAAGCTATAACTCAGTGGTAAGGTGCTAGCCTACCATGTGTAAGGCCCCGAGCTCGATCTTTAGAGATAAGGAAGAGAAAAAAGTCATAGAACGTGTATTTAGAAATGGTGATTGTAGCTATTGAACATTCTAGCGCACTTTTTACTATCCACTGAACCAAATGAACAGACTGAATAATATAATTATATATTCATATTTTTCCTGCCTCTTTGATGATCATCACATGCAAAAGACCTAAAATACATGTTTTTAGTTCCAATTTTATGTGAATTGAAAGAGAAGAGGTAACTGATGAAAAGTTGGAAGCCTGGAATACAGAAAAAGTAGAACATTCAAAACTATAGTGAAAAAATACAAAGAAGGAAATCAGGAAAAAAAGATAAAGAATATCAGAGACTGTAACTGTAGGATTTGAACTAAAAGAATTTCAGAAAGAGAAAAAAGAACCAAGATAGAAAAGTAGCAATGATTGTATAAATAAATAAAATAAAGTAACACTAAACTGAAGAGTCTTGAGTGGACAAATTGAAAGAGATCACTGCATTCCAAGAATAGCTCTTGAGGGCTGGAGAGATGGCTCAGTGGTTAAGAGCACTGGCTGCTCTTGCAGAGGACCTAGGTTCAAGTCCCAACACCCACATGGCAACTAACAACTGTTCACAACTCCAGTTCCAGGCAATCCAGCACCCTCTTCTGACCTCCATGGGCATTGCTTGACACAGGTGCACTTATATACATGCAGGCAAGACACTCCATATGCATAAAATTAAAAAACAATAATGAAATATTTTTAAAAATAGTTCTTGAGACCAATCACATAATGAACTTATGCCTGTGAAATTTTCAGAGCCTAAAACTTACAAAAAGTCTTAAAAAGCAAGATAGGCTGTATGGATAATTTGCAAAGGAAGAAGACTCCAATTAGAATCATGCAGGCCTTTCATCTGAAACACCAGAAGCTAAACTCTGCCAGCCAGCACTTTCTACACGGTGCTTAGAATAAAGACCTGCAATTCAATAACATTTGCTCTGACCGTTATCATAAACATATCAAGATAAATGCATTTCTGCTAAGAAAGAACTCGAATGAAAGACCGATCTCAAGCAATAAGACAGCAATTGTCGAGATAAGTGAAAATCAAGGAGAAAGTGAAAATGCAAGCTTAATGTTCTAAAGTAAAGTATGGCCATCTGGAACTAAGTATAGCATGTCAACAAAACACAGAAGGGTGAAGGTGGTAAAGTAATGCCATTCATAAGTTCTCATCTGAGAAAAAAATACAAATAGCCAATAAATACATGAAAAAATAGTCACCATCCTTAGCCATCAATAAAGCAAGCAACACCAAATGAGGGAAAGAATGCCTGGACACTGGTGATAGAAATGTAAGCACACAGCCATGATAGGCATCAGTAAGATACCTAGACATTCATGTTTTCTGTGACATTGCTCATAATAGCTGAGACATGGAACCATCCTAATGAGAGCACCAGAATGAAAAGAGAGAGAGAAAGGAGCAGAACAAATTCAAAGGATTAATGAGTGGTAATTTTGAAAAACAATCTACACATCTAGGAAGCCCAATGAACTCCAAAACCTCAAAGAAATCCACCCATGTGGCTGAGTTTGTACCTCAGGTAAGAATGACAGACCCCTGATTGTGTTTGTCCCACATATTAATTGTTTTTGTGATGGAATACCTCACAAAAGCAATTTAATAGAGGAAGAATTTATTTTGGCTCAGACCTTATAGGGTAGAGCCCATTGTAGTTGGAAAGGAAGGGCAGGTACATAGCAAAGGGAGCTTGCAGATGCTAATCCCTTCACTGCTGCTGACAGGAAGTAAAGAGCTCAGTGGACCTAGGCTATAATCCTCAATGCCCTCCCATACTGGCCTATGTCAGCCAACAAGCTCTTATGTCCCTAGAGGTTCCACAGTCTCCCAAAACAACTCCACCAGTCGGGACTAAGTGTTCAAATGCATGAGTTTATGGGGGAGCATTTCACATTAAACTATCATGGACTCAGGTTTTCATATTGAGATGGGCAATCCCATCAGTCCTTTGAACTGCTGCCCTCCATCAGCTGTGCTCCCAAGAGGGAGTGTTACTCAGATAGTTCATTGTCCTTATTGATAGAACCAGACCTAGGGATCAAGGATTTTCCCAGCAGGAGAGAAAGAGGAAGCCAGGAGGTCATGTGGCGCCACATCTTGCCCAGTAGAATAGGACTGATGAGTTTTAACAAACACACTGAAAGCCAGAGGGGTGAAGAAAGTCTTGAAAACAGTGAGAGAAAGATAACTCATTGCTTAGATTGGAACCCCAATAAGATTAACAGCTCCCTTATCAGAACAATTACTGACCAGAAGGTAACATGTCAACATTTCCAAAGTGCTGAATAAAATCTAACAAAGCAACTATCAACCAAGAATTTGGTATCCAACAAAAGTATCTTCCAGAAGTAAAGGCAAAAAGACATCCTCAGATAAATAAAAATTGAAAGACTGTATTTCTAGCAAACCCTTCTTACCTGACGTCCTAGCCGAAGTTCTTCAGGCTGAGAGCAAGTGGACCTGGACAACAATTCAACTGCAAACAGAAAATAAAGAACAAATAGTAAAGACGTAATTATGGATGACAGTATAAAGACATATTTCTTCTCAAATTCCCATAAAACTGATTATTAAAATACACATATAACATATAATGGTGTTGAGCTTTAACACAGAAATGTAGTATATCTGTCAGTAATTGCACAAAGGAGATGCATAGAAGTGAAGTCATATTGGGCTAAAGAGGTCCCAGTGTTGTTGTGAACCCACAGAAATACAGAGACCAACATAAAAATAAGAATATTAGTAGTTAAAGCTATAAATATGTATGCATGTGCTATCATTTCTTAAATTCTTCAAAATACAAAATTATCTAATTATGATAATGACTTGTCCTACTTTTAACACTTTAGCTGTTTAGCACAGTAAGCACAGCAATAATACCACTACAAGGGAGAGAGGAAATAGTGCCATAAATTCTTACTGGAATTAAGTTAATGTAAATCTGATGCTGTTTTTGATAAGATGCATTATTATAACTAAATACAGGGAAAAATGTGAGAAGCTGAGCTGCTGCATTAGAAATAACCCACTTAACACTAAAGCAAACTATTAAAGAAAATAAAGGCACAAAAAAGACATGAGACACAGAAGGCAAAAGTGAAATGGCATATTTAAACACAACTACACCGACTATAACTGAATATGGATTTTTGGATATTGATTCCAATCAAAAGACAGTTTGACAGACTGAATTTTTTAAATGATCTGATCATATAGCAAAGCCAAAAAAAGACCCTTTATTTAAAGATGTAAAGCGATTGAAAATAAAAGAACAAAAAACTATCATGCATGCCACAATAAGAAAGCACCACACACAAGAGAAAATTTATCTTTGAGTCAGTTATGTTCATTATATAGTGGTAGATTCAATTGTTTGTTGAATCTTTGAATCCACTCATTCATTTAAAGTTAATTGATATCACTCAGTTAATCCATAAGGATCTCTAGACTAGTTCTAGTACATGGAGAATCATGAAACTCCAAAGGGCCTTCTTAAGCAGTGTGTAATCACATTAAGAAATGGTTTATTTGCCTGGTGTGCTACCACAGCTGAATCTCAGCACTCAAGAAGTTAAGGCAAGAGAATAGACAGTTCAAAGCCACCCTGGGCTACATATCAAGACATTTTTTCAGAACAAAAGAATAACACAAAAAAGTTTCATCTGTAGTATTTGGGTTAATTTCTGGTAGCTTTCTTTGTTATCAATAACAATATTATCTTTTTAAAAAATATTTCCTTGGGGCTAGAGAGATGGCTCAGTGGTTAAGAGCACTGACTGCTCTTACAGAGGACCCTGGTTCAATTTCCAGCACCCACCCACATGGTGGCTACAAACTGTCTTTAACTCGAGTTCCAGGGGAATCCGAAGCCCTCTTCTGACCTCCACGGCATTGCATGACACAGGTGCACTCACATACATGCAGGCAATACACTCATACACATAAAATAAAAATAATAAATAAAAATTTTTTTAAGATTTTTTTATTATTTTTATTTTATGTGTATGAGTGTATTGCCTGTATGTATGTAAGTACATCCATGCTGTGCAATGCCCAAGGAGGTCAGAAGAGGGCATTGAATCCCCTGGAACTGGAGTTACAAATGGTTGTTAGTTGCCATGTGGGTTCTGGGAATTGAACCCGGGTCCTCTGCAAGAGTAGCCAGTGCTCTTAACCACAGAGCCATCTTTCCAGAACCAACAATATTATCTTAATTGTTAATTCTTAGAAGCAAGGAAGTCTGGAAGTTGGAAGGTGAATAAAAAATGGCCAATTTGTCAATGATGATGATAAGTCAAGGATGCCATAAAAATGTGTTCCATGGCTAGTAATAATCAGATACATACAGATTAGAGATGCATGCACCAACATCTATATGTTATTAACAAAACAATGAGTCTTTCTGTAAGAAACAGTATATTTTAAAATGAAATGAAGATCCTAAAAGGTTAAAAACTCATTCAATTTTATGTCTTATAGGGTTTATACTCAGTTCAATATTGTATAACTCTATTAATTCAACTGTGAACCTAAAAATTTTATAGCCACTTTTGAAAGAGATGTATCTTTGCTCTGGAAATTGTTATTGAGTATGTTAAAGCTGTAATGAAATGCTTCTTCTAAAAAGTAAATTAATTAATTAATTATTTTTTTTAAAAAATGTGTTCCATACCAATGCCAAAACACATGTGTTGCGGGCTCTGTGCTACTTCAGCTTGGTGATGGTGGGACTAGATCAAGGAGTCTGAAGACTCTGGAGAGCACCAAAAGGCTCACCATACAGACAAATGACCGTAATCTCTTTTCCTATTTAGTGAGCCCTTTAGTAGTTGTAAGAACTATTGAATTTGAAATAGAAGCATTTGTTCTGTGAAACACTCATGCTTTCTCTTAGTTGGAAAAACATGTTATGTAAAATTAAATTTCCTTGGGAAAACAATAGTACAATTGAAAGGAAAAACATAAGTACCCTAAGGCTTTCACAGCGAGTGGCCAAAAAGCAAAAATATTATTTGAAGCTAAAGGTAATATCGATTTTTGTGGTAGGGTAACTTAGAAAGAACATCTCCCCTGCCATCATCCTTAGAATTAGAAAATAGTAGACAAAAATTGTCACTTTGGAAAACGTTTCCATAGAAAATACTTTGGAAATGGGCCCGGGGTAATGCCAACAGCCTCAGTGATTTCATCAATTCAAGAAGAAGAAGGATTTATCAAATCAGTTGTTTGGCTAGTTGAATTTAATCTTTTCAGCTCAATCTATTGGTTTCATATATTTATATTTGAAAGTTCATGCAGTCATGGATAATTTGTTGTTTTTTTCCAGAATAATCTACCTATTATTGATTTCAGGGCATGAGTTGAATTGTGGAATGAGTATAAATTTTAATTGCCGCAATCTGAGACTGACAAGGTTATAAAAGACTTTTTTTTTTTTTTTTTTTTTTTTTTTTTTTAGTCCCTGTAGCCCCAGCTGGCCTGGATTCGCTATGGAGACCAGGCTGGCCTCGAACTCACAGAGATCTGCTGCCTCTGCCTCCCGAGTGTTGCAAACTAAAGGTGTGTGCCAAAGGGGCAAAAGACTTTTTATGCATACCAATGACCTTATGTCTGTAAATCAAGAAGAGAGCCCTCACCAGAAACTGACATTTCTATGCCCTGACCTCAGGTTTCCAGTCTCCAGGACAGTGAGAAATAAATGTCTGTTGCTTATACAACCCATTATATAGAAATTATTTAGGCTAGCTTAAGCAGACTTTACAAACTTGGCAGAAAGAATCTGTTATGGCATTTGAGCCTTACTTTCATGATTTGAAGGAAGAGCCAAGAAAACAGATTTATCGAAGACTGGATAGAATCAGAAAAAGAGGACAGTTTTATGTCTTAGTAAATATTGAGGCAGACAAGAGAGGTGAGACTCACTAGGAAGATGTGGTGGTCACATATTAGCCAGGAGAGAGAAATGATTGGTGCTTGGTAGATGAGACCGTAATCTAACTTTGTATATGCTTCATAAAATCATAAAACAACCTTATTTCTTCCCTCTTTGTTGTGGTCTCAGAGTGTCCTCATCTGATTATAGTATCCTACAAGAGTGTTTATAACCAGCAGAGGAATAACATGGCCCAGCTATGCGCACATGGCCATTTTTTTTTTTTTTTTTTTTTTTTTTTTTTTTTTTTTTTTTTTTTGTCTTTTTGAGACAGTATCACCCTACAGTCCCAGCTGGCCTAGAACTCATAGAGATCTGCCTGCCTCTGCCTCCCAAGTGCTGGGATTAAAGGTGTGTGCCACCACATCTAGGTATGGCTATATTTTTAATCACAGTAAAATCCAGCTAAACATGTAAGACCAGTTTCCAGTTGTCACAAGTTGCTTTCTTCTCTCTCTCTCTCTCTCTCTCTCTCTCTCTCTCTCTCTCTCCCTTCTTCCCTCATTTTTCTCTCCCTTCTCTCTCTCTCTCTCTCAACTAGAAAGATGATTTCTAAATATTTAGGAAGAATTGTTCTAATCATCTAATCATAAGATGCATTTTATTATAATGAAAGTATTTTCAATTTAAGGTCTTTAATCCACAAGCGTTAAAAGATTAAAACTATTGAAAGAGAATCTTAAATTTTTGATTATGAAAGAAAGTTTGAATAACACCTAAATCTCCCACTTTGTTGATGCTAATGTTCTTTCTCTGGCATCTTGCCAAGGAGTTTCCCAGTCGGTGCTAAAATAGTTTCAATAAAAAGAAACATTTGCCTGCCTCAGATAATATATTATGTAAGTGGAATCACTGAGAAGTGCCATTCCTTCAGTCTTTCATACAATGGTTTGATTTGCACTTTTTTAAAGTAATAATGAACAAAATTAATGCTTTCCACAGGAAAAGTATTCTAATTAAAGAAAAGAAAGCCACACAACTAATTGAAGTAAAAGGTAATTTGTTTCCCAAAGGCTACAATAGGCAGTCTCAAAGACATTCATTTTAAAAGTTCAAACCACAGTGGAGCAGGAACTTTTGCTCTCATTTTCCATAGACTTGAAGCATCTCTTACTTTGTGTGTTTCTCAGTGTCTTTCCCATTTCTTTCTTCTTGAAAATCACCCTTCTCTAACTTTTGCTATCATTCATGATGTCAGTTGGACAACCACTTTGATCATGGCACCAACTCTAGCAGCAATTTCTCAGGTATTTTTATCTTAATATCCTATGAACATCTGAGTTACTCAGTCTTGAGTAAGTTCAAATTTGGGGGTGAATGAATCTGCTTAGATGAGTTTAGCCTATGAATGTTTTCCCTTTACATCAAATGTTCAGTATAGTCTAATTTTGCTGTTTCTTGTGTACTTAAAGGCAAAGGCTAGAATTGAATTCATAGCATAGTCCTAATTCCAGGTTCAAATAATCATTTAAATACAGACCCAATTAGGGTAAAGGCTACAAAGACACAGGTCATAGAACAGAAGCTACAAATGACCTCTAAACAGAAACAATAGGCTGTTGGGAATATATTAATAGCTCAGTTGATAGAGTGCTTGCCTAGCAGTGCAGAACTGAAAAATAGTGCTAAACATAAGAGAAATGCTCAATCCATTCTTAATTTATATATAATATATATAAACTGCAATCCAATGCAATTTCTGACTCTACAATTATTAATGATTAAAAATTTTCAGATGTTAGATAACATGGTGAGTGAGACTGTGAAGAAATAGCCCTCTGCATACATTACTGTGTAGAGTGTGCCTTAGTGTAATCTCTATGGAGTTCAGTTTGGTGATATATTACTAACCAAACTTTTCATCAACGAAACTAAATAAAATAGAATCAAATGGAGAAAACTATGTAAAAATAATAATCAAATGCTTCGTGTGCGGATATAGGAAGATTTACAACATCTACTTCTAATTGAAATAATTTCATTTTCCTGGCACCTTCCCTTCATTTAAAAAAAAAAAAAATTAAAGAAGCTGGACTTTGCTACACTGACAGAAGAGGGCACCATTTAACTAAAAATTTTGTACACCTCACAAGATGAGTTAGAGAAAAATGAATAAATCTATGTAGTTACTATAAAATAGCAAAACCAGAATCAAAATATTTACCTGATGAATACCGCCCCCCCCCAAAAAAATCATCACAAAACAGACGGAAAAGCACCAGACACAATCCACACCTGATTTACAATTCTTGAACAAGCATTTGCAAATATAAAAACAACAAAAACAAACTTTAAAAAGCAGTAACACTCAAAATGGATTGAAAGAATTCAGAAAGAAATAAAGGGAAAATGTCAAGAGAAGACTAAATTACAAAGTACCTGACATGATAAAACTCAAATCAAAATGTTACGATCCATCAAAATAGGAAAACAGAAAAGATAATAAAAAGTAACGCAATGAAATATTTAAAGTGAACAGAGAAAGAGGCTGAAATGGAAGACAAGCAATGAAGAAAGAACATATACTTATCAGAGTCTTTGATACAGAAAACGATTGTAAAAGGACAGAGCTAATATTTAAACCATGATCAAAGAAAACCAACCTGAATCTACGTGTAGAAAAGGCTTGGTTAGGTACTTGGAGATTCGGACCTGGAACAGTTGTGTTAGAGAAATAATTAGGTAAAGTTCAGATTACAAAGTCTAGAAAGTAATTTTCTCAGACATAGCCAGTGATTTACAAGGAGGTAAAAATAGACTGGAGTCAAACTGCTTAAAACACACAAAAATACAAATGACAGAACAGCTGTGTAAAATTTCAGGAGAAAGCTAGGAAAAAACTGTAAATCATGAATTTTGTATTTGGATCTTAAAACAATTTACTCAAAGATGGGCTTTGTTCAAATAAATACATGACTTGGAAAATCTTAGCAATGGGACTGGTGTGATAAACATTTGTTGTATTTTATTACATACATTGGACTAAAACAAATATGAATAATGACAGAAATATGGAAACATGTTCCGACAAAGTAGAAATTATGTAAAAACAAGAGGATAAATGAGAAGGGAAGATAAATAGAAAAGAACAATCATCTTTTACCACTATATCTTACATGTAAATGTTAAAGGGTGCTAGCATGTGGTACACATCTGGCAATCCCAGTACTTGGGTGGCTTAAAACCCAGGATTGGGGGTTTTAAGCTACATAGGGAGAACTTTGCCTCAAAAACCCAAATAGCACCAACAAAAATGCTAATGAATCTCTCAGGTCTCAATAATGAAGCTTCCTCATGCAGAGGAAGGCCAGGAACACAAAAGGTCACAAATAACCAAAGTGTAGAGCTCAAGAGTCTGATGAATGCTGATCCTTGGTTAGGATCCTTTTATTAAACTTTTCCTACCCAAGACTCAGGGACCACCACAGAAGAGGAGGGTGGAAAGGTTTTAAGAGCCAGGGAAGAGGTGCATGATCATACAGAAACAGAGTCCTACAAGTTCCTGGGACCCTGATCATATGATTCTATGGCAATGGTGTCAGCATACACAGGTCCCATGCAAACTCAGGCAGATAATAACCTAGCATAGAACTGGGAAAATGAACAATAGACCTCAATCTTATCTGAAGGACTGTTGGCAACTGGTTGCTGCTGGATGAAGAAGAGCTGATCTTCCTAAAACAAGGGACTCTAGAGAGGCTGACCAGACTTAGCAGACAGACTTGCACTGCGAAACGGCTGGGGACACTGACAACCCAGTGGGCCTTGACAGGGATGACTGAGTATATGGGCTCTGGGGGCGGGGCGGGCTGTGGGACGGTGCCAGTAAGACGATTAAGAATTTTTGAGCTGTTCTGCATGAAATACATAAAAAATTTAATAAATTAAAAAATGTAATTAAAAAGTGATGAGAAGCCGGGCCTGGTGGCACACGCCTTTAATCCCAGCACTCAGGAGGCAGAGGCAGGTGGATCTCTGTGAGTTCAAGGCCAGCCTGGTCTACATAGTGAGTTCCAGGACAGCTGGGGCTACAGGAAGACCCTGTCTCAAAAAGACTAAAAAAAAAAGAAAAAAAAAAGTGCTATGAATAAGAGACTATGTGCTAAACCCTAAATCAGACTTTAAAAACAGCACCTCCCACCCAATGGACCAGAGCATCACTGAAAGAATGTAAGAGCTGGAGGGTGGGGAGGACTTCTGTAAGACGCTGACTTCTGAACATGACAAAAATTAGGTTACAATAGCCTGGAGGGCTAGGACAATGTTCTCCAGAAGACAGTATGTGCTTTGAATTATCATCCAATGTATGGTACTATTTCTTCAAGTAATAGATTTTTTGATGAGCTTATTTGACGCTGGAAGACCCACCATAAATATGGACACCTTTTGGTGGCAACCTGGATAAAAGGACGTGCAAGGAAACGTGTGTGTTTGGCCTGCTTGCCTTCACTCTCCGTACATTCAATCAGTTCTGTTCTTCTAGAGAACCCTGACTACTACGCATGGCTGTTGCACTCATGAACTCATAGCAGCTGTGATTCATAAGACCTGCACAATATCAAGCCAGCCAAAGTCTAGCATAGATGGGGGAGATGCTTCCACGCCCCACCCCTTACTGAGGAGCTAATAACAAGTGATAGCTGCTAAGGAAAGAAGAATCATTCCTTTTCTGAGGATGTGGCCACTGATTGTTCTCATGCTGTAGTGGATGGCCCCATGCCTGTGCGCATACAGCCAGCATTAATTGGACTTACTGAGTTATTGAAAAAAAAAAGGGAAGACATGAAGTTGGGAAGGGGCTGTGTAGAGAGGATACTGGGGGAGTTAGAGGAGGGAAAATGGGAGTAAATATGATCCAGATACAGTGTATATATGTATGAAATTTTCAAAAAATAAAAATTATTATTCAAAAGAAATCATTGGTCCCAGGATTGCTGCAGGTTCAAGTCGATATTAAAACATCTTTTTGTGCATGTACTAGGAAGGAAGGAATGAAGGAATCAGATAGTGATGGGGACATGGCAGAATCAATAGGACTATATAAGCAAAACAGAGATGTACAAGCTTAACAATCTCCAAAAAAGAATCATGAATAAAATGACTGGACAGAAATATCTTCATGAGAACAAAGTTTTCATGTAATCTGAAAGCATCTTATCATAAAACAATTATTTAACTACAAAAGGAAAAATAGTAGCTCTATAGGGGACAGTTTCACAGCTATTACCACAGTCAAGTCATGGAAGTCAGTGTTGTAATGTGATGAATATCATATGCTTCCTGATGTGCTCCTGGAAGTCACACATCTCTCCTCTGTGATTCCTGCCAAGAACAAAACACTGAATCTAATCTTGAGCAAACATCAGACACAACCAAGCTGAGGAGTGTACTCTAAAATACCAAGGTCTTTTGAGACTGAGCAAGAGCCTAATGTAGACCTGACAAAAACCACTGTATGATCCTGGACAGGATCCTGGAGCAAGAAAAACATTTTACTATTAAGTGTGGTAATGCAACTGATAACAGCTGGTAAATGTGCATTGTACAATATCTACATTTATATGATTAACATATGTAGCCCTCACATAGCTCTTATTTGTGTGGTGAGAATGCTTTAATCCTTTTAACTATTCTTCTTAACCAAAATCTTGCATTCTTTGACTGACATGACATCTTCCCAACCACCCAACCACTCCAGCCCCTGGTAGTGACCATTCTATTCTTCCTATAAGACTCTCTTTCTATAAAACTGGGTAGTTCAGTTCAGAGCCTCTAATGAGGTTGCAAGCAGGAAGTCAGCTGCAGACCTGAGTGGGAAAGATGACATGTTTATGCATATATATGTGTATATATATAACATACATACATATGTATGTTTATACATACATGCAGTATGTTGCCTGACTGCTTTCACCTCACATAAGGTCCTCTAGGTTCCTCTATGTTGCTACAAATGTCAAGATTTCCTTTCTTTTCATGTATAAATAGTCTACTGTGGAATATGTATAATGCTTTTTCTTTATGTATTAATCCATTAATGGACATTTAGATGCCTCTGTGTTTCCCCAGAAATTTAGCCCACAACATTTGACCCCAGAGGACTCATGTAGAGGTTACAAATTCGTTCAAACAACTTATGTATCTAAAACCTGATCACTTCCCACAACTTTTCTTCCCATTACTTCAAGCCTAACCATTATCATCTCTTACCTGCATAATTGCATTGGTCTAATTCACCCCCATCGCTTTTGCTAATGCTTTCCTATAAACTGTTTTTCTTTTTTTTTTCAATTTTTCATTTGTTGCTGTTGTTGTTGTTGTTGTTGTTGAGACAGCATCTATGTAGCCCAGGCTGGCCTCAAACTGTAATCCTCTTGCCTCAACCTTTCCAGTGCTAGAATAATAAGTGCTGCCACACCCAGCCACAGAGACTATTCTTGACTTAACAGTCATGGAGGACTGAAGTTAGACCATGTGACTTTTCTGTTCAAATTCCATGAGGACCTTATGGATACTATCATAGCTGCTATCTATTCCTTATATGTTACCCCAAACTCAGAGGCTTATATCAATAAACATATATTGTCTTGGTCTCTACAGATCAGGAGTCCAGAAGTGACTGAACTCCTTCATCTGGGTAGTTCAGTTCAGAACCTCTAATGAAGATACAACCAGGAAGTCAGCTGCAGATACAATTATCTGAAGACCTGAGTGGGAGGATTATTTATTTTTAGAATATCACTCCTAGAATATTAGTCCTGTTTTTAGACAGAGGACTCAGTTTATTTCCATGTAAATCATTCTATAGGACTGCCTGTATGTCCTCATGACATGAAGACTTCTTCCATATCAAGTGACTCCAAGAAGAAGGGGACATTCTTTATGAGCTTTACAGCCTTGCTTTTAAAATATCATTTCTGCAATATCCTATTGGTTTAAAGGGGTCATTCCTGTTCATTTGGGGGAGGGGCCCCCAAAAGCATGAGTACCAACAGGGCAGAATCACTGGCATTTTTAAGGAAGCTGACTACCCATATTGTATTTGTCAGTTTTTAATTTCTAATAAACTATTATACATTTACTATAAATTCTGATTTGCTTGTTTCCTCTTTCTAGAATTTAGTATCTTTAAGGATATAGACTTACATCTTGTATGTCCAAGCACCTAGAAATTTGTGAAATGAGTATTACCAATACTATACTCATCATTGGTACTTAATAGGACTCCTATATTAAACCTCACCCACCCACAGTTCAAGGATCATTGTGGAAGAGGGATGGAAAGATTGTAAGAGCCAGGGTTGGTCCATGAACATAGGAAAACAGAGGCTTTCAGGCCACTGGAAGCTTGCTCATGTGAACTTGCGGCAATGGTGGCATAGTGCAGAAGATCCATGCCGACTCAATCCGACATGGACTCAGAGTGGATCAAGGGAAATGGGCAATGGGCCGGCACTACCCTGGGAACTGTTGGAGACTAATTACCACCAGATGAGGGAAAGTAGACCTTACTATCTCTAGACTGGCTGACTAGACTCCAGTGAATGAACTTGTACCAAAGGACATCTGGGTACAAATGTTTGACTACATAGGACTTAACATATATGGTGAAATGCATGAGATCCAGTGGGGGGGGGGAGGCATGGATGAGACAGGGGGTCTAAATTTGATAAAGAACTGTTGTATGAAATGTACAAAAGCTTAATAAGAAATTTTTAAAATATTCTTAAAAGCTGAAAATAAGTGTGTCCTTGGGGGAATCTGCTTTATGTGGTACTCAGAGAGTCTGCCTCCTTTCTACATGGTGGTATCTATAGTGCTGCAACTATGTCAGTTTTCTTGTTGTCACCATATAAATGTTTCATTAAATTGACTGAACTAAATCTGAAAGCATTATGATATGGGGAAATGTTCTAAAACCCCTCTTTTGGGAGAAAACTCACCTCCAAACCACTTCCACCACCGTAACAGAGCACACAGGGGAGGGAGACATTCTTATATTATACAGTCAGTTAGACTGTATTTTTAAGATATTTGCCTACAGAGCCCTAGAGCTGACTCACTATGTCTCTTGGTTTGAGGATTTGGGAGCCAGCAAGAATCTTCCTTTGTCAAGTAAGATCTCAACTGTAGCAGGTAGTAGAGTGCCTAGTGGGATACAAATGAAGCAGTGTAGACTTGGAGAGCTTCTCAGAGCCATAGAGGCTGAGAGGCTAGAATATGGGCTGTTAATACTAATTTGAAACACATGTTAATGTGTTAATTCACGTCAAAGATAAGTTTGCCTTTGTAAACAGCTCTTCTCTCCCAGTAACTAGGCTAGAAGAGATGAGTCTGACAGCAATGAGACTCCAGGACTTGGGCACTCCTAAATGAAGGGGCCTATTTAGTTATTATGGGGCCAACTTGTGAATGTGTTGCTGGAGGCTGGAAATGAATACTCCCTTGTGTTAAAGAACCAGCAGATGATGGTTTTAGACAACTTCAGCCCTGTGTATGAAGAGCCCACACTTCCCTGGATAAGCAGCCCAACTGTTCGGTCTATTTAATAATTAGAGAAGCCACATGTTGGTCAGAGCTGACAAGGAAAGTAGGGAGTAAGGGAGGGGTGTTTTCTCATCCCTTTAACCAGGAATGCTGATGGGTATCTGTATGCTCTGTGTTGGGAGTCAAACTCATATTCTGAGGCACTAGAGGGTCCTACTCCAGTATCTCTGAAGTTACAGTTCATCATATGGCACTCTAACTCTGTTTTGTTTAGACAGCTTTAAAAGAAATAAAGCAAATAAAAATCTATATAGGATTTGTTACTTCCTAGAAAACTACATTTGGAATATATGAAATAATGAAATGGATTAACAATATCTGCTTGTAGTATATTTAATAAGTTCTTCCTTAATAATGTTATGTTCTTTCTTCCTTTATAGTTCCTTCAGCTTTACTCAATATTTTCTTTATGATTCCATAAAAGTATATTTCTAATATCTTGTTTCAGATATAGAATTAAGGAATATTTATCAATGCTGCCCAAATGTAGATTCTAAGTTTATGAATGAAAACTATGTTTTCGGTAAGCCTTCTAGTCATTAAGTAGAAAAAAATATCAATTATTTTAACATTAGTTAAAACCAAAAGAGGGCATTTGATCCCCTGGAACTGGAGTTAAGGTCAGGTGTTAGCCACCATGTGGGTGTTGGGAACCAAGATCACGTCCTCTGAAAGAACAGTAATTGCTCTTAACCACCAAGCCATCTTTTCAACTCACAATTTTTCCCTTTAAAAAAAATTTTATTGAGCTTTTATACATTTCATACAACTGTTCTTAATCAAATTTAGACCCTTTCCCCCATCTCCCTCAACCCCTCACTAGACCTCATGTATTCTACCTTACATGTTAAGTCCTATCCACTCAAACATTTGTACCCAGATGTCCTTCGGTGCAAATTCATCAACTAGAGTTTAGTCAGTCTATCTAGAGATTGTAAGTAAGGTATATTCTCCCTCACCTTGTAGTAATCGGTCTCCAATCGATCCCTCTCACTGAGTGGGCTTTAAGTCCAACTTGATAGCTGGTGATTACGCCCAAGTTAAAAGTGCCACAACTTGGGCTGGAGAGATGGCTCAACAGTTAAGAGCACTGGCTGTTCTCACCAAAGACCTGGGTTTGAATCCCAGCACCCACATGGAGGCCAACAAGCATTCATAACTCCATTTCCAGGGGATCCAATGACCTCTTCTGTCCTCAAAGGCACTGTGTGATAATGGGTGCACTTACACACATATAAGCATAACACTCATACACATAAAATAAAAATAAACAAATAAAACTGCCACTACTGCACCAATAGAGACAGTTTGCTCTACTGATCATTGTTGTGGTTATTAGACTTTTAAGCTTGGGTTGGGCCATTAATTAATTTTCCCCCTTATCAGCTTGCATAGTATCCTCTGAAACTAGGAGAATGGGTCTTTAAGGAAGAGCCTTCCAGGTCAGTTCCAGTTCCTTTGCTCCAAGTCCTGGGTCCAAAGTGTGTCCTGTCTTTAGCAATAGGGTCTTAGCTTCAAGTTCTGAGAGGTAATCAAGGGCTGTCTGTGTTATTTGGGAGTCTCTTGGACTACCCTGACCAACAACTCAAAGGGAGGTTTCTCCTGTCTGGCACTGTGTTTCTTATTATATAGCCTTCAGCTGTATATATGCACTCATATACATATGTTGTATGTATATTTTTCAGTAGGATTTTGAACTAATACATTTCCCTCTGGTTTTTCATACTGTCTAAGCATTATTTATCCTCCCTCTCCCTTTGTCGAATCGTCCTTTTTCCCTCCCCAGTTTAAGTGCCCCCATTTTCCCCACTTCCCTCTTGATAATACCTATCTCCTATTATCCACCCCCCCACACCCTGTCTCTTGAGCTCCTTCTTTCCCTTTACTCCCATGGTTACCTGTATAACCCTTCCCAGTTAAATATTTTATTTGATGTTTGGAGTATTTGAAACAATTTCTCGTCTAAATCTAGTTTTTCCTCTGGTCAATTTGATTCCATAGTTGTAACCCCATATGGAGTGGTTAGTTCTAATTCAAAGAAACTTTGGTCTTCAATATCTAAATTTTTGTAATTTTGTAGCTAATAATTGGATTTGCCCTACAAGAATCATCAGTCAAGAAAATTAACTCTACATTTGCAATGAGTGTTACCAGCAAGTCTTTTCTAAGGGAAAGAAATATATCTGTTATTTAAATACAGTCATGTTTGTCCTCCTCTAGTTAACCTAGCAAAGTGAGTAAGGTAGCATGATTCAGAGAGTTGCTGTGCATCCAGAAAATGTTTGGAGGTGAGAGTGAAAGTATTTCAAAGAAGTTGGATAGTTAGACCAATGTTGAGTGTGATATAAATTTAGCAAAAAGTTCTACAGAATGGGGCACATAAATAATAAGAGCAAACTCTAAAGTGAATTTCTTGACTGATTGCAGGAACACAACAGCACACACAAACATTGTGTTAGGTCTAACAGCTGCCTGAAGTATTTCCAGGGACTATGTCTTTCTTCATGTTTTTGAGCCAATACTCTCAAATGCAGTCCCTTATTTCTCGTGAACAAAAAGGAAAATGGGACAGATGAAGTTTGGATGTTCAAGGATGGAGACTTTGCTTAATGCTGACTTTAAAGCTTTAATTACTGTCTCTTGCTCCAGGTCTAACTGCATGGTTGGTCATGGCTATGTTTCTTACACAGCAGTTGGGCAATTAATGATACCTTGGAATCCAATTTTGAGAATAATCAGTTGGTCCTAGGAATCCTCTTAATTGATTTTTTTTCTTTTGAGGGTAGGAACATTCTTAGTAGCAGAAGAGTCAGGATTTATAAGCAATCCGGAAGGAGTTACATATGATGTAAGTATTTAACCTGATGACAAAGTTGCATTTTTATCTTTTGATACATTATGGCCCATCCTAGCTAGTTGTTGTAAAGAGAAATTTATGTCCCTGAGGCAAGCATCATATGAGGGAGAACACAAGAGAAGGTCACCATATACTGGATCAAAGCAGACTCATTAAAAAAAATCTATAAATCATGGAAGTCAGGTTTTGGGAGTTAGCAGTGGGCCCGTAAAGTCGAAATCTGATGACCTGAGTTCAATTCCCAGAACCCACGTGGTGGAAGGAGAGAATTGATTCCTGCAGTCTGTCTACACATACACACACACACACACACACACACACACACACACACACACACACACAACATTTTTAAAAGAATAGTTGGTATAGTCCTCTCTGACATGTCTTGTTATTAAAAGATAGTTAATAGTAAACTCTTCATAGACATTCATTTGGACAAATCCAAATTCAGAGTGTTTTTATTCCAATCTCATCCTTGGCCACCTTTTCACACTCAATACAATAGCCAGTTTCTTGGAGCTCCCCATAGAAGTCTTTGTTTCTCTTTTCCACATACCTAGCTGGATCCCTGCAATACATTTTCCATCCTAATTGACTTTTTCAGCTGTAACTCATCCTTTCAACCCTATGTAGGCTTAATCCTCCTGACAGCTTGCTGCAAATGGAATTAGAACTAATGTGAAGTGAAGTTCGTAGAATTTTACAAGGCTATGTGAGAGTTTTCTCTTTACTTGATGGCATGTGTCAGGCTCTGAATTAATTGCATCTAGGGCAACCTTCCTTTGTATCTCAATGATCTCTAAATACAAGGCAATCAGAATGTTTACTAAATACAACTAGAGTTATGTTCTATCTCCTTAATCATCATCACACTCCTGCCCCAACCACTTCATAAACATTCCTTGCAGATCTTCATTTTGTCTTCTTCTCTATTAGAGGATTAATGGTCATCTTTAAAAAAAAAAAAAAAGATAACTAAACCATGATTTGTTTCTCGTTATTTTGAAAAGTAAAAACTCACTGAATAACTTGAGTTCCTGTTGATCCTGACTGCAGTTCCAATAAACTAAAAATAGAACTATGTAAACTAGCAAGAGAACTAATCTCAGTTCTTTGTGTTTTCAGATAATTCAATTGCCACAGAAACTTCTTTTCTCCACTGTTAGTTCATTAAAGTTTTTCCCCTTGAATAATTTGGAGAAGATCCATGTTCCACAGTAGACTCTTCCATGGGAAAGATCATCCTTGACATCTCCTTCCTTATGTTAAGTTCTGAACCAAACAGAAGAGCAGTCATCCAGCAGTAGAACACAGCCCATGCTAGTTACCAATGATTATAGCAAGCAATCCATTTGGATTTTTAAAAGAAATACTTCTTGCTAGAACATATGCATCAATTAGGGGCAGGAATAAAAATTTTAAATAAAAATTATTGCAATAGGTTTTATCTAATGCATTTAGGTTATAATCTTACTTAATAGAAGAATCCCATCTTCTCACAAAGGAGTCAGTGTTTCCTAGTTTCAACTAGGGATGTGAATTCTCTGCCACTTGAGAATATATAAGGAAAAATGCATGAAAGACAAATCGTTCCTTAGATTACTAAAGTTATGTTTTCAGATAATTTGAGGAGAGGCTCCCCCTTGAGATCTCAAAGTGCTACAAGAGAAGTCATAGGACTGTGTTATAAAATCTTACGTGATTCTGATCAGGGCAGATATGATGGCAAATTCTTTCATATTATAAACTTTATTTCAATGGAGAAGTCTTAATATGATGGCTATATAGGTGGAATTCTTAGCTAAGGAATTTGAATATTTTTTATTTACTTATTTTTATTTAATAACCACATGATTAGAAGAAGCATTCACTACAACTTTAACATATTCAGTAAAAATTTCCATTGTTTTATGAGAAAGATATAAATAAAAACTCATGGAGTGATAGAGTTGGATCAGAGTAGATCTACTTTTAGTTCCTTGAGAATTCTCCACACTGGTTTCTGCCAGTTTGCAGGCCCACCAGCATGAATGAGAGATCCCTCTCCAGACCCCCCTCCCGCACCTGCATTCTCCTAACATCTGTCAGTTGTTTTCTTGATCTTAGCTATTCTGATGGAGTAATATAGAATCTCAAAGTAATTTTAATTTGCATTTCCCTGATTCTTATGGATGTTTAACACTTCGTTATGTTTTGTTTTGATTTGTTTTGGTCTTTTTGAGACAGGGTCTCCCTGTAGCCCCAGCTGACCTGGAACTCACTATGTAGACCAGGCTGGCCTCGAACTCACAGAGATCCACCTGCCTCTGCCTCCCAAGTGCTAGGATTAAAGGCATGCGCCACCACACCCGGCTAAGGATGTTTAACACTTTTAAACATATTTCTCAGTCGTTTTTATTTTTCTTTGGGAACTCTCTATTCAGATCCAGAGCCCATTTTTAATTGAGTCATTTGTTTTCCTGATTCTTTGTTTTCTGAGTGCTTTGTATATTCCAGATAGTAATCCTCTGTCAGATGCATAGCTGTCAAAGATTCTCCCCCACTCTGTGCACTTCCTCTTCACTCATTGATTGTTTCCTTTGCTGTATAGAAGTTTTAGTTTAATGAGGTCTCACTTGTCAATTACTGGCCTTAATTCCTGATCTGAATCCAGTCCTATTTACAAAGTCCTTTATAGAGTGTCAGTTACTGCCTATGTTCTTCTAGCAGTTTCAACATTTCAAATTTCACATGGAGGACTTTGAACCATTTGGAGTTGATTTATTCCAACTGATTTTAAATATGGTCATTTGACTTTGAAGAAGTTCAACCTGCCATGGAAAAATCAGGAAATGTGATGGAGTGGGCCTGCTCTTGTCTACTTTCTATGGATTCAATAATTAGTACCTGATTGCTTATTTGTTAAACTTTGATTTCTGAAAAGTATCTGAAGCTCAACAAATTGAAGCTCAAATGACTGAAAATGGGTAGAGAGTTTTTACCTATAAAGGAAATATTTATTCCCCTTCCCCTTCATACCACTTACAGTCTATTCCCTTCCCTTGAACTCCCCCTCCCACTTTCCTGACTTCTATAGGTATTCTATTTTATTTTTGTTCTTCTTTGAGACAGGGTCACCCTGTAACCCCAGCTGGCCCAGAACTTCCTATGTAGACCAGGCTGAGTTCACTCTCACAAAGAGCCTCCTGTCTCTGCCTCCTGAGTGCTGGGATTAAAGGCATGTGCCACCATGCCAAGCTGGGTGCTCTATTTTAAACACACATATCCAAAGTTTCAACTCTTATACTTACATATAAGAGAGAACATGAGGCATTTGTGGTTCTAGGTCTGGGCTACCTCACTCAGAATTATTTCCAGCTCCATCCATTTACCTATGAATTTCATAATTTTAGTTTTCTTTATAGCTGAATAAAATTCCATGATGTATATGTACCACATTTCATTATCTACTCATCATTTCATAGAAATCTAGGCTAGTGAAACAGGAAGGGTTAAATGGGATGGGGACAGGTAGGTAGGGTAGAAGACAGAGTATAACTAACACTAAAGACATTTGAAAAATCTCATCTAGAAACCAACTACTGTAAAAGTGTCCTAACATAAATAATATAATATATATAACAGTGGTTGTGATAGCATATATATAAATATGGAAAGAGAGAGAGATTAAATGGAGGTACACTGTAATGGGAGAACAATGCCTTCAAGAAACCATAGGCTATCAAATAAAAAGCCCAGTGCTATATATGAGTCACCTCTTTTTGATCTATTGATCAGTGGGGTCCCTTCGACCACCCCTCAAACATTACTGACTGTTGCCATTGCTTTGGCTACTCTCCAGAACTCAATGGTAAGATCCTATTGCTGATGACACCACATATTTGAGTCCTAGGACATGAAGAACTCAGACTGGTACTGATCTGGAAGCATCATCCACTAATGGCTAGCTTTCATAGTGTTGGAAGATTCTATTTGTAATAACAAATGAGAAAATCATTCAACAATCTGACCCAGCTGTGAACCTTGTGAGCTACAGTGACCAGTGACCTGGCAAGATAAGCCCCGTGAATAATGGCAGGAGTATTATAGCCAACCACTTTCTGATTGGATTTAAAATCCACTTCACAAGACAGAACTCATGTCTGCCACCATTATTGATCCAAGAGCAGGTAGCTAGGCTGGCCTTGGGTCATAGGGGAGAACCTACTACTATTACTCTGTTAACTGGACATAGTATTAAACTGACTCCTAATGACTTATTGCTATACCCATAGATTAGTGCATCTCCCAACCCTCAACAGAGAATCTTCTTTTTGAAGTATATGGCCATAAACACAGAAACCCACAACTGGTCAAGGTGAAGAGAATAAGAGACTGTAGAGTGTTCAGCCCTAAATGGACATCTACATCATAGCCCCTCCTCACAAGGTTCAGGGATCATCATGAAAGAAGAGGCAGACTGGGGCTGGAGAAATGGCTCAGTGGTTAAGAGCTGTTCTTGGAGAAGACCCACGTTAGAATCCCAGCACCCACATGGTGGTTAACAACTGTCTGTAACTCCAGTTCTAGGGGATCTGACACCCTTTTCTGTTCTCCCTGTCCACTGTGTGGCACAAGTGCACTTACATACATGCAAGATTAACACTCATACACATAAAATAAATAAATAAATAATTTTTGATAATTTAAAAAAATTTTTTTTAAAAAGAAAGGCAGAAAGATTGTAAGAGCTGGGGTGATATATGACTACAAGGAAGCAGTTCTTTCAGAACACAATAGGGCAGTTGCACAAATGAACTCGCAGTGGTTGTGACAGCATGCACAAGTTGTGTGCATGTTAAGCAGACAAAAATCCCATCATAGTAGAGGGAGGTGTGCATAAAGTCCCACCTCTAACTGAGGAGCTATAGGCAATTGATATCTTCTGGAAGAGAGAGAGTCATTTTTCTTATGTGTGTGGCTACTGGTAGGTCAATCACACCATAGTGGATGGCCCCACAATCAAGGGTATATAGGCAACACAAAACGGACTCAATGTATTTAAAAAGAAAGAGAACACAGAGTTGGGTTGGGTTGGCTGGGTAAGGAAGGAGGTGAGTCTGAGAGGAATTGGGGAAGGGGGTAAATATGATCAAAACATGTTGTATGAAATTCTCAAAGAATTAATAAAGATATTTTTAAGCTATTATACAAAGTGTAGAGAGAAAATCAGGATAGTTAGCAGTTCCATCTCCTCCAATGTTATCATTTCATGTGTTAGGAAACCTTAAAAATCATCTCTGGTTATTTTGACATGCACAATAACTCCAGACTATAGTTTCCCAGTTGTGCTATAAAATATTGGAATCAATTCTCTTTCTCTATTTAGATACCCTTACAGGCACTCTCATGTCCCTTCCCTCCCTTCCTGACCTCTTGTGATGACCACTCCCCTCTCTTCTTCTCTATGAATTTTGTGCTTCTGCAAATGAGAACATGTCATAGTACTCAGACAATTTAGTCAGACTTGACATTTTTCTCTGGGGATGAACAAGGACAAATACTAACAGACAAAATCAGGCAAAAGAATATATTTGTATCATTTTAAATATAAACGCATTTCTGGGAATCCTGCTTTCTGACAGTTTTTCCTGAAGTCTAGTCAATGTGCTGGCTTTTTTTCTTGGCAGAGGGCTATTTTACCTCATGATACCAAATCTTAAGTTAGTTAGTTGGGTAGAAGTTTGTTCTCAGGAAAATATTTTTTTAATTTACCTTTAATGTTTTTCTCTTTTATTATGGTTACTGCCTTTATCTCTTTTTCGATTCTTTTGTTTGATTGTTTGCTTAATCATTTTTTGTTGATTCTTTGAAAATTTTTTTGGTTTTTGTCTTTTTGAGATAAGGCCCAGCTGGAGTGGAACTCTGTAGACCAGACTGGCTTTGAACTCACAGAGATCTGCCTCTCTCTGCCTCCTAAATGCTGGGATTAAAGGTGTGTACCACCATGCAGGGCCTGATTCTTTGAGAACTCCATGCAATGTACTTTGATCATATTTAGAGCCCCTCCCCCATCTCCTTTCATATCCACCCTTACCTCACTACCCTCTCCGTGTCCTCTAGTATTTTTAAGGTCTATGGAGTCTAATTTGTGTTGGCCAAATACTCTGGGTGTGTGGGCATCCCCTTGGAGCCGGTCAACCTACTCAGAATCACACTGAAAGAAAAGGGACTCTTCCTCTTTAAAATTAAGTTACTTTTAATTCTTCGATAGTTTCATACATACATACAATGAATTTTAGTCCTTCTTACCCCCTATTACCCTGTTTTATCCCCCTTCCTGCCCCTGAAACTTTACTTCTTCCCAACAATTTTCCTTCCTACTTTCATGTCTTATTTCTTGTGCACAGAGTTTAAATAGGATTACCTGTACGAGCATGGGTGAGAGATTACTTATTGGAGCATGGGCAACTTACCAATACTTTTGCCACTGAAGAAAGTAATGCCCCTTCCCCTGCCACCATTAGCTATTAATAGTCCCTCAGAGAGGGGTATAGCCTCATGAGCCCTTCCCTTCAAGTAATAGCATCTTTCATCATCTCGAATTTCTTTTCAAATGTTGCTTCTTAACATTTTTAGAGTCTAGGCCCTTTCCAAAATAATCATTGGAGGTCATCTTTGAGATTCTTTCAAGTTTCAGATTCATTCTCATCAATATTGCTGTATAAAAATTTTGTTCCAGTATACTACTAGTACCAAAAGCATAAGTTACTGGGCCAAAGATATGGCTCAGTAGGTGAAGATATCTGCTACCAAGGCTGATGACTTGAGTTTAATCTCCATATACACTGTTCCCCTCTTACCTGAATTTTAGCTTTCTATAGTTTGAGTTTCCTGTGGTCATCCATGTTCTGAAAATACTAAATCAAAAATTCCAGAAAAAAATCGTATTATAAATGGCACACTGCTCTGAATAGCATGATAAAATTTTATATCATTCCAAACCACTGAGGAAGCAATTCATCAATTTTTCCATTGCAGCCATACTGTGTAGACCACCTGTCCACTAGTCACTAGAAACCATTTCAATTATTAGACTGACTATTGAAGCACCATAAGAAACTTAATAATGTCCTCAGAATTCAAGAGTAGTGGTGCTGAAAACTTGGATTTGACAGAAAGAAGACATAAAGTGTGTCTTTTAGGTGAAGAGGTGAAATTACTAAAAAGAAAAAAAAGACAAAAGACATTGTATTGAGATTCTGAGATCTACGATAAGGACAAAATTTCTATTTGTGAAATTGTAAAGGGCAGAGACTCATACTAGTTTTTCTGTTTCACCTCAAGAGTGATGGCCATGGTACATGAATAAATGTTTGATTAAGATGGAAAGGCATTAATTTGTGAGTGGAAGATATGAATTAAAAACATGTTCAATTATGGGGCTGGAGAAAGGGCTCAGCGGTTAAGAACACTGACTGCTCTCACAGAGGACCCAGGCTTAATTCCCAGCACCCACATGGCAGCCGCTAACAACCACCCAGAACTCCAGTTCCAGGGGACCCAACACCTTCTTCTGACCTCCATGGACATTGTACAACACAGGTGCACTTACAGATATACAGGCAATACTACTCATACACATAAAATAAAAATAATAAAGTATTTTTTTAAAACATGCTCAATTAATGCCAATGTGCTATGCCAGAAAGCACTGAGCCCATTACACAATGTCAGCAGGGGACTCCCGAGAATGAATGACACCAAGCCATTTACTACAACTGAGGGACAATCACACAGATTCAGAAACAGATCTGAACTGAAAAAC
The DNA here is from genome assembly GCF_000622305.1 of Nannospalax galili. Taxonomy (NCBI): domain Eukaryota; kingdom Metazoa; phylum Chordata; class Mammalia; order Rodentia; family Spalacidae; genus Nannospalax; species Nannospalax galili. The sequence continues at coordinate 2,320,725 of NW_008329320.1, forward strand.
ATAAAAATTATTAGGGAAGTTGCATTTTCCAGTGAAGAAGCTATAATCAAGTTTCTTGCAGAGTTGAAGAAATAGATTAAAGAGAGAAGAGCTCTTTTCAAACATGCCTTAGGTTATAGTGACACCGGATACTTTTGAAGGATAAGCTCAGTGGAACAGTCATATAAATGCAAAAGTAAGCATCATAACACAGAACACACAAGAACAGAGTAACTCTAATATTTGGGGTCAATAATGTAGGGCATATGACAAACACAATTTGATTACTCTAGAGATCACCTAGGAGACATGAATCTGGATGTGTATTTGAGGGTGTTTTCAGAGATGTTTAACTGAGGGAAAACTCATCTTGAATGAGGTCAACACCAACCCAAGGGCTAGGATCCTAGATTCAGTCAAAAGGAAAAAAAAAAATGTTGCTTCTTCCAGGAAGAAACCAAGTGGACACCAGTGTTCATCACTCTCTGCTTCCTGACTGTGGACACAGGGTGGCCATCTACTCCAAACTCCTGCTGCCATGCCTTCCCCACTAGGATGGCTTGCATCTCCTTAGTTGTGAGTCAAAATAAACCCTTCACTCTCTTAAGTTGCTTTTGTCAGATATTTTGTTACAGTGGTGAGAAAAATAAAATATACTCCACAAAAGAGAACAATTTTGAGACATGCTTTGTGGTAGCTTTTATTCTTTTTCAAAATGCTTATTCCAAACAAAACAAAACAAAACAAACAAATAAACAAAAAGCCAATGCCAAATGCTTGCTTTCTTCTTTATCTTAGCCATAGGTCCTCTCTTCTTCTGTGGGAGGGTTAGAATCTTGTTGCTAAAGCTCCTTCCTTAGAAGGAATTTGTAAATAATGTCTACCCCCTCCTACCAAGGAAGTATAATTCCACCAAACGTTACTCTGGTGAACCACTGAGTTTACTAATCTTCTTTATGGAGCAGGATGAGAGGTTATGAGCAGGAGTGTGGGTGACTTTAAAGCAGCCACACTGGAAGGTCCACACTCAGCATGAATGGTGGCTTCCTCATAGCTCATAGATGGAGGCCCTTCCCCCAGTCTTCCCTGCCTTTGCACTCTAGCTGTTCATGAAGGTCATATGCAAGTAGGGCAGGATTATATACAACAGGTTGGAAAGAGTGGTTGTATACTCAGGTGAGGGTCCCATGACTCTGCCCACTCCTCCTTCTATGAAGGGACATACAACAGTCAATAAGTCCAGCTGGGATGATCTTTTGCAAGTCAGCAGAGCTGAAGTCCTGAAGATGGCCTCTGTCTGGCTTAGAGGATAGTCCTGTAAAACAATTCTCATGTTCCATTGATACTGACTAGAGTAACATTGACTTGTTCTCACTTGAAATTTGAGCAGAGTGATGACTGGATGCTAATGGTTTCAGAGGACCGCTTGCTGAACCCTTCATCTAGGTCTAATACTTTCTGGTACAACATGTAACCATCAGTTGAAACACATTTTTGTTCACCTCTCCACACACAAATTGAACATTTTTTTCCATCTTAAAGAAGCATTTAACATGCACTGTGGTCATAACTCTTTAGTATTTTTTTTCCTCTTTTTAAATATTTTATTATTTTTATTTTATGTGTATGAGTGCATTGCCTGCATGTATGTAAGTGCACCCATGTCATGCAATGCCCACGGAGGTCAGGAGAGGGTGCTGGATTCCCTGGAATTACAGAAGCTGCTATGTGGATGCTGGGAACTGAACCCAGGTCCTCTGCAAGAGCAGCCAATGCTCTTAACTACTGAGCCATCTCTTCAACTCCTGTTTTCTTCTTTTTAAATTTATTTTTATTTTATGTGTCTGCGTGAGTGCCTGCAAGTATGTACATATACCACATGCATTCCTGGTGACCACAGAGGCCAGAAGAGGATGTCATATCCCCTGGAACTGGAATTACAGACAATTGTTAACTGCCATGTGGGTGCTGAGAACCAAACCCAGGTCCTCTGTAAGAGCAGCACATGCTCTTAACCAGAGTCATATCCACAACCCCAAGTCTTGAGTCATAAACTAGACCTGAAGAGAAATTATGTAGCTTCTTTTTACTCCTTTGTGCTTCTGTCATGAGTAAAGTATGCCCCATTACTGAACAGTCTGAATGTGGCTTCTTGTACTTACATCATTCTCTGTGCCGATTATTTTTCTTGCATATCTGCTGAAAGACCAAATAGGCAGAACATGCGTACCCTCGCTACTCATCACTGTTTCCAAGGAAATTAATAAACCTCATTTGCTGATTCTACACCCCTTACGAAGTAGTGAGGGATGATATGTGTCTTTTCCCATGTTATAAGTTATGGAGACGTCTTGGGTTTGGTTCATTCTACTTTTTTATTGTTCGTTTTAGCTCTGGTTTTTCTGACATTTTTTTCCTAGTGTACTAAGTCAGCTTTCTTCTGTCTGAAGTCCTTTCGTAGGGCTACAGCCCCCACTCAGGATCCCTCTCCTGTATCCAGTCTCATAAAGAATAGACAATGCCTCAAATATTCTCTACTCTGAAGTCTTGCCCGCCCTTATTCTGCTATCTCTGCCTTCACAGAATTAATTGTTCTTTTCCCTATATTCTTGTAAAACTTTGAATGCACTCGTGGTTTTGGCTTATCACAGTGTTTAATATGCTAATCAGAATTCTTGTTCTTCAGAACACAGTGACCTTGTCATTTGCAAATTGTTAGTTGTAGTATACAACAGTGGCTCAAAATACAATTTCTCAGTAAATGTTTGTTGATTTAAAAAAAAAAAAAACTGCCCTGAAAGTTGAAAATCTGGCCAAGAGACAGAGAGTCTCTCAGTTCAACCAAAGGTTGAGTAACAAGTCTGGAACGCAGAGCATTCCCAGGAGGGAAGCCTGCAGGATAACTTTAATTTTCCCCCCAAAGTGCTATCATTGAAGGGAAGAAAACATGTTTGGAGCTATTTTAACATGCTAGTTTTGAACTGGTTCTTAAATTACACTTTCTATGAAGAAAAAACTGAAGAGAAGATTAAGTGAAAGGGGAACACAGAGCCAGAAGCTAAGGACATTCCAGAAATCTGAGGAAGAGTGAAAACTTGAAACTTTCTACCTCACTTCCTGGGTTTACATGCATTCAGTGCAGCTTGCCCTGTTGAACTCAGCTTGGGTTTCCCTGTGGATTCTGTCTCTTTCAGGCCAAACTATGTGCAACCAAAGCAGATATAGAAATAATATTGGCAAATTAATAAAATTGCCGGTGCAATAAACTTCAATTTGTGAGTGCAATTAGAGGGCAGCTGACAATATCATGAATGTTTGCATGGAAAATTTGCATGCACAGTTGATAACAGCCTTCTTATCATTTTGGCCTTGAAACAAATGACATCTTCAGACCCTACAGAGCGATCAAGGTGCATCTTACAATAAATTGAACCAAAAAGACTACCTAAAGTATAATCTAAGCCCTCTCATACTAACAAAAGTGGTCGTTGGTCAGTGTACTTAAAGTAGCCATGACTGCTCACTATGAATAAATCTCAGTCACAGTGGCTTACCAGAAAATGATATTTCTTTCTCATATTCCCATCCAAATAGTGATTCAGAGACAATGACTTCCTGGTCTCCTTTCTACATTTTCTGCCATCCTGTGGCTCTGGCAAATTCAACATCAGCCCCTGAAAATTGTTCTGTGGGTTATCTTCATCCCAGGCAGTGACAAGGGAAAAGAGCACAGAGACTCTGGGATGGGTGGGTTTCATGGGTCAAGTCTGGAAAGAATTCATACATAGAAATGCTAAGTCGATTCCTTTGGCAAAAGATCAATCATAAGACCATTCTTAACTCCAAGGAAAACTGAAAGTGTAGCTAAGATATTTCAGGGAGGGACTGGAGAGATGGCTCAGCAGTTACGAGCACTGGCTGCTCTTGCAGAGGACCTAGGTTCAGTTCCAGGCGTGCACATGATGGCTAACAACCATTGGTAACCACAGTTGCACGGTAATCTAACACCCTCTTCTGATCTCCAAGGACATTGCATGACACAGGTGCACTTATACACATGCAGGCAATACAGTCAAAAGCATAAAAAAGTTTTGTCAAGATATTGCAAGGAGAAAGAAAGTGTTATGATAGACAGAGACAAATTAAACATGATTTAAAGAGGAATTAAAAATTTGCAGTCAGACTTCATTATTCCTGGATTCTATCTTCATGAATTTTCCTACTCACTAAAATTCAATGGTTTACCCAAAATCAATGCTTGTGGCACTTTGACAATCATCTATGAGCATGCACAGAACAGTAAAAAAAAAAATGAATAGTCCAGTGTGCATGTCCCCAGCTGAGGTAAGCAAGGTGATGTTGTTCCTTTCGGTTTTGGCCCTCATACTGTCATGTGTGCTATCAGTCACACTCAATCAGTTCAGTGCTGTGTTTTCCATATATTTGTGCCTTTCTGTTCCTGATTTCCCTCTTTAAAATAGCCATCTTGCTAACTAGTGTTCCTAAGTAGAAAAAGCTACGACATGACTTACAGAGAAAATATATTAGATATGTTTATGAATTCTGGTTCTGCTGTGTATGAGATCAATGAATCTGAAGTACATATATAATTTGACATATGTGAGCACAAATGTACATTTAAAAAGTTGTGTGTTGATTGATTGAGGAATATGTGTCAGAAGCTTACTAGATTTTAACCCTATGTTTCCCCCAGGAGTAATGTTTCAATATTATCTAATTCTGTGTTTCTAATGACTTTATTGGGCATAAATACCATGATAACAAAAATTGGCTAGTGTATGTGTAATTTGAACTTTCTCACTGTTATTTTTTAGTTTTAGATTTATTTTTTAATTGAAAAAATTTTGATTTATTTATATTTTATGTTTATGAGTGTTTTGCTTACATGTATGTAAGTGCACCCATGACATACAATGCCCACAGATACCAGAAGAGGGCATCAGATCCCCTGGAACTGGATTTATAGACAGTTGTTAGCCATCATGTGGGTACTGGGAACCGAACCTGGGTCCTCTGAAAGAGCAGCCAGGGCTATTAACCACTGAGCCATCTCTCCAGCCTAGATTTATTTTTATTTTTAATTAAGTATATGTGTGTCCGTGTGTAGATATGTGGCCCAAGGAGGCCAAAAGAGGGCATTGGCCCTCCTGGACCACAATTACAGGATATTGTGAGCCACCCAGCACAGGCTCTGGGAACTGAACTCCAATTCTCAAAAAGAGCAGTAAGTGCGCTTAACTGCTGAGCCATCGCTCCAGCTCCCCGGCTCTAGCTCCCTGACTCATTTTTTATTTGCATATCCTGTTATTAATTGCCTACCTGAAAAGGCACTCTTCACCTACCTCTAATGTTTTGGCTTGGTACAATAACAAAATTTATTTTTATAACTATCAGGCAATGGATCTTAATCTCAGGTCATGTCTGAATATTTTGTAAGACTGAAAATATGGATAAGACCTGGGAAGAAATAAGACTATAATATTAAGTTGAGAAATGTTTAAAAATTTATATAACAAGGGTTATGGCAAACATTCAGTTGGTAAAGGGCTTTCCATGATTCCAACACTCATTTAAAACTTAGCAGGGTAGCCTGAGCCTGTAATCTTAGCGTTGTAAAGACAGAGACTGAAGGAACCTAGGGGTTTGCTGGCCAGCCAAGCAGGGTAGCTGAATCAGTGAACTCCAAGTTCAGTGAGAGAGTCTGTTTTCAAAAAGTAAATTGGAGATCCCATTTCCCAGTGTGGCGCATCTTGAGGAAGTAGACTTTAGGGGATGTTGCACCTTGCCAGGCTTCTCAGCACTGTGACATAAACAACTTAAAAGAGTTCTCTCCTACCCTCAGGCCTCTCTCTGGGACCAACCCAGCACCTCAGTGCAGTCCCAGGAACCCTTGGGGCTGCTTCCTGCCCCCATCTTCCTTTGCGTCTCTGGGTGGCAAGGCCACCAGCTGCCCTAGACCAGCATCTTTCCTGGGCCCGACTCTCAGGCCAGTACAACCCCCGAAGTCCTGAGGCCAAAATCATTCTTAGAAGATTCCAGACCCAAGGAGAAAGTCTGACCCACATTGGAAGTGGGCCACCACGGAACTCCTGAAGACAAAATCAGTCCAGCCACAACAATATAAAATCAAAAGAGAGAACCAGTAGCTTAGACGAACCAGCTCTTCATACCCAAAAAGTAAACCACAAAGACACATAAAGTTCAGAAAAAGAAGCACACTTAACATTGAAGGCCTGAGTCTCACACAAGAATCAGAAAATACAAAAGAAATTCACATGTCAAAATCACAGAGAAAAAATAAAATAACATGAAAAACCAAAATAATATATCCCAACCATATACCAACAGACCTCTAGAGGAGTACAATGAGAACCCCCTAGAGATAATGTAGGACATGGAACTCAAAAGAACAGTTATAAACATGATAAAAGAATTCAGTGAATTTAAAGAATGCACAAACAAAGAAATCAAAGAACTGAAGGAAGATAGGGATAAACTTCTGAATGAATTCAGAAAAGAGTTAGAAATATTGAAGAATACTCAGGCTGAAATGAAGAAGGAAGTGAAACACTCAGTAAGCCAATTAGAAACGACAGGAGAAAGCCTCACCAATAGGATGAATGAAATGGAAAACAGAGTATCAAGACTGGAAGATAAAGTGGATGAACTAGACCACACAAGCAAAGATTATGAAAAATTTAAGAAATCACAAGAATGGAATATGCAGGAATTGTGTGACACCATAAAAAGACCAAACTTACGAATCATAGCATACAGGAAGGTGAAGAATCCCGAGATAATGGCATGGACCAGATCTTCAACAGAATTGTGGAAGAAAATTTCCCAAAATTAAAGAAAGACATGCCCATACAAATACAAGAAGCATACAGAACACCAAAAAGACAGGACCAGAAAAGAAACTATCCATGGTACATCATAGTAAAAACTCTAAACGTACAAAACACTGAGACAATACTTAAAGCTGCAAAAGAGAAACAACCAGTCACATACAAAGGAAAACCCATTAGGATTACAGCTGACTTTTCAGTGCAAACTATAAAAGCCAGAAGAGCCTGAACCAAAGTATTCCCAGTGTTAAATGACCACAGATGCCAACCCAGATTACTATACCCAACCAAAATGTCTATTATAGTCAAACGGGAAAGAAAAATCTTCCATGACATAAATAGGCTGAAGGAATTCATGTCCACAAAACCAGCCCTTCAGAGAGTTCTGGAAGCAATACAAAGAAGAAAGGAATGACTATACCCAAGGGATTGCGGAAAGAAATCCAATGAAGGTATAACTGTGGAAAAGTACAGCTGTATCAAGAAGGGAAACAGAAATAAAAATGACAGGATTCAACACTCATCTTTCATTACTAACTTTAAATATTAACAGACTGAACTCCCCAGTCAAAAGACACAGACTAGGTGAATGGGTTAAGAAACAAAACCCATCTTTTTGTTGTCTGCAAGAAACTCATCTCACTTTCAAGGACAGACACTATCTTAAAGTGAAAGGATGAAAAAAAATAAACCAAATGGTACTAAGAAAAAAATCAGTCATTGCAATTCTAATATCTGACAAAATAGACTTTAAACTAAAATTAATCAGAAGAGATAAAGAGGGCCACTACATTCTGATCAAAGAAACAATAAATCAAGAAGATAAGATATTACAATCATGAACATATTTTCACCAAACTCTGGTGCACCCAACTTCATAAAAACAATACTACAGGACTTTAAGACCCAGATTAATCCCAGCTCATTAATAGTAGGGGACTTCAATACCCCACTGTCTCTATTAGGTCAACAGGGTAGAGAGTTAACAGAGAGACATCTCAATTAAACAATACCATATATCAAATGGACTTAACAGGCATCTACCGATTATTCCACCCAAGCACCAAAGAATATACTTTCTATTCAGCGCCCCATGGAACTTTTTCCAAAATCGACCACATACTGGGCCACAAAACAAACCTCAACAAATACAAAAAGATTGAAATAATTCCATGCATTCTATCATATCACAATGCAATAAAGCTTATAATCAACACTGGAAAAAGCCCTAGTCCCCACATGAACACATGGAGATTAAACAACACACTCCTGAATGATGAATGGGACAAAAGAGAAATTAAGAACGAAATAAAAGTATTCCTGGAACTAAATGAAAAGGAAAATACAACACAACAAAACCTCTGGGACACTCTGAAAACGGTTCTTAGAGGGAAGTTTATAGCTCTAAGTGCCTACATCAAAAAATCAGAAAGAATACAAATAAATGACTTAATATTGCAACTCAACACACTTGAGAACCAACAGCAAATGAAACCCAAACCCAGCACACAAGAAGAAATAACAAAAATCAGGGCAGAAATTAATGAAATTGAAACAAAGAAAATGATACAAAGAATCAACAATTCCAAGAGCTGGTTCTTTGAAAAGATAAACAAGATTGACAGACCGCTAGCCCAGTTAACCAAAAGAAAGAAAGAGCACCTCCAAAACAGCAAAATCAGAGATGAAAGGGGAAACATCACAACAGACACCAGAAAGATACAGAAAGTTATAAGGGAATACTTTAAAAACCTGTATGCTACTAAATTTGAAAACCTAATAGAAATAGACGGATATCTAAAGACATGGGAACCACCAAAACTAAACCAAGCAGAGATTAACAGCTTAAACAGACCCATAGCACCAAAAGAAATTGACAGCAATATAAAACCTCCCGACTGAAAAAAGCCCAGGACCACATGGATTTACAGCAGAATTCTATCAGACATTTAAAGAAGATCTATATCCAATACTACTTAATTAATTTAAAAAGATAGAAATGGAGGGAGAACTTACAAATTCCTTCTATGAAGCCAACATCACTCTAATACCAAAGCCAGG